>NC_082652.1:3292970-3603907 GCF_028023285.1 Balaenoptera ricei | reverse complement strand
GCTATTAAACAGAATAACATAGATGCAGATATACTGATATACAGATATTTCCATGATCAACAGCTAAATTTAAAAGAAAATTGCACCATAATGTGATACCGCTTCACACCCACTAGAATGACATTTATTTAAAAAGACAGATTAAAACAAGTGTTGGCAAGGAGGTAGAGAGATTGGAACTCATACACTGCTAGTAGGAATGTAAAATCTGACAGCCGCTTTGGAAAACAGTCTGACAGTTCCTCAAAAGCTCAAACGTAGAGCTACCATATGACCCAGAAATTCTACTCCTAGGTATACACCCAACGGAAAGGAAAACATATGTCCTCTTTAAAATGTGTACATGAATGTTCATAGCAAATGTTTTTCATAATAGCCAAATGTGTTTACAAAGTGTAAATAACCCAAGTGTCCATCCACTGACGAAGGAACATAAAGTGGTATAACCATACAATGGAATATTACTCACCCATAAAAAAGGAATGAAGGGCTGAAACCTGCTAGCACACATGTGAATCTTGAAAACATGGTGCTGAGGAAAAGAAACCAGGAACGGGGACTTCCCTGGAGGTCCAGTGGTTAGAACTGTGCACTTCCACTGCAGGGGGCAAGGGTTCGATCCCTGGTCGGGGAACTAAGATCCTTCATGCCACTCAGTGCGGCCAAAAAATTAAAAATAATAAAAAAAAAGAAACCAGGTGCAAGAGGTCACATAGGGTGTGATTCCGTTTACATGAAATGTCCCATGTAGGCAAATCCATAGAGACAGAGAGTAGGTTAGTAGTCAGCAGGGACTTGGGAGAGGGGCGCAGGGAGTGGCTGTTGATGATTACAAGATGTCTTTCCTGGGTGGTGAAAATGGGCATGGATTACGGTGATGGCTGCATGACTCTGTAAACATACTAAAAGCCGTCAAATTGTACTCTTTAAATGGATTCACTGTATGATATATGAAGTATATCTCAATAAAGCAAGCAAGCAAGCAAGAAAATTGCAGGTGAGGGACTTCCCTGGCAGTCCAGTGGTTAGGACTCTGTGCTTCCACCACAGGCAGGGGGCACGGGTTCCATCCCTGGTGGGGAACTAAGGTCTTCCATGCTGTGCGGCCAAAAAAAAAAAAATAGTTGCAGGTGAAATAGATGATGCCCAGGAAATGAAAGCTCAGAGGCAGGGCTGGGGTTTGCTCTGTGCTGAAAAAAACGCTGGAGTTGGGTAAGGAATACGTGAGGGCTCACATGTCTCTCTACCTTGCATATAAAAATGGCCAACATATACCTTTTTTAAGTGAAGTTTGTTAGATCAAACCAGCCTGACAGAGTGCTGATTCCTGGAAACTGAATGATGAACGTGTGAAAATCACTGTACTCCTCTCTCTACCTTTGGGCAGGTGTAAAAAATTCAGTTATAGAAAGATTTTTTTATTGAAGTATAGTTGATTTACAATGTGTCAGGTGTACAGCAAAGTGATTCAGTTATATATATATAGGTTATTCCCTTATAGGTTATTACAAGATATTGGATATAGTTCCCTCTGTGATACAGTAGGTCCTTGTTGTTTATCTATTTTGTATATAGTGGTGTGTATCTGCTAATCCCAAACTCCTAATTCATCCCTCCCCGCTTTCCCCTTTGGTAACCATAAGTTTGTTTTCCATGTCTGTGAGTCTGTTTCTGTTTTGTAAATAAGTCCATTTGTATCATTTTTTAAGATTTCACATATAAGTGATATCATATTTGTCTTTCTCTGTCTGACTTACTTCACTTAGTTTGATAATTTCTAGGTCCATCCATGTTGCTGCAAGTGGCAAAATTTCACTCTTTTTTATGGCTAGTAGTGTTCCATTGTGTGTGTATATACCTACACACACACACACACACACACACACACACACACACACACACACCCCACATCTTCTTTATCCATTCATCTGTCGATGGACATTTAGTTTGCTTCCATGTCTTGGTTATGGTAAATAGCACTGCAGTGAACAGTGGGGTGCATGTGTCTTTTCGAATTAGAGTTTAGGTCTTTTCCAGATGTATGCCCAGGAGAGGGATTGCTGGATTATATGGTAGCTCTATTTTTAGATCTTTAAAGGAACCTCCATACTGTTTAGAAAGATTTTTTAAAAGTAAGACAAATAACATCAAGATTATAATTTAATCTTAGCCAAAGTAATCGTAATAATCTGTATATAGCTGAAGCATGCAAAGAAGATTATAATCTATACTAGTCATTATCTCTTGGTGGGCTAGGGTGAGACATGGCAAGGTACTCTCATTTTCTACTTTATATATTTTTTCATTGTTTGAATTTTTACAGCAAGCAGGTACTGAGAACAAAAAATTGAGATAGGGAATTTTTTTTCATTTAATTTTTATTTTATATTGAAGTATAGTTGATTTACAACGTTGTGTTGTTCTAGGTGTCCAGCAAAGTGATTCAGTTATATATATACTTACATCCATTCTCTTTCACATTCTTTTCCCATATAAGCTATTACAGGATATTGAGTAGACTTCCTTGTGCTATACAGTAGGTTCTTGTTTGTTATCTATTTATATATATAGTAGTGTGTATCTGTGTGTATCTGTTAATCCCAAATTCCTAATTTATCCCTCTCACCCACCTTTCCGATAGGGGATGTTTTTAATTGCACAGGTAAAACCAATAGCATGCCAGCTGTTGGTCTTCCTGTGCTCTGTGTCCTCAGCTGGGCCGCACGTGTCCTAAGCACCTTGCAGATCTCTTGCGAGGTTGAGAGGGACTAACCCACCCAGGCACTCTGCCAAGAGCAGCACGAACCATCTCCGCCCCCCACCCCCACTTCCTTCACAGTGGCGTCGATCCTGAACAGAATTTTGATTTTGGTGAATCGTCCACCGTTCGCCCAGATACCTCATCACCATCTTTCTTCTTTGCGCATCACCGTGTTTCTTCTTTGCAACGTGTCCTTTTTGCCCTAGCCCCTAAAAGTCCTTCTCAGAGGTATGAACCAGGCGCCTCCGTTACAAATTCATCTGGCAAGTCACAGCACAGGTGACCTGTCAGCACCGGAACACCAAATGGTTCTCCAGGGGTCTGAAAATTATGATTCTCTCCACATGTCCGCCCTTCAACAAACCAGCATCCGTACAGACAGGCCCTGACCTTCAAAAGTCTGCTGAATGCCAGAGAGGGTTGGGAATATTCCTCGGGCTGACACAGAGCCCAGGGTTCTGATGCTGGCTCAGACGTGATTACGTCTTGCAACCAGCATCTTATCCAGGTGATTTGCTGCTGGACCTCTTCCTCTTCCCCAGACTGATAAAACGATGACGATAAAGCCTTTTCCAGTCCCACGGAGGAAAACAGATCTCAGCTGGACCCACCACCGACAGTGAGTTTTGAAAATGAAGCACATTTTTTTCCTTTAAATGAAAGACTTTGTCAAGGTTTATGGTGAAGCAGGTCTAAATAACCCTGTAATTCATTCTCATCAGGGCCCTGGAGTTAAAGTCAATGCGTGAGTAGCCAGGGAGGAATGTGGTCTCCATCATTCCCAGGAACGTACATTTAGAAGGAAAGTGGTAGGCGGGTTGGGGAACATTTTGCACCCAAGGCAAAAGTAGTCTCATTACCGGGTAAGGAAATTTCCCTTGTCTTCCACTGTCAATTTTGTCAATGTTGCCAGAAGCAAGAGAAGAGATTTTTTTTGTGGTTCTTATCCAACCCTAAAAAGCACATTGCTCTGTTGAAGACTGGAACCGAAAGGGATGAGGCTTGAGGGGGAAACAGCTGCCCCTTGGGTTTGGTGGGACGGGCAGGGGTGGCCTAATCGGGATCGAGGTCCTTCCTCTGCCACCATGTGACGACGACATCCTGAGATGGGGCCTGGCTCGGACAAGCTTATCACTCAGCCCTCTCCAGCCCTTTAAATATTCACTGAACATTTTTAAAACTTCCTATTAATCCATGCATTCATTTAAGGACCGTTCTGTGGGCGAAGCTCATTTCTAGGCAACGAGGGCGCTACAATTAATAAGACAAGCAAGCCCCCTGAAGTCATGCATCTTACATTTTCCTGGAGAAAGACAGCTGATAAAGAAGCAACTAAGTAATACTCTTAATAAAAAGTTATATTGTTAGCTATGCTAACAATGTGCAAGAAGTTTGAAAACATTATGTCAAGTGAAAGAAGCCAGACACAGAAAGCCATGCATTGAATGACTCCGCTTACATGAAATGTCCCAGAAGAGGCAAATCCATAGACACAGAAGTAAATTGTGCATGCCAGGGGCTGGGGGAGGGGAAATGGGGGGACCGCTAGGGGGTACTGGCTGTCCTTCTTTGATGATGAAAATGCTCTAAAGTTGACGTGGGGATGGATGCACACGTCTGTGAATATACGGAAAACCATTGAGCTGTGAATTTTCAAAAGGAAACGTGGAATATAGGTGAACCATGCCTGCTGTATGTTTTTGCTGAGTAAATGCTGCCCCAGGACAATGTGACTTAGTAACTGCTTATTGCTGATCCTGAGTTTATGGGTCAGCTGGGGGGGATTTGGCTGATCTTGGCTGCTTGCTCGTGGGTCTGTGGTCAGCTGGAAAGATGGCTGAGGACTGGTGATGGCCTCACTCACATGACTGGTCATTGGCTTACTGTCGGCTGGGCACGGGGACATGAGTGGACCCTGTGTCACCTCCCACGGGACTGGTCTGGGCTTGTGCACATGGTGACTGCTGGATCCTGAGGAATGGTGTTTGAGGCTTCTGGAGACCTTGGAACTGACACAGCATCACTTCCGCTACATCCTTTGAACCAAGGCAAGTCCCCACAACAGCCCCGAATCAAGAGTCTAGACTCTTTTTTTAACAGCTCTAGTAGGATATAATTCACACACCATCTGATTCACTCATGTGAAGCGTATATTTCAGTGGTTTTTAGTGTATTCACAGTTCCGCATCCATCACCATGATCACTTTTAGGACATCCTTACTACCCGCAAAAGAAACTCTTCACCCTTTAATCTCACCCCCTAACCCTCGGATCCCGCACCCCAGCCCTGTGCAATGACTCCTTTCTGTCTCTATGGATTTGCTTGCTCTGGATGTTTCATATAAATGGAATCATACAGTACATGGCCTTTTGTGTCACATTTCTTTCACTTACACGTTTTCAAGGTTCATCTGTGTGGTAGCCTACACCCTTACTTCATTCTTTTAATTGCTCAACAATACTCCATTATATGGATGCCCCATGTTTAAGAGCTATAGACTCCTAGAATATTCTCCACTTCTTTATGGGGGAGTGGCAGAGTCACACTGCAAGGAACACGGATGCAGGATGGGGGAGAATGGAGCCCATTTTTGCAAATAATCTACCCAGCAGCATAAATCAGTCCACATAATTTGGAGAGTGATTCGGCTGAATCTGTGTGAAGTCTGTGTTCCCTTTGTGGCAGACATGGGTTCCCCTCTCAGCAGTGAGTCCTGCTTTTTTGCTTGCATCGATTTTGTACAAGTGACAATAAGCCCAGTCTCAGGGGATGAATCATGATTGATCCAAGCCAAGCATGGCAATCCCATTCCTTTCGTCAAAAACTAGTCCAAGGTAGACATGTGACACCCTTCTGGCCAATGGCAATTAAGTGGAGTCCGCTGGGGGTCTCAGAGAAAGAGCTTCTTCCCTCATAAAGCAAGAGCTCAGCACAAGACCTCTTTGCCTATTTCCCAAAGATTTTTAAGGGTCATTTTGACCCTGTGTGATTTTTGCCCTTTGCACTATCTACAGAACGCTCATCACGTGTACTGGATTGAATATCACTCCTCCCCCCAAATTCATGTCCACCTGGAACCTGAAAATGTGACCTTATTTGGAAATGGGATCTTAGAGATGGAATCACAACAGGATGAGGTCATACTAGATTGGGGTGAGCACTAATCCAGTGACTGATGTCCTTATAAGAAGAGAGAAATTCAGACACAGAGGGACACGGGAGAACACCGCGGAATGAGGACATGGAGATTAGAGTGATGTGTCTACACACCAAGGACGGCCAGCATCAGGTTGCTAGGAGCCAACCCTGCCACCACATTGACTCTGGACGTTTAGCCTCCAGACTGAGAGGGAGTGAATTTCTGCTGTTTTAAGCCACTCCGCTGTGATACTTTGTTACGGCAGCCCTACGAAAGTCATGCACCACGAGTTCCAGAATTTTAAAAAAATTGACAAATTCCTTACAGCCAACCACAGGCACAGGAAATGGGAGCCTGTCTGGGGACTAGAGGTGGGGCGGGAGAGGAGACGGCACTCAGGGCTCCGGCGGAGGCTTGCATCACACACTCCCATCCTCACTTTCAGGCCCTCCGCGCCCAGAGTATCCCTTGCTCCCAAGCTCAGCTCACCTGTGATGGGACAGGGTGTTTCTCTGCCAGCAAACAAGCGACCTTCGTCGTGATGACTAGAGTAAAAGCCTCCGGCATGCTCCACGCCCCTCCTCTTTATCGTAGGAAAGAAAATATACGGTTTCTCATTGTAAAGGATTATGGGCCGTGGATGCCCACTTTCCATGTGTTAGGAGCACATAAAAATGTTGGAGCAATGAAAGTGAATAACTTGAGGTCTGCATACAATAAAGTAATTTTATTTTCTATTATAAAGCAGTTTGGCTTGAGGTGACAAAAAGATGTTGATATTTGGGAGGGCTGGAGTTTCTCCTTCGGTCAAGGACAAGGGTTGGTCTCTGGGAGGTCATTTAATTACCTACGATTGAGGCTTTGGACTGATTCTTCAAGTAAGAACTTGGATGAGTTTGGACATCCCAGGGAATGGTACCTGTGTGTCATTAGTATCATATGATACCCTGAGATTGTGTCTCCAAGGTTGCCACTTAGTTGATCTGTGCACGTGTACACGCACACACACACACACACCTCACAGACACGCCTCCCCACATGCACATGCATACACACAAACACATGCATGTGTACTCACATGCACACACATAGACATGCAGACACATGCACACACATACACATAGATACATGTGCACATGCATATATACACAAATACACATGCACACACGCAGAGACACACACACAAACCTGACAGTCATGGTCCCTGCACACACACACATAGATGCACAGACACACATGCACACGTATACACATACATACACATGAACAGTCATGAACACACTCAGATACACACACAGACACATGTGCACACATACACATAGACACACACACACACACACACACACACACAGAGCTCTCCCTACCTGACCACAGTTCCCCCGATCTCACCCCCAGTAGGTGAGTTCAGTCTGTTGTGCTGTGGCGGTCTCCTTGGGGTCCGATACTGGGGATCCCAGGAAAACGTGGACCTCCTGAGGCCCTGCTGCCTCCCTGCTGAGTGCGTGGACCACCTCTCAGGGAAGGATCATGAGACGAAATTCCTAGATCCTGGCACATCATGTGGATTCTGCCCCTGCCCCTTGCCCTTCTCCCCCGAGCCCTGTTACCCAGGGAACTGCTGCAGGTAGGGACCCTGACTGCGCGACCGGTACTCTGAAGAACAAAGGAATCACCACGACAGCAGCCACTGCCCAGAGGGGCCCAGAGGTCCGCAGAGAATGTGCTGTGCTGCTTCCCATCAGAGTGGGCCTGGGAGAGGGAGCCCTTCACCTCCCGGGGTAATCAATGCTCTCTTTTCCACTACTGTCTCTTCCTACCACGAGGGGTCCCTCAAAACACTGCCTTCTTCTGTTGAGGTGATGCTCGCATTGTAACATGACAATGCAGTGATGTCCAGTACATTCACATCCTTGTGCCACCATCACCTCCGTCAAGTCCAGAGCCATTCCATCCCCTAAAAGAGAAACCCTGTGCCCACCAGCCCTTACTCCCTCTTCCTCCCCTCTCAGCCCCTGGCACCCATCAGCCTGCTTTCTGTCTCTATTCCAGACCTTTCACGTAAATGGAATCTTACAGTTCATGGCCTCCCGTGTCTGGCTTCTTTCACTTAACATCATATTTTTGAAGTTCATCCATGTCAAAGCTTGTATCCTTACTTCAATCCTTTTTATGGCTGAACACTATTCCAGTGTGTGGATAGATCACATTGTATCCATTCATGCATTGATGGACATTTGGGCTATTTTCACCTTTTGGCTGTTGTGAATAGAGCTGTCATGAATATTCGTGTAAGTTTTTTGTTTGAACACCTGTTTTCCATTCTTTTAGGTAGGAACTCAGGAATGGAATTGGTGGGTCATATGGTCATTCCGTTTAACTGTTTGAGGGCCTGACAAACTGTTTCAGCCTTTTTATTTAGCTTAAACTTTTAAAATAATTAAATCTAATGCAAATGCAGAAAGCTAAAAAGACAGAAAATTTTCAATTTATTATTATTAAATTATATTATATAGATTATTATATTAATAAGTAATTAATACACAATTATAAGATGAACACCCTGGTAACTAGCACCTATACCATCCAACCCGGAAGCCCCCCGTGTATGCCCCCCACAATTATAATTCCACCTGTTCCTTAAGAGTAGCTACTATCTTGACATTTATGCATCATTTTTAAAGTCAGTGAACACTATAGCTTGGTGATCTTTTCAATCACAAACATAAAGTTCATTCCATTTAGTAGCTGCCTAACATTACACTGTGAAGATGAGCTATCATTTATCTAACCAATCTCCGTCCTTGAACATGGGGATTGTCTCCAGGGCTTTGCTATGACCTTCAGAGGACTCCTCATCCCTCTAAGACCCTTGGCTCCTCTTCTGTGAAATGAGAGATGGGGAAGTGAGGAAAAGCATTTGGCAAAGTGTAAAGCACCATGCAAACACAGGACCAGGGCCTATGCTAGACCCTGGTAGAACCCTAGGTGTCCAGGGAATGAACATAGAGTGGAACGCAGTCATTCGGGAGCATCTTGCTAAGTCTGTGCAGCAAAAGCTGAAGTTTCCTAAATAACCACACCAGTCTCCCCATCCCACCTGTTCTCAGAATGTGACCGAGGCTCCTTTCCCGGGGAGGCGGTCTAAGTTCCTCCTCTTGTATCTTGGTGGGACCCAATGGCTGCTCCACCGATAGCATATGGCAGAAGTCATGCTACATGACTTCCAAATCGAGGTCTTAAAAAGAACACAGTTCCTGCCGGGCTCTCTCTGGGAAATGCTCACTCCAGGGGAAGACAATCGCTTCGCCATGCTGTAAGGAAGCCCAAATTGATGCACGTGGATGGACCCAAGCAAGAGATTTACACGGAGAGACCACATAGAAAGACCACAAGATACACCCACGTGGAGAGATTCACATGGAGCCTTACTTGACTTCCCTCTGGCTGGAATGGTTTCATATTCTCATTCCCAAACCAACCCTGTTGAGCCAAACGGGATTCTCATGACTGGCTTAGGGAGGCATACAGCTCCGTGGAGGGATGGGCACTAACCCAGTAATGACAGGTTCTTTTTGCAAGGAGGAAGGCGGGTGAACGCTTTAAGGAGGCTCCTTCAGTGTCTGCTGGAGGGGAGCGGAGGGGTGGCCAAGTGCAGGTAGAGCTGAGCTGGTCTTTGAAGGATAAGATGAAAGATGGAGAAAAGAAAACATCCCAGGAGGACTATGTAGTAGTGGGTTCTGCTGAGACTTTTTAAGCCTAAAAACTCCTAAACCTTCCTTCCAGAGTTGTGAGCTTCAATTCTTTTCCCTGACCAGCATTTTAAGATATTTGTCCGTATTCAGCATTTTGCCACTTGGATCGGAGGTCCGCTGACTTCTCAGCTGTTTAACTTAAGTACCCAAAGAGTGGCACTTTCTTTTTCTTTTTTTAAATTTGATTTTTTAAAAAATTAATTTATTTTTGTCTGTGTTGGGTCTTCGCTGCTGCGCGCGGGCTTTCTCTAGTTGCGGCGAGCGGGGGCTACTCTTCCTTGTGGTGCGCAAGCTTCTCATTGCAGTGGCTTCTCTTGTTGTGGAGCATGGGCTCTAGGCACGCGGGCTTCAGTAGTTGTGGCACACGGGCTCAGTAGTTGTGGCTCGCGGGCTCTAGAGCACAGGCTCAGTAGTTATGGCACACGGGCTTAGTTGCTCCGCGGCACGTGGGATCTTCCCGGACCAGGGCTCGAACCCGTGTCCCCTGCATTGGCAGGCAGATTCTTAACCACTGCGCCACCTGGGAAGTCCAAGGGTGGCACTTTCTTATCGATTAGCACTCTCAGCAGGGCTGCGGAATGTGTGAACCAGATTGAATTTCCCATCAGCCTTGAGTATCCCGTTAGTGGCAACCCGCTCCGAGGGAGAGAAATCGATGGAGAGGTAATTAAGGATCATGTAGTATCAGGGAAATAATTATGGGGGGTGAGGAGGACCCCAGACAGTAGTTCTCAGATGTTGTGTCTTGCCAGGTAATTCATCAGCAAACAAAGACGTGAAGATTCCTTTGTGGGAAGGAAGAAAAGTGCTCTCGATATGGCAATCAAAGGAATTAGAGATGGCAATGGAGGTGTCATTATTCCAGGACAGAAACTGCCCTTCTTCACAGAAGGTGCTCAGGAAACCTCATGGGCTTCGCGTGCTGTGAGTGTGGCAGCGTGGGGTGGGATTTAGAAATATCGAACATTGGTAGAAAACAATCTGCTCTGTGTTAAGCACATTTCACATGGAATCCAGGGAGCAGCTGAGCCACCGTCCTCCAGAACGAAGGTTAAATTTGACCCCAATCCTTTTTTATAACCACAAAAGTTTCATCCATCATTTCAGCAAGTTCTTCGTCAGTCAGCCCCCAGCATCCCTGACATGCAGCTCTGGCCCTTCCCTCGAGCAGGCCACTCACGATGAACATCTTGGATCCCATCCATGCCTGAACAATTTACTCTTCTAGTAGCAAATCTCCATGTCCTGGCGGCTTAGTGCAGCTCAGATTGGTTTCTTACTCACATTCTCATCCAAGGCAGGACGGGAAGCCGCCCGTGGACATACTGTACAGTGCATGTGACCTCCAAGATCATCACGGCAAAAGATGAGTGTGGTCACCTGGATAAGGGACCCCCAGGGATGGAGACATCGAATCCCAGAAACCCCTGAATACGTTTCTCTACGTGGCAAAAAGGACTCTGCAGATGTGATTGGATTTAGCATCATTCTTGGGGATATTATGCTGGATAATGAGGACAAATCTAACCGCTGGGGTCCTTATAAAAGGGAGGCAGAGGAGACGGATGACCTGAGAGGCGTGTCAGAGAGGACATGGACCACAGAAGCAGAGATTACAATGAGGTGTCCATGAGCCAAGGAATGCCAGCAGCCTCTGGAGGCAAGGGACAGATTCTCCCCTGGGGCCCCCCAGAAGGAACCAGCCCTTGCTGTGACCATGTATCAGTTTGTTATGGCTGCATACGTGTTACCACACACACACACAGAGGGAAGACGGTGTAAGGACACATGGAGAAGATGCCCGTTTACAAGCCAAGGAGAGAGACCTGGGCAGACGGTCCCTCACAGCCCTCAGAAGACATCAGCCCTGCCGAGACCTTGATTTTGGACGTTGAGCCTCCAGAATTTCTAGCCCATAAGTTTCCGTAGTTTAAGCCACTCCATTTTTTGCCACTTCTGTATTCTCTCGTCAAGGAGACTTATTCCGAAACTAACCGTTGATATTAGCCTTTAGAAATGTAATCCTTTAACCAAAGGTCTGGTAGTTGAAAAACCTTTGCTAGGCAGGTTTTCAGTCCAGGATCGCCGATCCCCAAAGAGGCCCTGCCAGAGAGAATCAAAATATGGGTTCCACTGACATTCAGTCATATGCGTCTTTCTTCTCTCTTCCCACTCAGGATACCTGGAGACTGTCTCTCCTTCTCCTGAAGGGGAAGAAACACAGAGGGCGCTCCACGCACAGAAATCCCACCAGGAAGGTTCAGACGCAGGGAGGTGTGAGGACTGTGCTGACACCCTGTGCCTCCGTTTCTCCAGCTGAAGATGAGTCTAATAAAAGCATGCACCGCATAGGGTTGCTCTGAGGATTCGCTGAGCTAATGCACGGCCAAGAGTTAACATCTGTGTCTGGCGCTTGGTGGGTATGCAACAGATGAGAGCTTTGCAAGCAAGATTTGTGGGCATTTGGAGACCAGTCCATCAAAACAATATAGGAAGAAAAAAAAAAAGCCGTGCAATTAATTGCAAAGTGTAACAACATGGGTAAATTTCAGGTTTCTTTCCGAATGTGTCAGACTTCCCGATTCATTCCTTATGGGTCTTGGCCATTTTGAACTAGCTCCCATTATAGCATAAAGACATGTTAATGTTAGTGAATTTCGGTAGGTATTTGTACTCTGGACATACTTAAAAACTCTTTAATGAAGTTACCCATCTTTGGTTGATGAAACCAACCACACACACACACACACAAATAAATGAGAGCTTTGGTCATTTGCACTTAATCCCGCCTCCTTCGAAGCCCCTGCTCGGTGTCTGACACTGGGCTGGGTGCGGGGGGTGCAGACGTGACTTCAGCCCAGACTCTGACCTCAGGCTGCTCACCACCCAGGTGGGGGGAGAAAGGTATGAACCATCACCACACGGCCTGACACACACCACACGCGCCTGGCTCGAGTACAGGCCAGTGCTTAACACGGGGCAAGTTCTGTAAAAACGAAAACCCTGACCCAGGGGTGTGGGAGGAAGGAATGGGACGATTCCAGGCAAGGCTGGGGTTCTGTTTAAAGCTTAAGCGGCGGCTTCAATCATCTCTCACTTTACTAAACTCATTTTGCCAGTCCCCGTGTCCACGCGCGACCCGAGGAATCTGATTGGAATGGAAACATCTCCATTTCAAGGACGTTTGGGATTCGGTCTCTGAATGCGGCCGAGGCAGTAGCTCCGGAGATGTCTGGGACGCTGCGCCGGGCCGATGCCTGGGTGACAGGTGGGGCTGCCGGGGAGGGAGAAGAGCGGGACCGCAGGGCACAAGCGAGCAGCGGACACACCTGTTCCCCAGCCGCACCGCCGCCCCCTGCAAGCCGGGCGCCCACAGGCCAGCCGCCATTTCCACACCCGGAGACTCAGTTTCCTCCCCTGCAAAAGGTCTCAACTACTAGGACTTACTCCATGTACCTGTTGTAATTCTTACATTAGGTACCAGAGACACGGTCAAATTCGACAGGGTGCTATTATTGTGTGAAATAACACACAGAATCGTGGCAGGAGTTACTCCCGTCATGGGAGTGGAGGCTTGGTGGAGGACCCCAGAAGCAGACCAGAAACAGTGGGACAGTGTGGGGTAAGGCCCAAGTTACATGCTGCCTCGGCACCTGGGACAAACCAGGAGGGCTTCGGATGGCCTCGTCGAAGGCTCCGATGTCTCCATTCTTGGCCTCTGGACATCTGTCTCTAAACGGGAATCACAAAGCTCTCCTCTACCTGCCACTAATCCGTGTACGGTGAGTCCCCTACATACGAACCTTCCAGTTTCAAACTTTCAAAGATGCGAACGTGCGTGCACGTGTCCAGTCAGGTAAGTTAGTTCACGTGCCTGGCGTACATGGTCACATGCGTGCATCCTCTACTCGTGGTTGTGCTTTTGTGTACTTTACTGTACTTTACTGTTTGTACAGCGCAGTTTGTACAAACTAATAGTTTGTACAGCGCACCTGTACAATAGTTCGTACAGCGCAACTAAATAAACAAATAAATAAATGCACTATTGCCTGTAAAAATCTTGCACAAGTTAGGCACTTGTGAACACTAGTTCCCCGATACTGGCTGGTCCTTGCTCGGCATCGGGATTGTTGTTGTTTTGTCATTTCTCTGAGAGAAGCCGGTGCCTGCTGCAGCCTTTTCACCTAATTATTTCATCTTCTTCCCAGTTCATTTAAAGCCACCTGAATAGCAAGGGCTGGACTCGTGGGCGGTCTCCCCTCACCAACCCCTCCTGTTTTTGGGGAATTCGGCCAGCCTCACTCTCCCAGGTTCCAAATCCACAGAGTAGCCACAAAAGAACCCTTTAGCACATCTCTTGTTTCTGTTTTCACTCTCCACATACTTCAACAAAATATTTACTCTCTCCTTCCAGGAGTGATTGGAAAAAAAATTCTGAAGGTTGATCCAGCGCCTGCTGCTTCCAGAGAGTCAATATTTAGATAACACCAAAGCAAAACAAAAATAACCCAACAACAATGCATCCGCTGCCCTGGAGAGAAGACGGAAGGGGCAGTGGGGAACTTCCCTCTGCTGGACTTGAAAACAGCCCGTCGTGAGGAGAGGCAGGCCGCCGGCAGGGCCTTCAAGCTCTGAGGCAGCCCATGCCTTGTAGTCAAGGTTCTCACCTAACGTCGGGTCTTTATAATCTAAAATAGGATCAAGCCGAAGATCTGGTTCCAAAGAAAGACGGTGGAAGGATGCTGATGATGTGGATACTTGTGTCATGCTTTCCTAGAATTCTTTCCCCCCTTTGCCAGGAGAAGGCGCTGTTTTTGTCTGTGGACCCACCTCTGCCCTGTGCTTTGCAGGGACCACCTCTACCCTCCTCCTCCTTTCACGGGGCACAGCGTGGTGTCCTCGCTTAAGACAGCCAGCACGTGGCCTTGCCCTGGCTTCTGGGCTTGGTTCAAGGGTAAGCCTGCAATCTGAGTGTATCTCGTGCCAGCGGATCTCAGAACCCTTGCAGGAGCGGCTCAAAGAAAGACGTTCACTCTCCCTGCTGCCCTTGGGGCTGGGAGGATGTGAAGAGTTGAGTTGCCATCTCGCCAACACTCAGAGCGTGAGAAAGATCACAGAAAACGCCATGTGAACCTCAAACCTTGAGTGGATCCAGGTTTTGTGGGACCTGAATGGAAGGAGCAACAGAGGAAAAATCTAGAAATGAAATGAGAGTTGCCACATCACTCAATGGCAATGAAACCTTATATGGATCTTGACTGAAACAAACTGTAAAAATGAATATGTACATAAAACATGGAGGAGTCCATTGAAAATCTGAGTAGCGACTGGGTCTTTTACGATGTGGCGGAGCTACTGTTCCTTTTTTTAGGTATGATCATGGTATTGTGCAGTGTTTAACAGCTCTGATCTTTTAGAGATACATATAAGATTTTTATGGACACCACGACATAGTAATGTCTGGGATTTGCTACAAAATAATACATGTATGAAGGAGGCAGGTGAGGTTATAAAATGAAACAAGAGTAAACCATAAAATGATTATTGTTGACTCTGGGTGTGGAATACACGGGGTTTTATGCTTGACATTTTCCATACTAAAGAGTTTGAACAATCAGTAGTTCTTTAAGTGTTCTCTTCCCAAGGTAGAGCTGCTTCACTGTGAAGTGTGCCTTTTCTGTTAGATCAAATAACTGCTCTTCTCCATTAATCTTCTCCATTAATCCCTTACTTTCCTTCATATGTTCAAACAGTGAACCAAAAGGTATTGGCTCCACTAGCAGAAGATGAAATTCTCAACAGATAAATGATGCTGATTTTATATCAGATGTTTTGAATAAAAATCAGTTGTTACAATAGCAGTTCAAGCTTTTTCATACAGTTCATGAAATCAAAGCGAAGTTTTTGGAAGTTTGTTCAGTTGAAGATGAAATATCTGATGTGATTGTGAATGCTATTATAAACTCAGTGGAAAGTTCAACATTGAAGACAAAATAGTTACTTGTTTTCATAGGAATAATATGAATACAAATTTTAGTGTAGTACAAAATCATGATTAAAAAAAAAAAAAAAGCAATAGAAGCAACCTAAATGTCCATCGACAGATGAATGGATAAAGAAGATACGGTACAGGGAATTCCCTGGCGGTCTGGTGGTTAGGACTCAGTGCTTTCACTGGCGGGGCCCAGGTTCGATCCCTGGTCGGGGAACTAAGGTCCCGCAAGCCACACAGTGTGACCAAAAAAAAAGATGCGGTATATATATATGGAATATCACTCAGCCATAAAAAAAGAATGGAATATTCCCATTTGCAGCACCATGGATGGACCTACAGATTATCGTAGTAAGTGAAGTAAATCAGACAGAGAGAGACAAATATTATATGAGATCACTTATATGTAGAATCTAAAAAATGACACTAGTCAACTTATTTACAAAACAAAAATAGACTCACAGACATCGTTATGGTTACCAAAGGGAAAGGGGGGAGATAAATTAGGAGTTTGGGATTAACATACACACACCACTCTATATAAAATAAACAAGGACCTACTGTATAGCACAGGGAACTATATTCAATATCTTGTTTTTTTTGTTTGGTTCTTTTTTTGGGGCGGCGGGCATGCACCATGAGTCTTGTGGGATGTTAGTTCCCCGACCAGGGATTGAACCTGCGCCCTTGGCAGTGAGACCATGGAGTCCTAACCACTGGACCACCAGGAAATTCCCTCAATATCTTGTAATAATCTATAAGGGAAAAGAATCTGAAAAAGAATATAGAGAGATGTACAACTGAATCACTTCATTGTGCAACTGAAACTAACACAACACTGTAAGTCAACTAGACTTCAATTTTTTTAAAGGGTGGAGAAAAGCAGTAGTGTGCGAAATTTTAAAACCTTGGGCAGCAGAACGTGATGTGACGACAGTACACAAACAGTCCATAATTGTGTGCAATCCGGTTGCGATATCTACCAAGACAAGCAAAAGCCGCGGCAGGCGGCCTATTAAGTAGACCCCGACGCCCTCTGTAATTCTCTTCCCTGGGGTGTGGGCTTCATGGAGAGACTTCCACCTAACTGATGGCATGTAGCAGAAGTGCCTCTTACAGGAAGAGTCTGGCTTCCATTTCCCCCAGTTTGTTTCCCTATCTCTGCTCCATCTCTTTTCTGGGAGAAGCGAGCTGCCAGGTTGGGACACCCTACGGAGAAGCCAGGTGGCGAACATCCGAAGTCCCGCCAAGAGCCGCGCAAGTGAGCTTAGAATTGGGTCATCCCCCCATCCAACCCTGAGATGACGGTGGTCCCGGCCGACACCTTGATTCCACCTTACGAGAGGACCCAGCTGAGCTCTGCCTGGATCGAAACTGTCTTGTAACAACTGTGTGTTGTTTTGAACGGTCAGGTTTGGGGGGTACTCTGTGACACAGCCCTAGATAATTACTACAAAGCTCTAGATGTAAACGTTTAGCTATATTTCTACACATTCAGAGTAAGCGGACCTCAAAGTGTTCCTGTGATGTGAGCTGAGTATGAACAATTCACCGAAGCAGGACACATGGTCTGTTCTGTGCCACTATTTCATCCGATGTTAGGATGTCTTGAGTCTTTAGAGAACTGCTTTATAAATTCACCTGCCTGTCCTACAATGGCCTTGAACTGTTTTGTAAACTTTTGAGATTCTGTTCAAAACCAGACGCAACTCTGTAATCAGAGTATTCAAACAATAGACGCATCACAAACTTTAGCTTTCAAAGCTTTTGGCAAATTGCAGTCACTGGGGGAGAAAAGCTGGGAAGCAGGAAGACAAAGTTTATCCCTATGGAGGCACGTGATTAGCAGAGCAAATTAAACAATAAGGGTGCAACCCCACAGGCAAGATTTAATTTTGAAACATCAGAGGATTGTGCTTTGAAATATCCTGACCTGGAAGAAGAATCTTGTGATAGAGTTCCTCTATTTAATTAGAGAAATTGACATTCTGTGTCAGAATGCAGTAAAATTGAGAAAGCCTGCAATTTTGCAGGATCTAAATGTGGTGAAATATTAAAAGAAACTTTAAGGAGAGCTCATTTATTTGATAGGTTTTGTGCTGTAAAAATATTTGTCAAAGAAAGGTTTTCTGAAGGAAGGCGAAAAGGACATGGCCTGTGAAAATATTTGGGCTGAATATTTTATTGTTAATTGCAATATTCAACATCTTAGTTTAAAAAAAAAATCCTTTATGTAGCAGCTTTGGTTCTGAGCTTATATTAAGAAAATTTTTTTCTTCTTTAGAAAAATAACTGGGGTATAGTATTAAGGACACACATGACTAAGAAATGAATGAAAGGATGTGAATATGTACTGTGATGGTTAATGTCATGTGTCAACTTGACTGGGCTTCCCAGATACCTAGTTAAACACTGTTTCTGGGTGTGTCTGTGAGGGTGTTTCTGGAAGAGATTAACATTTGAATTGGTGAATTGAATAAGGCAGGTGGTTCTCTCCAATGTGGGTGGGCATCACCCAATCCACAGAGGGCCTGAATAGAACAAAAACGCAGAAGGGAGAATTCTCTCTCTCTCCCTCTTGCTTTCCCCCCCTCTCTCCCCCTCCCTCTCTCTGCCTGACTGCTGACCTGGAACATCGATTTTATCCTGCCCTCAGAATGGGACTTACACCATCTGTTCTCCTGGTCCCCAGGCCTTTGAACTTGGACTGAATTACATCAGCAGCTTTCCCGGGTCTCCAGCTTACAGATGGCAAATCATGGGACTTCTCAGATTCCATAATCACATGAGCCAATTCCTCATAATCAATCAATCAATCGTTGGTTGTTTCTCTGGAGAACCCTCACCAATACAGGCACCAAGAATAATTAGCCTGCTTCTGTTATTTGTAAGTTAATATAAAACATTTATACAAAATGTAGTAATATACATTTTTAAAATTAATGTAAAGAAGTTAACGTTTTTCCTGTCATGTACACAGACATCTGTTGTGTATGTTTTAGGAAGTGTTGTAGTTTTGAAAGTAATTTTTGAATAGATTTTAAAAGTCCATCAATATAATAAAGCCAATTTTTCAGTCCCTAAAAATACCTTTAAAAGTACAGAGTGTTCATTATGTTCTTTTTGTTTGTTTTTTTTGGCTGCGTTGGGTCTTTGTTGCTGCGCGCGGGCTTTCTCTAGTTGCGGCGAGCGGGGGCTACTCTTCGTTGTGGTGCACGGGCTTCTCATTGCGGTGGCTTCTCTTGTTGTGGAGCATGGGCTCTAGGCATGCGGGCTTCAGTAGTTGTGGCCTGCGGGCTCTAGGGCACAGGCTCAGTAGTTGTGGCGCACGGGCTTAGTTGCTCCGTGGCATGTGGGATCTTCCCGGACCAGGGCTCAAACCCGTGTCCCCAGCATTGGCAGGCAGATTCTTAACCACTACGCCACCAGGGAAGTCCTGTTGATTATGTTTAAAGCCCTCACTCCCAAAGGTGTCTTGGTGTGGATGATATGTTGTTCCGTCACCCTTCTTGGGGAGAGGGATGGAAATTTCCTCTCTAGAAACAGGAGCGATGGGGAATAAGCATCCTCCCTGCTGGGTGGCTTCATTGGCTCATGTAATACTTTATTTCCTAGACTCTTTCCAGCTTCTGAGATTTCGCTGGTGGTGTCGCCTTCATCAGCAATGCACTGTTTCTCCCTTTTCCCATTAAATATCTGATGATTGAAGTGCTATAAGGCAGGGTCCCCAACCCTGGTGCCAAAACGGTTGGGGACCGCTGCCTTAAGGCCAAAATGTGGGATGTGCAGCACGGAGGGTACTCGGGATGATTTACGGTGTGCGGGGCAGGGCATTAGAGTAACCTCATATGCATCACGATAGAAACGCTCCCGCTTCAGTTCTCCTTCATGCTTCCTGGATTCCACCCTTCGCCCTTAGAACTTCTTCTCTATCCAGTGAACAGAGCGATTCTTAGATCTCAGCGATCCACAGACCTCACTGAGATCATATCACTCCCCTGCTGAAAGCTCCCCGATGGTCTGCCGGCTCCCTCAGAGGGACATTCCAGGCCCTGAATCCCCGCTACATCCAGTCCTGCCCCCAGCTCTCTGCTTCAGCCACACTGGCCCATGGTGGTTCTTTCCGGGCTGCAAATGACTGACAGTTCCAGGAGCTGGCAGTGCCACCATTGGGAGCATAAACGATAAGGTGGTTAGAATGCATGTGTTCTCACCTCTTCCTTCCCCTTCCCCCTTGGTATGGCTTCCCTGGGGGTGGAGTCTGTTTTCTCCACCCCTGACACGGGGCTCAGCCACGGGATGGCTTTTGGCCAACTTGACCCTGGGGGGCTGTTTGTTGCCCGGCATTATCACAGCAGTAGCTAACTAATACAGACAGTACATAAGATATGGACATCACTTGTCCATTCACTGCCCCAATAAGTATGTATTGAGCGCCCACCCTGTGCCCAGGATGCAGCATAGAAGAAAGCAAAATCTCCTGGTGCTTACCTTCCAAGGGTGAAGACAGAGAACGCCACGGAAAAGCAAATGCGTCTCAGGTGGTAATAAATGGTGTGATGAAGTGAAGGGAGCTGCAGGGATAGGAAGCGATGAGGGTGTCCACAGAACCAGCAGGGAAGCCCACTCTGATGGGGAGACATTTGGTTGAGGACCCGTACATGTGTATCTGGGCAAAGCATTCCCACAGGGAACAGCCAGCACAGAGGCTCGGGGACGGGAGTGAGCTTGGAGTGTCCAAGGAGCAGCAGAAGTCCTGACGTGGCTGGAGAGGTGGGCAAGGGGCAGGGGTGGTGGAGGGCAACGAGGCCACAGGTAGATGACGCAGGGCCTTGGCAGGAGGCCAGGTAAGGATGTGGGGTTATGCTGCGAGTGACGAGATCTGACGGAGATTTTAAAAGAATCACCTTGTGGGGTCCATGGAGAATGGACTCTGGGCCCCAGGGTGGAGCCAGGAGAGCAGAGTAGGAGCCCGGGGGGCGGGGCTGGAGTGGGGGGCTGGACCAGGACAGCGACTGTGGGAGCGGGCATGGTTGGAGCTGGGGCGTATTCTGCACGTGATGGGATTTGATGATGGAGATCATGTGCGCTGAGAGAGGAATGACAGCGAACACACAGCACTTGCCGTGTGCCCGATGCTGCTCTGATGCCCTCAATCCCAAGAACCCCAGGAGGTGGGTGCTCTGTCTGTCATCTCAGGCGACTTGCTCAAATGCAGTTTAGCAAGCGGCACCGTGGGACCTGAACTTCAGTGGTCCAGCTCCTAACTCTTAGCCTTTGTGCTATCGTGCTTCTCAAGAAGAAATCTGGGAGGTTCAAGTCCCCCAGGAGAGAAGGGACTGGTCTGCAGGACAAGACAAGAGGGCGATGCCCAGGGCCATGATAAACTGGTCCCTTGAGCTCCATGCTGCTGGCCAGCTGTGGGGCGCGGGGGACAGAGGGAGAGACAGAATCCAAAGGCTTGTCAGAAGAGACAACTGTGGATGGAGTCTTAGAGGTCGATCAGGTGCTCACCAGATAGAAAAGGGAGGACACCCCGCCCCCGCCAATTCCGTCACCAGAGAGACACATGGGTAGGAGTTCTGTCCCAGACTGTTCATAGGCAGCTCCCTCCACTATTGTAAAACACTGGGACAACCCAAATGCCACTAGCCGGAGTCTGGATAAAGAAATCCTGGCAAATTCATATACAAGAATACTAAGTATACTGCAGAGCACAGGGAACTATATTCAATACCTTGTAATAACCTGTAATGGAAAAGAATCTGAAAAAG
Source organism: Balaenoptera ricei (assembly GCF_028023285.1). Taxonomy (NCBI): domain Eukaryota; kingdom Metazoa; phylum Chordata; class Mammalia; order Artiodactyla; family Balaenopteridae; genus Balaenoptera; species Balaenoptera ricei. The sequence continues at coordinate 3,582,488 of NC_082652.1, read as the reverse complement.
AATATATACATATATGTATAACTGAATCACTTTGCTGTACGCTAGAAACACACACTGTAAATCAACTATACTTCAATTTTTTTAAAAAAAAGGGGAAAAAAGAATACCAAGTAGCGTGAAAATGAATGAACAGCTGCACCAACAGAGCTGGATCTCATGTATGAACTACTGAAGCATGTCGTCAAAGGATACATTCGGTTAAGTCCATTTATGCAAAACTTAAATGCATACGAAACTAAAAAACAATGTCTAGGGACACACACACACGCCGTAAAGCGATGCAGACAAGAGAGAGCGATAAATACAGAATTTACAGAGGAAGAGGACCAGGGAGGGGGGTGTGGGCACGCGGCCGGCTCTGAGGGTTTTGGTAAACTGCTATTTCCTTCACTGGACTATGGGTACATGGAGGCTTATTTGATTCTTCTTTCTAGGCTAGCTATGTTTTGTATGTTATTTTTTAAGTATAGAATTTTGTATAATTTGTGTAATTAAAAGGGGAGGGGCCTTCCATGTAAAAGGACACGTGCACGCAGAGTTTAGGAACCCAAGGGGCGTGAGTTATTGGAGAACTGGGTAACATCACCTGAGACATGGAAACAGCGCCCAGCCCCACCCAGTCTTCACGCCTTGCCTTCCTTTACGTGCTCTTCTCCAAGCCCTTCCCACCAGATTCAGGAGGAGTGATCTTCATCTGCTCTCCTGCCCCGGCTCCAAGCATGGCTTCTGGAGAAGCTGGTGGGAGGGAGCCAGAGGCTAAAGCTGACCCGGGGTGTGTGTATGTGCGTGTGACTGTCTACGTGTGCATGTGTGTACATGCATACATGCGTTGGGTGCATGTGTGTGAGCTTGTGTATTTGTGTGCATGTATTTATGGCTGCATGCATGTGTGTATTCGTTCATGAACGTGTGCATGTGTGTGCGTGCATGCACGAGTATATATATGCATGTGTGTGAGCATACGCATTCACGTGTCATGTGATTGTGTACATGTGCATTGTGTGGATGCATACATGAGTTGGGTGCATGTGTGTGAGCTTGTGTATTTGTGTGCGTGTAGTTATGGCTGCATGCATGTGTATTCGTTCATGAACGTGTACATGTGTGTGCATGCATGCATGAGTATACACATGCGTGTGAGCATATGCGTTCATGTGTGTCGTGTGTGTGTATGTGTGAAGAGACAGTCGCTAAGCTCTGCCACTGGCACGTCCGCCTCTCGATGCAGAATCTGGAGACAAAGGGGGCCTTTATTTTACAGGCTCCCACAGCTGACACTGCCAGGCCTGCTGTTGGGAGCTGAGGACCAAACACCACCCGCCCCCCAGGGTGAGCGAGGCCGCCCGTTCCCGCAGCAGCCGGACCATCTCCGGGGAGACGGCTGAGCAGGGCCTGGCTTGGCTGCCACGAGGCTGTCCGGCAGACACCGTTCTCACGAGCCCCGGAACGAAGCGCGCGGGGGAGCCTCCCCGAGAGCCCCGGGCTCGCCACTGCCACAGTCCTGATGGTTGGAAACCGGCGGCTGAAGGAAGCATGAATCCGAGGTCTGGGGCCACGGCTGAGCTTGCAGCCTGACGGCGTGAAGCGACACTGACCCAGACGCTGAGAAAGGCACTGCCTCCTCAGTCCTCCCTGGGCCCCGCCAGCAGCCTCGGCGGGGGCTGCCAGCGTCGACGCTGCCCCAGCTTCGGCCCATTGCCCTGTTTTATCGACAGGCAACTGTGTGTAGCTGCGTCCCTGGAATCTGATGGTTCCTTTTCATTGTTGGGGCATGGCCGTGGTTTGCCGTTCCAGGCAATGATATCACTTCCTTTTACAGTAAATCCTGTGATGACCACACTCGCCTCCCCTCTTCTGTCCCCTTGGAGTTTGTCCTCCAGTCCAGCGTTTCTCTACAGCAGGCAAAGAAAGCGCATTTAACCCCCCATGGTACCGTTGCTCTCTGCCCTTGCCAAAAAAAGTGATCAAGGAAAAAAACATGTATTAGATGGTACCCAGTGTCGTGGGCTGGATTGTGTCCTCCAGAAAGATAAGCCCAAGTCCTCCCCGCTAGGACCTGAGAATGTGACCTTATTTGGAAACAGGGTCTTTGCACATGCACTCAAGTTCAGATGAGGCCTTACTGGATTAGGGTGGGCAAATGTTTCCTGGGCTGAGCCTCTGTGTTGTGTCATTTTAATTAAAAGACCTCATTTAGTTCAGATGACAACTTGTGAGATGGATGAGAGGTTCAGTTTGGGGAGATTTTGCTTAGAGATTAAGATAAAGCAATCCAGGCAAGACTATCCATTAATAAAATGGGTGAAGTCTTCTGTAGAGTATTGACTGCTGAGGGCCTTGAACTTGGACGAAGGGCTGAAGTCCTGAAAGAGTCCGAACAGGTAGAACGGGTAACAGAATACGTAATACGCATCAGTTAGTCAGCTAAGTTTGTTTCCCCTTCCTGTGGAGGCCGTCTCCCAGACTTCCCTTGGGGAGCCACACTCCCCCAGCCTTCATTTGTCTCGTTTGGGGGAGCTGAGTCTGACCCGTCTCCAGGGTGGCATGAGACCCAGTCCTAGGCAATCATAGTATTGCACCATCCTGGCCATGGTGATGGGCATGTGTCTGTAATCCTGCCAGTAGAGCCAATGAGATCAACTCCAAGACTTTCAGTGGAACTTTTGGTAAACAGAAACCGTATTTTCATGGGACTTAGAGCTGGTAGAATGAAAGCATATAGCTCCTAGGGATCAGGAGCTCTTGCAGTCTTGTGGGGAAAGACAGAGAGTGAAGCCAACACAGATAAAACCATATCCAAAAGATGGGAAATGCAGGAGTCCTGACAACATAATATGAGCTGCTGGATCCAGCCATACCTGAAATCCATACCTGGGCTTTTCACTTACTTAAACCAATTAATTCTGTCACTCATAACTTCATGACAGTAACATATTTCTCCAGGACTGAACCTTTGCAGGATAATAGGCAACATGAGTCAGATTACTTCTTACCAAGGACAAAAAAGTAAGACCACATAGAGTCTGTCTCTTGGATGGACTTTCCCTCTCCAGGAGGTAAGAGCGATCTGGGCTAAGGAGTGTGAGACGCAATGGCTTTACTTCATTAGAATGATATAAGTTGCCACAATATGAATTGCCTGCTCAAAACAGACAAATTCATCCAGGGGTCGTGTTCCAACCTGTGACCCACCATTATGAAGGTTCTGAAGTCAGGGGTGTGAAGAGTCTATTTTTCACATGGATGAACTGTTCAAGAAAGGCAGTTTTGTTTAATTTTGGCCATAATGAACCATAATAGTCACTCTCTGCTGACTACTGAATTCTCTCACATTAAGGGCCAGAAACGTAGAGCTTGCCTGACCCGGGCAGGTGATGTAAATGCGTTAACCAGCTTGGCCGAAAGTGTATGTGTGCCCCCCACCCTTGGAGAGGCAGGTACTGTGACAAATCAGAAAGACATCCCTTCCCAAGGACGCAGCTCCAGCTTATGCCCCAGGGACTGGAATCTGTCCTGACCTATTTTCATAAGTATGGATTTTTTAAAATATAAAATCTCATTTTCCAATGTTGGGTGTAGTGGTTTGAAGAGTATTCCCCCCAAAATTCACATCTACTTAGAACTACAGAATGTGACCTTATCTGGACATAGGGTCTTTGAAGATGGAAGTAAGGTAAGGATGGAGATGAGATCACACTGAATTAGGGTGGCCCTAAATCCAGTGAGTGTCCTTGTAAGAGACACAAAAGGACATACAGAGACACACAAGAGAAGGCCCTTGGAAGACAGAGGCAGAGACTGGAGTGACGCAGCCATGAGCCAAAGAAAGCCAAGAGCCCCCAGGAGCTGGAAGAGGCAGGAAGGGTCCTCCCCTGGAGTCTCTGGAAGAAACGTGGCCCTGTGGACACCTTGATGCCGGGCTGGTAGCTTCCAGAACAGTGAGAGCATTAATTCCACTTGATTTAAGCCACAAAGTTTGTAGCAATCTGTTACAGCGGCCCCAGGAAACTGATATACTGGGTGAATTTTTTAAAATACTCAGGACCTGGACCCATTCCAAGCTCCCTCCAGCCCTCAGTGAGGACCACCTCCACAAGGCCAGCAAGCGGATCTGGACACACAGCTCTAGGAACCTGCAGGGGTAAAACACTGGTCCCTCGAGAACCTCTTTCTTTAGGAAGTGTCTTCGCAGCTGGATGAGGAGAGGACACCCACACGGAACACTCCAGGGAAGGCTCCATTCCTTGTCACTGGGCACCTTCCATCCTGGGAAACGTCCAAATGCAGTTAAGAGGGGTTTGTCTGCTCCGGTGCCCGCGAGTGCAGGCTCTCTGCTTCTTCACCTGTGGGAGTCCCCTCGGTCCCCGAGATGTCTTTCTGGAAGACTCCTGGGCTAGCTGGCACCGTCTCACAAGTGTCCTGGATACTCTTCCCCGTTTCACAACCCTCCCAGCCCCACTGAGCGGGCCAGGGGACTTCCAGCTTGTTGCCCTGGGGTTTTTCATTCATTCATTCATTCATTTTGGCTGTGCCGGGTCTTAGTTGCGGCATGCTGGATCTTTAGTTGCGGCACGCTAACTCTGAGTTGCGGCACGCTAACTCTGAGTTGCGGCACGCCTGCAGGATCTAGTTCCCCGACCAGGGATCGAACCCGGGCCCCCAGCATTGGGAGCGCGGCGTCTTACCCACTGGACAGCCAGGGGAGTCCCGCCCTGGGGTTTTCCTGTCTCCGCTGGGGCTGGGGGGCTGGGGGACGATGTGCAGCCCCGCTCAGCACTCAGCCTTGGCAGCCCAGAAACGATGAGGGAGCGGGTGCCGCACTGGACAAGGGGGGATGGGCCCAACGGATGGACGGATGGTCCCCATGTCCGCAGGCAGGCAGCTCTGAGACGCGTCTCAGAAGGACCCACGGAAGCCAGTGCCAGGTACTCCAGTGGCAGCAACCAACTCGGTAACTTCTCTGTTACCTGCTCTCTCTCCTCCCCCGTTTCTCTTCCCCGTCCCCCTTTCCTGCTCTGGGATCCCACCGCAGGCTCTCCCCAGGGAGATGCAGCCTCACAGATGGGGCTGTGCTCTCAGACGGCATGTAAATCCCTCCGAGGCTAGAAATGAGATGTGCTTCATCTCACAGTCAATGAGGAAACGTGTTGGCTCGCATTACAAGAGAGGATCCCATGTGTGAGAAAGTGAAATAAAGCTAAAGACAGATGCAACCTATTATATTAGCTATAATGAATTCTAAGTAGGTCTCAATACTACGTTGACCCTAAGAGGTTTTGGGAAAAATGACTTTTTTAAAAAAAAACTATTTAACAATTTTTATTCTACACATTTATAAAAGTAACAGTTTTGCCAGGGAAATAGTTTTCACCCACCCACCATATACCTGAAAGTACTATGTTGAAGTATAAACTCAAAATGAGGCCAAGTAGGATCAGTAATACTGGGGCTCATAATGTAGGAGCGGAGACTTCCCACATCCAGAGGAGTTCCATGACCCTAGAAGGGCAGGTTCTGTTTTCACGTGGAGCAAGAATGGTAGACAGAGGTCCTGCATCAGCTACACTTTTTAGTGTTGGTGAAAATGAAAACCGTCCATCTGTTTTGATGCCTGTTCAGTCCCACAAGAGAAAGCCATGAATGGTTCCCCACTTTGCACAGTCAGTTTGCTTAGGGAGGACATTTCCCCTGGGCATGCTGGAAGAACGGGGAAAACCATGATTTCATCTGTTACACCTTTTTTTGCACACACTTTTCAGCCAAAACTGAATTTTGGTGGATTCCAACTGTATTTTTCTTCTCTACACAATTAAAAAAAAAATCCTTTTTAACCAAAATATAATTAACATATGACATTGTGTAAATTTAAAGTGTACATGTTGACTTGGTACATTTATATACTGCACTATGATTACCCCAGTAGCATTAATTAAGACCTCTATCTCGTTTTTACGTAATTATCATTCCTTTCTGGTGGTTGGGAGCGATCAAGATCTAGTCTCTTACCAACTTTGAAGCTTATAATGTAGTATTGTTGACTATTATCACTATTCTGTGCATTCAATCTCCAGGACTTAATTTATCTTCTAGTTCCCAGTTTGTACCTTTAAACAAGGTGATTTTTGTATCAGAGGCATTCAAAAACTTTCTTGGCAGTTTTGGAAAATAGCCTGTAGTTCTAATTTCAGCCACTAGATGGCAGGGCAAACAAGACATGGCAGACAACTCATGGGCTTATTGATTGCTTGACCAGAGCCGCCAGGACGATCACCCTGAGAAGTGGCTTAAGCCCAAGTCTTGCTCTGCATCCAATTTCCTCACCACAGGGGATGATGCTACCCTATCATCTTACACTGTTTTCAGCATAATCCTTATGCTTTCTGCAATGTTATTGTTTGCTTACATGTTTACTGTCCATCTCGCTCATTAAGACGTGAGTTCCAGGGGACCTGAGACTTCACTGCTGCAGCCCCCAAGTTTAAAACAGAGCTAGCCCACACTAGGTGGCTAAGGGGTGTTTGCTGAATGAATGAATGACAGGAGTGGAAGAATGAATGCGGCCTCTGATCCACACGAACGGGCTGAATCTCCTTCTCTGACTTTGCTGTTTCCGACGGCACTGTACCTCACTGTGAATGATGATCTGCACTTAACACGGTACCCAGGACATTAGAAAACTGCTGAATTCCATGGTTTGACTTATGTCTCTGAAATATCTGAGCCCTGAAGAGCAGTAAACAAGAAGTCCTCTGGGCCTAACTAGCTTGGTTTGGGTTTAAAATTTAAAATGGCAAGCATAAATCCACTCAGAGGCTTCTCCGATCATCCCTGAAGTGGGTCCATCCCCTTTCGGCTCCAGGAACGACAAATGGCTCAGACAGGATGGAAGCTGTAAATTCTGGCACATCGAGGTTGCCTGAGATAAATCACCCATCTGCAATTAGTCAGAGCAGGCAGAGGTTTTGCTGGGAGCGTGGGGAGCACCGGGGATGCCCCATCCTAGCAATGAACGAGCCATGGGCTGAGGGATGGAGTGAATTCACACAGCAGGGCCAGGATTAAGGGTGAGGAGAGTGAGGCTGAGTCTTGCAAGAGCAAGGGGCTTGTGGTCCCTCCCTCCATCTTCAAAGCCAGCGACCGGATCACTCGGCTTCCCCCCGCTCCATCCTCACTTCTCTTGGCTTTCAATCTCCAGCCTCCTTCTCACTTATAAGGACCCCTGTGATTCCAAAAGCTCCCCCAGATAACCCAGGATACTCTCCATCTCAAGATCCTTAATCACATCCTCATCTTTTGCCACGTGGGAGAATATATCCTAAATTCTAGGGATTTGGATGCGGACATCTTTGGGGGAGGGCAGTACTCAGCCTAACGCAATGCTGATCTGAGTTTTAACCTGCAGTTAACAGTGAATGAAGAAAAAGCTCATGGTCTAAGGGCTGCTTCCATGAAATACAGTTAGCTTTGTTGAATAGGCCACCTCGAGTGGAAGACTGTGTGTCCTGTTTCTAAGGGCAGGGTCCAACCTTGACTGCCCTGTTCCAGCCACTGGATGGCCGCTCTCTGTGAACTTGTTCATCTCAAACGAGGGGCCCCGTGGGTGACAAATTCTTCCAGACCCAATGCCAATAGCACCCTCCAGGAATCACTGGGGATTGTATACACACAAGAAGGATGATGGGGTGAGCCCGCCCGGTCCAGGAAGCCTGGCCCTGTTTGAGACTGGAGACAAGAGTAGCTCCCAGGGGGTGGTGACTTCGCTTTGGTTTCCAGACACACTGACAATCACACCCGCAAAGAGCACGTGGGGATCAAAGACCTAAGTCCGAGGTGCGGCCCTGACGACTTCGTTATTCCTCAAGGATGCACGCATGGGGTCTGAAGGTTTGGGGCGGCCTGGGCATGGGGTCTGTCAGGTCCGAGGAACTGTCCTTTGAAGTCTGGGGCAGGAGAAGGGCTTTATCAACACTCAAGGGTCTAGGAATTCCCTGGCGGTCCAGTGTGTAGTAGGACTCTGTGCTTTCACTGCCGAGGGCCCGACGGGGTTCGATCCCTAGTTGGGGAACTAAGATTCCACCAGCCTCGTGATGCAGCCAAAGAAAAAAACAAAAACAACAACAAGAAAAGAAAAAAAACAACACTCAAGGGTCTAAATGACAAATAAAATGGTAAGATATCTAGAGTGTACATCATGATGATATGCTATCCCTCAATGAAACTGAACGATCAAAACAGAAAATCAACTCGAGGCCCACCTACTCATCAGGAAAACCCCCTGGCCCTGTCCGGGCATGTCCTGGGCCTGCCCTGGGGCATGTGGCAGGCAGGGCCCCTGCCTTAAAGCCTCTCACCATCAGCACATTTCTGCCTTGAAGGCATCACCTAGTGACAGCACCGGAGTTCCTCTTTCCTATTCCCTCATGGGTTTTAAATTGCAGTGTGAACTGTGAGAAGCAGCTCAGATGTGCGTTCCGTCTGGCGGGGATGGGATTCAGAGCAACGTGGGTAATAAAGGGCTGCTTAATATGCCTTCATACGCAGAGTAAATGTTTAACATTCTTCTGTTTTTTTTTTTTTTTTGGCTGCACCGCGAGGCTTGCGGGATCTTAGTTCACCGATCAGGGGGTCGAACCTGGGCCCCCTGCAGTGGAAGCGTGGAGTCCTAACCACTGGACCGCCAGGGAAGTCCCGAACTCTCAATTGATATAAATGGCCTGTTGGAATTTTCTTGACTTCAGGAACATACTACTTTTGTGTTCGTTATGTAGAAAAACTAAAATCCTGGACCAAAAATGAAAAGGAGGGACTTCCCTGGCGGTCCAGTGGCTAGGACTCTGCACTTCCACTGCAGGGGCCCTGGGTTCAATCCCTGGTCGGGGAACTAAGATCCCGTAGGTGTCGCCAAAAAAAAAAAAAAAAAGAAAGAAAAAAGAAAAGGAAACAAGGTGACATGGCCATGGCCATCCTCATTTTCTGGCCAGCGTGCCCTGCTTGGCGGCGTGGATGGATGACCCAATGGGGGAATGTCCCACTCTTCCGAATTCCGTTTTCTACAACAAATGCTACTTTTGTTCATGTCCACATCAGTACCCATCAAGTGAATTTATGCAGTGATACAAAGTATAAACATTCATGTCTGGATCTGTCCCAAAAAATTCATTTTGTTGGCTATTAGCACTGCCAGGACAAGAGGGTGTGATTTTTAGCATTTTTACCAAATACGTGTGGAAGGTAATTTTGATTTATGATGAGCTTCTCCTGTGAAAACATGCCAGGCCTCACGCAGTGGCTTCAACATTCTGGAATTTTGACTGATGGGCAGAAGAATGGCCCCCAAAGATGTCCACAGCCAAGCTCTCGGGACCTGTGGCTACGTGATCTCACCTGGCAAAGATAACTGTGTTTGCTTATTAGCCGACTTGAGATCAGCCCGGGTTATCTGCGTGGGCCCAGTATCATCACAAGTATCCTTGAAAGCGGAAAGAGGAGGCCGAGAAGGTCAGAGGGATGTGGGGTGACTCAGCAAGCTGTTGCTGGCTTTGCAGAGGGAGGGAGGGGACCCCAGCCAAGGGATGCGGGCAGCCTCCTGAGGCTGCAAAAGGCAAGAAAAGTAATCCCTGCGGAATTCCCTTGCGGTCCAGTGGTTACGACTTGGCACTTTCACTGCTGTGGGCCTGGGTTCAATCGCTGGTCCGGGAACTAAGATCCCGCAGGCTGCATGGCTCGGCCAAAAAAAAAGAGTCATATCTGCAGCCCCCAGAAAGGAAGGCAAGGAAGGCAGCCCTGCCAAGACCTTGACTTTGGCCCAGTGAGACCTGCATTACATTCCTAGCCTGCAGAACTCTGGGAGAACACATTTCTATTGTTTTAAGCCCCAGTGCTAACGGCACTTGGTGAAGGCAGCCCTAGGAAACTGCTAATAGAAACGTCTCCCTTCCCACTTCTGGAGGCCAAGGTGTGGGCAGGGCCGTCCCTCTGAAGGGCCTGGGGAGCGGGGGCCCCCCCCTTGGCCTCTTCCAGCCCTGGTGTTCCGCATCCTCCTCGGTGCCCTCGGCCTGCGGAAGCATCACGCCGCTCTACGTCCGCGGTCACGTGGCCGTCTCCCTGGGCGCCCGTGAGTCCAGATTCCCCTCTTCTCGTAAGGACACCAGTCGTCCTGGATCCGCGGCCCAGCTTGATGACCTCATCTCATCCCGATTCCACCTGCAAAGATCCTATTTCCAAGTGAGGTCACACTCACAGGGTCGGGGTGGACACCATTCAACCCAGCACAGCAGCCGGCGTTTCTCTACCAGGACGGCTCCTGGGAAGCAGGTCTGTTACAAGGAGGGTCTGGCCTCTCGCGCCCTCTGGGGTGCTTCGAGTCTGGGCGCCCATGTGCCCACGCTGCACAGAGTGGTGTTGGGTGCGTGGCTTTTTCTGTGCCCTTTTTTTCTCTTTTTGCCCCCGAGTTTGTGGTCCCCTGCGTTTCTCCCTAAGGCTTTGGCTAGCGGTGTGAGGACACTGGGAATGGGGTACCCCACACACCGGGGGCCCCTCTTGACAGGCTCGGGCCCCTGTGGGGAAGGGCCTTTGAAGACCTCCGCACCCCGTACCCCCCTTCTTGCTCTCTGGACTCAAGCCCAGCCCCCCACCTCCAGCCCCGGCAGGGAAAATCTCACGTTGGGATTCCACCACTTTCCCACGACCATAACGCTCACTTTATGCAGATGCTGGGATTTCGTAAAGCTGTCTCTTTTCTCCATTCTCAAAACCACAAGAGACTCCAAGACCTCCCCTGCCCCGCGTGGTCTCTGGCTACCACCCCACTTTCTGGTTCCCTTTAGGGCAAGGTTAGAGGGATTTTACGGGTGCCCAGCCCTCCCCTCTCTGTTGTCTGCAGACCCTCCCATCCAGCGCACCAGCCCTCGACGGTGGTCACCAGGGTCCCCATGTCTGACTCATCGCTCAGCAGGAGAGAGACTCGGTCTCCACTTCCTTCTGGAGAGACACCGCCACCCCTCACCCCTTCGACCTCGGAACATGGGAGTGGCCGTGTCACATCCCTTTCCTCTTGTGCCCTCACAAACGCAGGCTTCAAGCATCCTCTACCCAAACCGGCATCTCCTGCCCAAATACTGTAGTCGGTGGAGCAGAAACTCTTTTGGTCAAGATACTGATCTATTTTTAAGAACAACTGCTAATGACAGCAGCTCCGAGCGTCAGGGGAGAGTTGAGGAAGGATACGGAGAATGATGTCCAAGCGAGAGGTCCTGACTGGCCCGTCCACCTTCAACTCTGCCGCTGGAGTCCCAAGGTCAAGGTCAAGGGCTTCATCGTACATTTCTCCAAAGCTCCACGTAGCTGGCCGCCTGCTCCTCCACTGCTATCCAACCCGTTTCGCTGGGACCCAGGGCCACTGGAAAATCAGCCTGGCACTCGCTGGGACCCAGGGCCACTGGAAAATCAGCCTGGCACTCGCTGGGACCCAGGGCCACTGGAAAATCAGCCTGGCACTCGCTGGGACCCAGGGCCACTGGAAAATCAGCCTGGCACTCGCTGGGACCCAGGGCCACTGGAAAATCAGCCTGGCGCTCGCTGGGACCCAGGGCCACTGGAAAATCAGCCTGGCGCTCGCTGGGACCCAGAGCCACTGGAAAATCAGCCTGGCGCTCACTGGGACCCAGGGCCACTGGAAAATCCGCCTGGCACTCGCTGGGACCCAGGGCCACTTGGAAATCAGCCTGGCACTCGCTGGGACCCAGGGCCCCTGGGAAATCAGCCTGGCACTCGCTGGGACCCAGAGCCACTGGAAAATCAGCCTGGCACCTGTCGGGTCTTCACCACCAGGCAGCCAGGCGCCGGTGAAGTCACTTCCGTCTGGGTCCGCTCACCCGCCAGCCCCCTCTCCCCTGAGGCTCTGGTCTGGAGGAGACACCAACACAGGTAAGCCTGCAGGTGCAACTCCCCGGCACTAGCTCGGCTTCCTTTGTGAGGCACGTGCCTTTTAGTCCACGTGGAAGTTAGTAAATGCTGATTTTTCACGGTTACGCAGCCTTGCTGTGCTTTGGTTTTTCCCTTGCATTTTGTACTGTTCACTTATTTAATACGTCCTAGTTCCATAAAGCACTTTAAAATGTTATTTCCTCTAAAAGGCTTGATCTCCAAAAGAGCAAGGTGTTGCAAAGAACATTTAAAAACACCTGCTCAGATGACCTCATTCTACTTGAAAATGCCTGTGAACGACGTGGTTGGTTTTCGTAACAGCAAGTCACCGTGTGCCGTGTGGCGATTTCGGATTGTCACAGTACTCTGCTCTTCTCTAATGCGCTTTGATTTTCAAGCGGTGGGACTGTTTGGCACCAAGTGGAACAGTTTGAAAATATTGAAGACCGTCCATTTTTTATCACCTAGAATTTAGAAGTGATCAGCGTTTTGAAAAGAGGCCCAGTGTAATTTTGAAAGGACTTGCCGTTTTGAAGCTTTGCAGTGTAACACATGCAGTGTTGTGCTTTCCCCACCTAGCGAGAAGGGGCCATCTCAGCATCCGGCTATGAAGGGGGTGAGGGGCTCCAGCGGCCCTTTGGAGGTGGGACCCCCGCCAGTGAAGCGGGACATAAGGACGGCAGACGGACCGGAATGTCCCCAACGGCAGCCTGTGAGGTCTCTGTCCAAAACCGGGAGGCTCGTAAGCTCCGTCCTGTAGGAGCTCAGCCTTAAGCCAAACCTTCTCTTTAAAGCCACCCGCAATACTGTGCGGAGACGAGGCGCTCAGGTCCGTCCACCTTCAGGGAAGAGAGAGCAGGGATGAGTGTCTTCCAGTGGATGACATGGACACGTGCCTTCAGAGGCCAATAAAAACCGGCAAAAGACACACGTCCAAGTCTCCAGGGCCTGTACTTTTCTAATAAAATCCCTACAGCAGCATACTGGTTTTGTGTATTTGCTTCTTCAGCTGCTGTTCAGAGCCATGTGGTGACCACAATCGTACACTCTCTAAATTCAGGTGGAAAGTTAGGGGCTGTCAGTTCTGTGCCTGGCTGGCTTTCTGGACAGGCTCCCCTCGACAGCAGAGCGTGTACCTACCTGGCTCTCTCCCTGGGCTGATTCCCAGCCCCCTCCCCGGGGTGTAGGGCGGCGGCCCACGCTGCGCCCCACCTGCCGCCTTCACGCGCCCCGGCCACGCGGAGCCCAGGGAAGGGCTGGCTCACCACACCTCCCTTTTCCCTTTCGTGCCTAATTCCCTACAGAGAAAGTGTGTTTTCTGACGGCACAGGTTAATGGTCTTCAGAATGCAATAGATCCTGAAGACAGAAACTGTACCTCTGGGGGATAATGTATTTCCTAGAGCAGTGCTTTCCAACCCTTCTTATTTATTTTTTTAACCCAAACTCACACCTTCAGCCCCTCTGAGAACGGGTGTTACACTGAGTCATCGGTCCTCAATCTGTCTGAACCCCACCAGTCACGACCTCCTTGGGTTTTTCTGTACTTTGTATTAAAAACAATAACAACAAGATAAACCACAACGAGCAGGGTGTTTGCGTTTGTTTTTCTGTTTTCCCCAAACATAAAATTATATTTTAATACAGAGCAGGCTCAAGAATCACTCTCCTAGAGAAATCAAAGGGCTGCGTCAGGAACAGGTGTTTTATTGTGACTTTTTGTCAGTTCCTGACCCAGGACCCTTTACCCCGTGACAGTCCAGGAACGCTCATGACGTCCACACGTAAACGCAAATACACGACGACTGTGGACAGACCACGCAGAGAAGGAGCCAGTGGGTCTCATATTCGAGGTGCTTTTTATAATAAAATTATACCAAAAATACAGCAACAAACAGACAACAGTTTATTAGACAAAATGAGAACCCCCATGTCGCGTACAACACAACCAGAGTCGGTGACTGCGGACAGCTCCGGTTCACAGTGAACACTCCCCACCGTCTCCAATCACACCAGTGCTGTTCAGAAGAGGGGTTTCCTTCCACCCACCGTGGTGGGTCTTTAGTCTCGACGGTACCAGAATGAAACTGTACACAAGGACTGACCAGGCAAGGTTTAAAACATGCGTTAGGCTGCTCTGCAGGTCGAGACGGAACACACGGTCTTAAATAGTTTTTAATGAAACATCATGCTCCTAAGGAGAGAGCAATAAGAAAGCAATGGCGATGGTTTAAGCGCTCGGCGTTATGTGAAGCGGCAGACGGAACACAGCCACCGGCCGCCTGTGCCGAGGACCCGCATGGGCAAGACCTGTGGCTCAGGAGACAAACCATCAACGGGACTCTCCTATAAACCCTCGGCAGCACCTGACCACACTTCTATTTCTTAACAAACCCTCCCCTTCCTCAACACAAACAGATGTTTATTCATCAGAGGAGAAGAAAGCGAGAGCGTGTCCTGTGGGAAGGAGAGGACGAGGTCTGTTTGACACACCGGGAAGCCAACCAGCACGGGCGTCGTCTCCCGAGACTTTGCGCCGCGGCAGCAGGTGTCTGTCAGAGGGCAAACCAGTTGCAGGGTGACCAGGGGCCTTTAGCAGGGCTCAACCACAGGAAGGCACTTACCTAGGCCGCCGGGGGGAAAAGAAGGAACCAACCCCAGCACCATGCAAGTTTTAGGGAAGTCAGCTGTGTGCTCTCCGAGCCCCCAGAGCACCTTCCCACGGATCTGTCCATCCATCTGTCCGTCCAACAGACCTGACGGGGGTGCAGGAGCATCAGGTCCTCCTGCTGGCGGGCGTGCCGTTTGCTCTAGACCGCTGCAGGTCGTATTTCACGGAAACAATAAGGAAGAGCAGGAGGGTAGCTCCTTGAATAGCAGCCAGAAGAAAAAAGTAATAGTTCAAATAGCAGCCGTTGATGTTGCCTAGAGAAAAGAAAAGAAAAAGCAGCACGGAAGCTGCACTTAGAGAGAGAGTTTAAAAGATTTTATGTATTTAACTTGGTTCCTACGAAGGTCAGGGTGACTTTTAACTGTGGTCATTAAAAAAGAAAAAAAAGAGAGAAAAGAATCCTACCCCTAATTCAAAATACACAAGTGCTTTGTTTCCAAAGCCACTGAGAAGTCAGCTGTGTCTCAACACGGGCTCCGGGCTGGGGCCTCCTGCTCCCCACATGAGGAGGAGGCCCCCACGGTCTCCACGCCAGATCCTGCAGCGGATGGCCCTTCTCGCCTGGGTCTACAGTCTGCACACGTGCCAAGACCGTGCGCGCATCGGGCCAGGACGCAGCCTGGACGTCACGTCAGGTGTTGAGTGCTGGACTCCCGTGTCATCACCCGACCTCAAACAAAGCACCGTCACAGGCTGGGACAGACGCTGGACGCACACTCCACGCGCCAGGGGGACGCACAGCTTGCTTTTCACATTTCTCCTTAAAAACTTCAGGCTGCAGGCTGAGACACAGGCGCCCGCTTTCACCCTAAGAGCTGACACACCTAACGGCCGACTCTGCCCCGAGCACCACGCGAGGCGCGCTACGTGCGAGGCTCTGCTCGGTGCCCGACCAGTGCCGAGGCGGCGGAGGCTAGGGGCGCGGACCGCGGCGCTCCACCAGGGAGGCTCAGACCCCGGCGTCTGGGTCTCGGGGCCCAGGTTCCCGCCTGTCAAACGTGGAAACGGCACCCGGGCCACGCGGCCGCCTCCCCCTCACGGGCCCCGTTAGGAGCCCCAGTCCACACGTAGGTCCGGGGCCACCAGGGCTGTAAACCTGCCGTCTGTCCCCTGAGAAGCGGCCGCGCGGCGTGGAGACGCTGGGCTGTGTGTAAGGACACCAGAGCCGCACACAGCGTGCCACCCCGGCTCCCAACAGACGGCCGTCGCCACAGCCCTGGAACGGTGGACCGCTGACGCCACTGGTCGGACACACACTGCCGAACAGAGGAGCAGGGAGGGGCGTTTCGTCAGCAGCGCCTCTAGAGGATGCTGGCGTCTTAGGAAGAAAGCGGCTGTGCTCTCTGACCGGCTTCAAAAGCATCTCCCACTGGCTTATTTAAGACGCCAGACTTCCTCTCCTCTGAAGGTCTCTGTCAAGCTGGGTTATTCTGGAGCTTCCTTTTTCTGCCTGAACGTATACTCATTAAAATCAGATGTTTAACACTGCTTGTATTTAACAGAACTAATGAACAGATATAATACACATGTTTGTATAATAAGCACTCGCATGTTTTTAAAGAATTCTCACTCCTTCAGGCTGTAGAAGACAACGATTTCGTAAGTTTACTGCTTTGGGGGGAGATCCAGTAACACGAGAGTTTCTACTTGACCGTGCTGTTTATTCAGCAGGGGTCACAGAGCCGAGACAGCGGTTAGGTCCTCGCTGCGAGCGGGCTCCGCCCTGGTCACGGAGACCCCGGTCCACCCCGGACCCTGGTCTGCAGACGCCAGCGCTGCAGTGCTGGTTGGTGGCACCGCAGCAAGGCTGTCGTCACAACACCAATCACGCCGTTCTAAGCGCCAGCTCTGAAACGTCCATCTTCCCAAACTAAAGAGTCATTTACAACTTGCAAAGCTCAAAGCTGGCAGGCCGAGCAAACTGCACACGGTGTTTTCCCTGCCAGGGCCGGTCGCAGTCTGGTGTTAGGAAGGGTATTCAGAACTGGGTCCACCACCTAGAAGTGATCACCCTGTACTTCCTTGGGCCTCTTCACAGACGGAAGGTAACTGCATATAAAGACGGTAAATTTTGGGTGTTTCATATTTGATCAGACTCCTGGGCCCCAATAAACAAACTTCATGTGTCCCCCAAACATATGCACAAGAACATTCCCAGGTGCTTTATTTGTGACAGCCTCAAACTGGAGACCCCACGAACACCCACACGCAGAACAGATAAATGAATTCTGACTTATTCGTACGACGGATACTCCGCAGAAATAACAAAAGAACCAATCACTGGGATGACCCTGAGAACTCAGTGCTGAGTGAAAGGCCACGGTCACGGCAGAGGACGAGAGAGGCCACAGGACTCAGCAGGGCCGACGTCAGAACAGAGTTCATCCTGTTGGGGGCCGAGGGCTTAACTCGGAAAGGACGGAAGGAACCTTCCGCGTCCTGCATTCTGATCTGGATGAAATGCACACCAAGCCGTGCACTTGAGCCCAGTGCCCTGCACAGTACGGATGTGACCCCCATCTGAGTAATTCTAATAATGAGGACAAGCAGGCCTGGGGAGGACAGGGAGAGCGGAAAACAACGAGGTGAGAACCTGGGGGCGCTTCCTTCAGACGCGGCCCTGGAACCTGGCAGGAAGTTATCCCCGTGTCAGTCAGGAAATGCTCAGCCAGCCCCACTGCCGCCTGAGCCCTAATGCAGGCAGACCTGCCGAAGGGCAGAGCGGGGAGAGCCCAGGACGCAGAGAAGCCGTGAAATCTGGGATCACACCTGCTGCTCCTCCGACAGGAACAAGGACCGGGGGGCGGGGGGAGGAGGTGTCACCTGTCCCAGTCTCTCTCCAAACCACCGCCCATGACAGCCACCTGCTCCTAACGAGCGGGAGCCGACCTGCCACGTCCTCTCACGTCACTGGACACGGGGCTCCGGGCAGAAGGGACTGAGGGAAGACAAGCAGAGGCCACCGTGCACTCGTGTACAGGGCAGCTGATCCAGGACACACGACAGGGCGCTTCTCTCTCGTGAAAACAGCACAGCAAACAGAATCCAGGTCCAGCATCTGGCCACGTGTGCCACGTGCATCAATACTGGACATAAACCTCACAATGAAAAGTTTTAAAATTACCTGTCAGAAGTAAAGGACGAGTGACAGGTAAACTACCAGTTATTCAATTAGTAATGGCTGGCGGTGGGGGGGGGGGGGATGGATTAAGTCACTGGAAAGCAATGAGAATGACAAAAACCAATCGATCCTTTAAGATACACGTGAGAGTAAAAAAACAGAATCTATATCTTGAGAACTACCGAGGTGTGGTCCCTATAACAAGTCTTTCTTTGAAGGAGGTCTGTCACACGTACAAAACAGATTACGTGACAGCAAGAGCGCAGGAGAACTCCTAGAACCCTGTGTAACTGGACTTACCCTCCGAGGGGCAGGAGAAATGGGCACAGCCCCTCCTCAGCACAGCCAGGAGGGCCTGCCCCGCACACCATTGGCTCTCACAGCCGCACCAGCTGGACACATCACCAATGGAGCCCGGGGGCGGCAGGGGCTCCGGTTCTGGAAGTTGCATCAGGGGTCTCTGGGCCGAAACGCCCCCCTCAAGACGGGAATTTTAATTGAATCATGGGAGGGCTTTTGGAATTCTGCAATTTCTGGAGAACAGCCTCTACGCTTTCACCCGATTTTCAAGGGGATTTAGAACCTACAAGTGGCTCAGTACCCAGGAGGTACTGAGCACAGAGAAGCCACAAAATCTGGGATCACACCTGCCGCTCCTTCTACAGGGGACGGCAAACGCCACATGCCTATACAAGGAAAAGCAACATGGTGGTTTTTACTGGTAAAACATACAAAGAAGAAACACACCTCCATCTCCTGGGTCTGTTTAAAGGCTATCATAAATACGGAAACAGCAAAGCTTTCATCTCTCGGGAGTGATTTTGCTCAAGATGCCACCTACTGGTATTAGCTGTAAAATCCCATTATGATTGATAATGAGTAATACTTGTTTTTAACAAGGCAACTTATCTCTCTCTTTTTTTTTTTAACAGCAGGAAATTAAAAGGTACCATCAGGAAAAGAAAAAAAATACGAAAATAAGATACTGGGTTGGCCAAAAAGTTCGTTAGGTTAGTGAATACATTGTTCAATAAAGTTCTTCATGAAAATGAAAAACGTGGCTTTACTTAAAACCGAACAAACTTTCTGGCCAACCCGATAAATGAAGGGACGTTTGTGATACAGATTTTATTGGCCTCATATTAAGATAAAACTAGTGCTGGACCTGAAGGTGGGAGGGTCAGTCTACTCATCACCGACGCGCCGAGAGAGGCCGACCTGGGGCAGGAGAGGCCCACCCGCGCCCAGGAGACCACCAGGGACGTGGGTAAACGAGGGGAGGCGGGCGGTCTGACGGGGCGCAGGGGGCAGGCCGGGGGCGCTGGTCACTGCCTACGACGGGGAGCGGGGCCGCGAGGGGGGCCTCACCGAAGTCCGTGTGGCTGCTCATCCACCCGATGGCCTTGAGGGACACCAGCGCCAACAGTCCCGAGCCCACGAAGGACCCGACGCCAGAGAAGAAGAAGAACAGGCCCATGATGGCGCTCTGCATGGACTTGGGGGCGGCCGAGTACGCGAATTCCAGGCCTGGGGAAGAAAAGGAGGGCGTCTGGGGAGAGGAGCGGGGTGCCCGCGCCGCTGCCCTCGGACCCCCGGGCTGTGGGGCGTGGCTCTGAGACCGCACCGGGCTGGCTGCTCGCCTCCTGCGGTCACAGCCCCTAGAGACTCCGGGAGGTGGCCAGTCACCTCCCGCCCTCACCCCTGAAGGCAGCATTTGACTTGTCAGCTCTTGGAATTTCTCATTCCTCATGGAAAGAGTCTGAAGAAGCAAAATTTGCCTACATTCTTAACTAACGGGAGTTTGCACACAAAGTACTTACACTAAAATGGGGAAATCTACTCAGGAATTCTATCTGAAAGGCAAGGAATTTGAGAACAGTTTCAGCAGGTGCATCTGTAAACCGAATCACCGCTGTAATAAGTAGACATGGAGACTTGCACCGTGCTCTAAAGGAAGGGCCACCCCGTGCAACTTATTCCCTCCACAAGTTCATCAGCCAGCCTGCGTGAGCTCTGCAGGAGGCAGGAGAGGTGAGAACCGCCGCCCTCCCAGCCCCACCGCTCTGGGCGTCACTCATTTTCTCCTTCCCTCGCTCGCAGCAGCTGGGAACAGGCCTGCACAGGATTTACTTGTCCACATGTCACCACGTGATCTCACCAATAGGGAAGAGAGGCCTGTGAGAACAGGTTTTACAAACTAGGTTTGCTTCCTTATAAATCTGAACGAAGACACTGAGCGCCAGGCAGCGAGGGACCCCCGAGGCCCGGCCGGGGCGGCAGGCCTGCAGGGCTCGGTTACTAGCAGGTGCCAGGCAGCTCCTACGGGGGGTCTTCCTTCTTCTAGCCTCTCTCCTGCGGACCCTCTACGGCAGGTGAACTGCACGTTGGTGTCTCGGGGATCCTTTTACACCAAGAAAGGAGAGCCTCAGCCGTAGCACTGCTCTTTCCTCACCAATTCACATTCTGCACCACAAGTGCCCGCCAGCACCCACCAAGCACTGTGCTGTTTCTATCTCGACGCAGCCCAACAAAGAAGGAAACAGCGCGGGCTGCATCGTGCTGCGACAGGATTGGACGCGGACACCCCGACAGGAAGGAAACCTCACCTGCGATGCTCGCAAATATTTCACTGACGCCAATCAGCACGTACTGAGGGACCTGCCACCAGATTGGCAAATCCGCAGCATAGTAAACGACATTTCCAATGGTCTGGTTAATGGTCTTCTCCTTCACGAGGTCCAGCCGTTTGCTTTCCAAAATTCCTACAATTCATAAGTAGGTTATGAGCATTTATTCATTAACATTTGCAATTAAACTCAAAAACTAGATGCTTGGTACAAGATGTCTGTTGATGATTCTGAGAAATACATGAAAGGATAATGCCCAACGACATAGCTTCCCCCAGAACCCCCCGACCTCAGGAATCTCCCTACTTGCAGCTTCCGAGGTAGGTTACTAAAAAACAGAGGTCACGTAATCCATACTTCATGGGGACGCTCTGTGGTGCCTCATAAAACCAGTGTTCCACATGGTTAACGCAATCCTCCCATCTCTGGATTGCTCACCTAAACACCTTTTATTTCTTTTAAAAGGAGGAGCAGGGGAAACCTAAACAGTCCTGCAATAAAAAGATTAATCGTGCTATTTACTTACCAGAAGGTAATAAATTTGGAGATGTTTTTCCCTTCAAGAGAAGGGATTTAAGCTGATTCACTGATCGTCATCACTATTACAACTACCACTACTACTACTAATGCCAGTTTCCTTGTGTAGACGGGCTTAACCTTATCAGCAAAGTAGAGTCGTCCCCCCTTATGCCTGAAACCCAGGACAGTTCCACATCCTACATATACTATGTTTTTTCCTGCACACACATACCTCTGATAAAGTTTAATCTATAAATCAGGCACAGTAAGAGATTAACAACAGTAACTAATAATAAAATAGAACAATTATAACAATATACAGGAATAAAAGTTACGTGAAGGTGTCTCCCCTCTCTCTAAATATCTCACTGTACTGTGGGTATTTTCAGACCACTGTTGACCGTGGGGTCACTGAAGTCACGGAAAGCAAAACCAGGGATAAGGGGGACGACTGTAGCCCGGACTTTTCGAACCACCCTCTGCCCTCAGCAGCACCAAGACCTCACTGGATCATCGGTCATCTGTCTCGCGGGGCAGAAAGACATGGGAAAATAAGCAAGATCAGAAACAGCGACTCTCCACAAAACAAAAGATAAGCAGGTCAAAATAACGCTTAAAACAACAACGTGTAGGACCAATTTCTTAAGGTAAAGATGTCGCTAGGTTTTGTTTTTAAAGGGTTCTAATTGCAAATGAAATAACGGGCCATAATATCTAATGTATATGTAAAAATATACGAATTTAAAACCGTATGAGGAAGGACAGGAGTCTGGGTAGAGGACCACGGAATATATTAAAAATATTCCTTTTAAAACCTGAGCATGGGGGCTTCCCTGGTGGCGCAGTGGTTGAGAATCTGCCTGCTAATGCAGGGGACACAGGTTCGAGCCCTGGTCTGGGAAGATCCCACATGCCGCGGAGCAACTGGGCCCGTGAGCCACAACTACTGAGCCTGCGCGTCTGGAGCCTGTGCTCCGCAACAAGAGAGGCCGCGATAGTGAGAGGCCCGCGCACCGCGATGAAGAGTGGCCCCCACTTGCCGCAACTAGAGAAAGCCCTCGCACAGAAACGAAGACCCAACATAGCAATCAATCAATCAATCAATTAAAAAAAACCAAAAAAAAACCTGAGCATGAGAAAGGACCAGGGTATGACTGACCAGATGAAAGACAAACTTTGGAATCTGCAGCCCACAACACATCTCAAATGAAATGTCCAAACAAAGAGAAAACACATCAAAGGGCCAAGGGGAAGAGAGACCTCCCAGAGGTGAGTCGACCTTCACACCCGTCCTGCGACGGAGAAACACAGAGCGGGCCCAGGCGTGCAGAGCGCTTGCTGCTCTGGAAAGGGGCGCGTGCGGCTCGGCCCGGCGGTTCTCAGGACGCTGGTGGTGGCATCAGGGGCCCCGTCCACAGGGACAGCTCTGCTCCCTGGCAGGGCAGCGGGCAGCACCAAGGGGGCTGTGGTGCCAGCCCGGCTGGAGCGCCTTCAACGCACAGGATAAAGCACTGTGGGCTTCCTCGGGTTGGGCCGAGCTCCAGCCAGCCCGGGGCCGCTGCCCTGAGACCGGAAGATCACTGCACCGTGTTGGCCACTGACCCTCTGGCTGGAAGGGCTCCGTCCAATCCAAGAGCAGAGAGGGAAGCACCCACTCAGCCTGTTTTAGGGGAATGGATACTGAAGCTGGAGAAGACTCTTGTCCTCCACAGGAAAGGCAAGAGAGGCTTAAGACAGTGCGTGTGTGTCTGTGTGCGTGCGTGTCTGTGTGTCTCTGTGTGGGTGCATCTCTGTGTGTGTGTGTGCGCACGTGTGCGGCTGTCTCTGTGCGTGTGCATGTCTCTGTGCGTGTGTCTGTGCGTGCACGTGTGTCTGTATGTATGTGTGCGTGTCTCTGCATGTGTGTGCCTGTGTCTGTGTGCACGTGTGTCTGTGTGTGTGTCTCTGTGCGTGTGTGTGTGTGTGTTTGTGTGTGTGCGCGTGTTGGGGCAGTACTGGTGGGGACGATACACGGATCTAGCACTTCTGCAAGGCCTGGCAGAGAACGGAAGTAAACTGTCGGACGGGATCTGCTCTGCGCTCTTACTAGTTAGGAAAGCATGACTCCGTGAGGACTGGGGGTGAACGGGTAACGGAAACGAAGGGGCGCTGGCAAGGGGGACACAAATAACGAGGGTCGAGGCCCAAGAGGCAAGGACGTGAGAAATCACTGAAGCTCCTCTTTGGTGGGCCGGCCGGCCAGGCAGCGCAGAGAACAGAGGCCGAGGGAGAGCGCGAGCCCTCCAGACAACGGGCTGCGCAGCCGGGAGAGAGGCCGGCAGAGCTCCTGACGGACGGGACCAGGAGCACGGGACGGGGCCAGGAGCACGGGCACGGCCGACATAAGGGCAGATGCTGGGAGAGCCGGCAGAGCCATCGACGGGCCAAATTCTTCAGTTAAAGACACGGACTCACATCAGGTCAAAACAAAAGAAAACCCAACGCTGCGGGCGAGGCAGGAACTGAAGCGTAAAGCGGCAGAGGTCTGCGTGAGGGAGCGGCCGAGCAGAGCCACCGAGAAGGGAGGCGTGCCAACCGCAGCGCGCGGGCATCAGGAGAACACGCCGAAGGTCAGGCACACGGCCCTGCACCCGGGCGCCACCTCGTCCACGCTCGCCGCGAGCCCGGGAGAAGCAAGCCGGAGCCGGCAGCCGGGCAGAGACAGGGGCGCTGGTCTCAGCGACCGTCGGGGTGTGAGCTGGGCTTCCGCCGGGCCTGAGGGTCCCCGGGTGCGCCCCCCACCACAGCGCTACTGCCCGAGGACGGCGCGTGCCCTCCCCAGGGACGACGCAAGCCACAGACCTTGGTGAGCGAAACGCCGTCATCTGCTAGGAGTGCAGCGAGGCTCCGAGACACACGAGCCCTGCCGGTCCTCACCAGAGCGAGCAGGTGGAAAGGTGAGGCTCTGCCGGGCAACTGGCGGCATCGGAGACCCAAGGGCAGACCCAGGTCCCGAAGTTTAGGGACACTTAACACCCGTGCCCTCGCGGGGCTCCGTTCCAACGGGCCTGCGCTGCCGCGTTCACCAGACCCCGCCCAGACCACAGCATCGCTGCACACGGGCCGTCGCCGTGATCCCAGGCCCCTGGCGGCACTGGACTTCAGGGCTCCTGCTACAAGGATCCGACCCACTCAGCGGACGGTAGGACAACCTGCGAGCCATCCTATGCAGCACCCCACGAACGTTTTTAGAAAGTAACACTGGCCAAAACGGAAGCCTTGAAGTCCACGGTACAGAATTATAAAGCCAGGATCTTTCCCAACTCCTCAATTAAAGCTTTTTCATTAACAAATGGATAAACAAAAGCATCAATATTATGAAATGAAAAAACTTCTCTAAAATTACTCTTGGACCAAAAAGAAAATAAAAACCATAGTTTCAATATTCGTAGGAAGAAAAAACACATTACAACAAATCAAAGCGCAAGAGACCTTGGTAAAGCAACAGTAACAGGCCAATTCATGCCATTATGTGGTTTTTACTGTTAAGCAAGAAAAAACAAATAGACGTGAAGAATTTAACTCAAGAAATGAGAAAAAAAAAACCCCACAAAACAAACCAAAGGTAATAGAAATTAATATCTTAAATTCTTCACTTAGAAAACATAAAAACAATCAAATGATAAATTCAAGACAGACGTCTAAGGAAAAATTATAAAATACAGTCTTGGCAAGCCTAACAAAAAAAGAGCACATAAAAAAGGGAAACTAGACACGAGGAAGGAAACACAACAGATTTATTTAAAACATTATTTTTATCTCCACTCTAACAATTTTTCTAAAACTCAATAAATGATTTACTAGAGACCTTAAAAAAAATAAAAAGCTTAAGTGATTCAAGAAAAAACAAGATCTGTACAAAACTGAGAAAAAGGTAGAAAAGTTTTATTTCCTTTCAGAGAGGATGTAACTCATATGATTTTCTAGGCAAAGACGTGGAACTTCCTGGAAGCAGACAGATAATTCTCATCCTGTTAAAATACTCCCTGCCTTCAGAAATAGGGAGTTTGGACTTCCCTGGTGGCACAGTGGTTAAGAATCCACCTGCCAATGCAGGGGACACAGGTTTCAGCCCTGGTCCGGGAAGATCCCACATGCCGCGGAGCAACTAAGCCCATGGGCCACAACTACTGAGCCTGCGCTGTAGAGCCCGTGAGCCACAACTACTGAGTCCACGTGCCACAACTACTGAGCCTGCGCTCTAGAGGCTGCGAGCCACAACTACTGAAGCCCATGCACCTAGAGCCCACGAGCCACAACTACTGAGCCCAAGTGCCACAACTACTGAAGCCCGTGCGCCTAGAGCCCGTGCTCCACAACAAGAGAAGCCACCGCAGTGAGAAGCCCGCGCACCACAATGAAGAGTAGTCCCCGCTCGTTGCAACTACAGAAAGCCCACGCATGGCAACGAAGACCCAACACAGCCAAAAATAAATAAATAAATTTATTCTTTAAAAAAAGAAAAGAAATAGGGAGTTTACCAACACCTTTTATGAAGCTGTATAACCCTGACACCAAACCAGACTGATGTTGGTTAGACAGAGACGCACAGTCGCTCAATAAAAGCAGATTATTGAGCAGATTGGAATTAGCAGATTCCAATCAGACCTTTTAACAAACAAGGTGTATTTTAGAAATTCAGGAACAGTTAAATACCAGATGTTAAAATAAATAAAAAACATGAGCAGCCAAAGGCAGGGAGGTGGGGTGGAGTAAGGAGGGCATGCGATCCTCCTGAAAACCAAACTAAGATATTTGAGAGAAACTCAACATTCATTTCTGCCAAAAACACAAACTTGAAATAAAGCTTAGATATTTAACATCGTCAGGAGTCCGTATGCAGACTAAGAGGCGAGAGTAAACTTTCCACGGTGAGGAGGTGAGGTGCTCTCAGCGAAGTCAGGGACACAGGGGGGGCGCCCATCACCACCAGCAGCCTTAGACAAGGCCGGGCCACCCTGCCAAACAAGGAGAGACATGGGGAGGCGTGGCAGGAAGGCAGGAAAACGGGACTCCCTGGTGGTCCAGGGGTTAGAACTCAGCGCTCTCACTGCCCAGGCCTGGGTTCAATCCCTGGTCAGGGAACTAAGGTCCCACAAGCCGTGCGGTGAGGCCTGAATAAACAAATAAATAAATACCTTCTTTTTATAAAGAAGGCAGGAAAAGAAACTATGTTAATTTCAAGACGAGCGACCGTCTGAAAATAATTCACTGAAACTCAGAATTTTAAAAAATCTCCTAGGTGAGAAACCAAAATACATAAAAGCAGTTAGGAATAAACTTAACATAAAATGTATAGGACCTAAATGAAGAAGCATATAAGACTTCACAAGATGTCATAAACAAAATTAAAGGGAAAATGAAAAAAAATGGGAAAAAAAAATTCATAAAATGAGATAAAATTCTGAGTAGTGACAATCTACACTCTATTACAAGAAAAACCCACTAGAAAACTGTTCACAACACACGAACTGTACACAGAATAGAATGTCTGACACATTTTGGGAAGAAGTCTTAAGATCACTCATAGTACACATTAAAGATATACAATGCTATGCTATTACCCTTCAGATAAGAGAAGATGAACAGAACACAATCATCAGTGTGACAAGGGCACGGTGAGATCAGACTCGCATCGGCACGCGGCTCTGGCCCTTTCATGCGACATGGGCACACGTGTGCAGACGTGTCAGGGTGTACACACAGCACTGCTTCAAGTAAGGACAGACTGGAATCAACCATCATGTTTAATAAGAGGACTGGTTTTAAAAACTGATAGTACGGCCCAAAATGGAATATGATGTCGTTGTCAAAAACCATAATTTAAATTTGTAATTGACTTGGAAAAATGGTATGTATTATATATAGTATACAAAAATAGCTTATAAAGTGTGAATAGTTTGTTCCATTTCTGTTGTTTAAAAAAGAACAATTTAGCTGTAATAAAATATTCTAGGAAGATATAAACACAGGTGTAGGTGTCATCACTGGATGGTGGGATCAGGGGTGAATTTAGGTATCCTTGCACTTTTATCTACGTATTTGTAACGACCGTGGATTGACTCTAGGATAACAGCTTTTAAAAAAGTGCTGTGGACCAGTGGTTCTGAACTCCTTCCTAACGAAAGCTATGACCCAGAAAAAGGCCCTCAGATGATTCTGTCTCCACTCCAGGCTGCTCTCACGCCCTGAAGCCCGGGCACCAACTCCTGCCTAAAAACCGCTGTGGTGACAGGGCTTCCACGGCACAGCTGAGAGGAAGAGCAGACCGTGAGGCACACAGATGGGTACCGCCAGCCTGGGAAGACGGAAGGTAACTCTGTCATGTACACACATCAAACAAGGATGCAGTGATTACACTTCCAGGGAGTCAAGAAGTAAAGCAATTTCACTGCAGTGATTACCTAAACACCCAACAACAAAGGACTGCACGTGAATGTTTGACACGGAAGGATATTTTAGGTTTTTTTTTTTTAAAGCAGGTGACAAAGGAAGTATAAACACACACACATCACATCATACATAATTTTTCCCATGCACTTGCAGAATGGTGGTAGAGGATTTCCTTGGGGGGTGGAATTATGAGTGCTTAAATCTGTGTGTATGTGACAGAGAGAGAGAGAGAGAGAGAGAGAGAAGGAAAAGGAGGAGGAGGAGGAGGGAAATGGGGGGAGATGGCTCATCTGTATTTGGGGGATTTTTCTACCCCCCAATAGTAACAAGCATAGCTTTTATTACACTTTTACGGTTTCCTTACACTTAGTTTTCCTTCATCAGGCTCAAATCTGCTTACACATCAGGATCTCATTTTCGCAAACACAGAAGGTGTGTGTATATGTATGCAGAGACACACAAACAGGATTAGACAGATACACACCATCCCAGGAATGAGCATCTCTGGGGAAATTACAGTTGATTTTTATTTTCTCCTTTATGTTTCTAAGGTTTCCTTTTCTCCAGTGAGCATCTATGATGTTAGTAAATTAAGCACACACACAATTTTTAAGGGGAAAGGAAATATGACAAATTAACACACTTCTTTTTTTCTCAAGCAGACTAGAAGAAACCCCTTGGACATGCTTGATTCTCATCTAAGAAAATTTGAAGAAAGAATTATTACCGGCAGGGATGGTACTAAACGGAAGATCCTGATTTATTATGGTTGAATGTAGTAACTTAAAAGGCAAAATAGTCACTTTTCTATTAAAACTTTAGTTTGCTGCAATGATTTCAGGTCTCTATTCAAAGGTCATTAATGTTCCAATTAAATAATATTCTCTGGAGCTGGAAATGAAACGGCACGTTAACACCGGTTACTGCTTACATTAAATTTAATAAATTGTGCTTAAGTCCAGTTGCCAGGTATTTAAACTCTTTAAACCAGTGACCACTAAGCTCCTTCCCAACATCTAGCCACTCAGCAAAGAGAGCCTCTTTAGGACACCAGCCTCAGCGGTCTTCCGCGTGTTAAGTGATCAATTCAGATGCTGAAGTTCAGAGCGGTCGTGGTCACACGGTGCAGAGCACCTGCCTCTCCGCAGGCGCCCGTGGCCACCTGACCGCAGCCCGACCTGCTGAGCAGGAAGTGAACTGCCTGCACGGCCCGCGCTTTTAAGACAGCACTGCCTGCCCCGCTGGACAACAGTCACCCGTCTGCTGTCGTTTCCCACGTGAACAGGCAAAGAAACCACCGGGAAGCCCCCGGGGTTCTCAGGGCAGCCCGGAGAAGCTACTCAGCCATAAATGAAACTGGAAGACGAGATGGTTATTAGAGGAACCAAAGCTGGAGTCTGCTAGAAAATGCCTGGGGAACCGGCAACCTCCTCTTTCCCACACGCAGAGGACAAGGACTCCTTTCCAAGGGGTGTGACCGGTTGGTCGGGGCACAGAGAGGGGGGCTCCCCGGCCCAGGAAGAAGCCGGGCCCACGGCAGGCACTCAGGGCACCACCCCGGCACAGCGGCTCTGCCCGTCACGGATTCTACGGCACGAGACCTGCAATCAGAGCCCCGCTGTAATCCAGCTCTCGTTTGCTCTGGCTTTTACTTCCCCATGTGCACAGCACTGGAAGAGAAACGAATCACACAGCAGAAACGTCATTCAGACACGCCCTCCCTTTAACTACCTATTTGATTAAGAAAGAACATAACTGTCCCCTAAGATGTCCCAGCGTCTGGAATCTAGAAGTCTTAAGCCTAGGGACTCATTTCTTCAAATCTACTGAGTACTGTATCAGTAGCTACTAGGCCTATACTGAGAGCCACGTTCGCCCTGGCGAGAGTGGATGAGGCCGCTGTGAAGCGCTGTCGGGGAACATTAAATTCCATCTCAGCCGTGCTCACCATTACGTTCCTCATAACAGAGATGATATAAGGGTGACTCAGGAACAGCAGCTTTGCTTGTCTTGTTATGTAACTCAGCTATTTCACGGTTCAATCATTTTCAAGTATTAATGAAGGAAGAGCTCCAAGGCAAGGTGAGAAAGTCAGCAATACCTCAGTTTTATCAGCACACGATATGTCAGCTTATACTTCAGAATCTAAGAATTACGCAAACAGAATGGAGCCCCCAAAAGGTGAGAGAATACTCAGGCATTAGTTCTAACCTCTTTCTTTTTTTCTGGAGGATGGAGGCTGGTTACAAACCTGTATTTGATTTAAAAACAAAACAAAACAAAACAAAAAAACCTTTCGCTCCAGGAAGATGTACGTGAAATTTTACATTTAAAAGTGCAAAGGGTTCAGGGCATATGGAGCTGATTAATGGACCTGACGTTAAGAACCATAGCTCTGAGGATTATTTAGCACCTCTAATTTATGACATTTCATCTACCCAGCAGTTAACAGTCATCTGAAATCTAAGTCACTAGGAGCCAACAAGCCGCCTTTGATTCAACCCACAAGTCACTTTCCAGAGCGTTTCACCCGTTACAGTTCTAAAAACAACAGACAACAGACAAATCCTTAGGAAACAAATCTTACGCTTCATAAATGAAAAACTAGAAAGTGAACACCACGCAGGTTTGGAATAACCCGTATGTGTCCTCTTTTGAAGTACACACACTTCCTGAGTGCCACGCGGCGTGTGGCCACCTTCCGCATCACCCACAACCGGAGCCGGAAACGGCTTCTCACCTGCTGCGAAGGCCGAGCACATCACAAAGAACATGCCCACCGCGATCCTTTTCAAGGACGATGGGAGCAGCCCATTTCTTCTCAAGATGGGATCCACCAGTTTGTCTTTCAAGGGGATTAACAGGAGGATGAGCACAGCATCGAACATGGTCAGCCAGGCTGCCGGAAACTGCAAGCGGGAGACACAGGAGACACCTGCTTATTTTTCTGCAGTGTCGGCAGTCACTCGTTTGACAACTAACACCTAAATGGGAAAAGCTTATTTCAAGAATAGTTCATTTGTACAAAGTATAACCTCCTAGGAAAATAGCCCGTCTCAAGACACTGGTACTGAGAAAAGGCTTCCATTTCTAAAGGGATTTGCATTTGTTCTTCTGTGCTTTCTCGGGGGAAAGAAGAATCAGGTGAAATATTAACGTCAGGAGTCAACTTAATCTAGCAAAGGACATAACCAATGGGAAACAATCTCAGAAATAAGTAAAAATTCCATTTCAATAGGAATGCTTTTGGTTCAAGCTAACTGCTGTCATTACAAAGTATCTACCATTGGTAGAAGAAAGCCATTTGTCACGTAAACCCCCAAAGACAATTTTCAGATCATTTCAACTGTTCTCACCGTATGAGGATTGGTTGTAATACTGGAAATTTCTGGAATCTTCAAATGAAGACTTTGTAAAACATACGTTGTCTGCATCTGGGTGTAAAAAGCAGCTGTCATTACACGAGCACGGCTGTCACTCACTCGCAGCGTGCGCCCTCCCCCACACTACACTGTGCTGAGACGTGCAACGCTCAGGTTTGAAAACACGGGTCAATTACTTGGTCACCATAAAAGTCGTCTGGAGATGAACTTTGAAAAAGAAGTAACCATTATCCCAATGAGAAACCATATTAAAAGGCGGGGTCTGGAAAAACAGAAGCATCCCCATTCTTAGCTTCGTTTTAAGGTTTTCAAAACATTTCAATCAGCAAAAATGAGTCCGTAACTAAAAACAAGATTCCAAGATCCTGAAGACTCATGACAAAGAAAGCCAGGAACCCTGCGCACTTCAGGGATGGCCAAAACGAGTGCCGGGGTAGTGTTCACGGGGAGATAGAGGAAATTTAAACCTGAATGTCACCACTCACTTGAAAATACACTGTCCAGTAAGGTATCAAAGCCAAGAAAACGGGGACAATCTTGACAAGAGCTTTCACATCTTCCACTTTATCTTCCGGGAATGGCCCTCCATGAGACATCTTACATGAATCAAACAGACTGTGTTTAGAAGATTGCTGAAAGACTCCAATGCCTTCACTTTGGGAAATAAAATGAAGGAATTAGTTTTCTTCCACCCCCAGAAATCAATTATTCGGTAACAAATTAAGTTTGGAGGTAGGAAACCAGCTTGCTGTGCTGAATTTGCTTAAACTCCATTCTGTTACCTACTAACCGTCCCCACCCAATACAGCTACCTAGATTATTCCTCAACACTGGGACACATGGACACAGCTGGCAGAAGGACTTCCTAGCCAGAGTGAGACTGTGGCCACCATCCTTTTCTTGAGACTAGGAGATACGGTAGGAGCGCCCCTCACCGTCTGACAGGTGGCTGACCTCATCCCCAGCGCTGTCACACCGGCCACCAGCCCCACTGTGTTGGGGAAGGCCCGCAGTTTCATCCGAAGCTGATGACAACTACATCGGCTGCATCCCTGGGTGAGCACTTGAAAAAATTACTGTGCCGGACTGTTTGGATTTTAAATTAGGTCATTTATCAAATGTCAAGACTTGACGACCACACCGACTTTGTTACAAGCCCGAGCTGCTTTACTGTTACACCAGTGTGACCGGGAGGGAGGCTCGCAGGGAAGCCACCAGCTCTTCGGCGACGGAAGAGCCGAGAGGGGAAGGGGCGACGCTCCTGGCGATGACGATAACGTGACGATGTGACCTCCCACGAAAGCGCCCTCATCAGCTAGCTACCGTTAACCGGGCTCTCACTAGCTTACTGAGGCCTCGCACTGACCCTATGAGAGGGGGCCTTTCCCACCGCACAAGAAGGAAAAGACGGCTTTACAAGGTCATTAACCTGCCCAAGGTCGTACAGCCCTAATCTGTGCATAAGGAGAGCACAGCTGGAGAAGTCTCTAGACCACCAACTTTTCTGCAAGCTGGTCCTTTTCTAAGACTTCAAAAACCAACCTAAAGGGAAAACAGATTCCTAAGTCCAACTTGACTTCACCACGCCATGTGTGCATGAAAACCCAAGTGTCCACAAAGCAATGGTGTTCTCTCGCAGAACTCTCTACCAGGTACCACCCACACAGACACACTGAAAATTTAACGATATGTTTTGCTGATGGCATTCAATCCGTAGCCTAAACATCCAGGATCTGAAACCCTGCTTCTGCCTAATTAAAATGAGGCCCCGGTAAAGCACTACTGCTTGCTGCTGAGGCAATGAGGCTTCAACTGCTACAAATTCTTCAGTGTGGTCCCACCAGCTGCGGTTCTGAATTATGAGTCTGAATGCCACACCGACCCACTAGAATTCCAGGGCACTGGGATGGTTAGATGTGCCGGAATTCCGCACGGGGACAGCTGAAGCAGCTAGAGACCTTTAGCCTGGAGCGAAGGGGCAGGGCCACAGAGCTGCTTTGGTACAGCTTCAGATCTACCACGTGGGAGGAACGTCAGACAGCTGTTATGGCTCCAGGGACATAAATTAGACACACGCAGACAAGCCATGAGGAGGCAGACAGACGCGGGGTCGGCCTGCAGAAAGAAGGTTCCTGCAGAATGTCAACCTCTGGCTCAGGGACTGAGCGCCCATCTCAACACCTGCCTTGATCAAAATATTCCGAGAGGCTCAACTCCAAAGGGTCCTGGGGACCTTTCTGGGGGGATGGACATACTCTGTATCCTGACTGCATTCTGGTTACACGATGGAATCTGTCACAATTCCCACAACTGTACAGGTAAAAGGGACGTATTTTACTCCATGTAACTTATACATCAAAAAGTAACAACAAAAAAATTCTGAGGTCTCTTTTTGAGCTAAGTTCTGGACTTTTCTTCATTAATCTGCATCTAGGGTGAGTGACCTTCCGCCACAGTTTGCCCAGGACTCCCCGGGACCCGGGACTTTGCGCTTTAAGACCTCAGGTCGTGGGCAAACAGCGCTAAACCCGGGAAGTGCCCTGCAAAGGGGATGATGGAGTCACCCTACCTGCATCTCAGTTCTGCTCTCCTGCCCTTCTCAAAGAGCGGCTGCAGTGACCCCTGGGGGACGGGCCACGCTGACCTGCGCCGCAGCTTCCTGCTTAAGGAGCACAGACAGGCAGCGACCAAGTAAGCGACTGCTTGGTTTCTCACTCAAAGGAGTGCATCGAGTAGTACACTGGCTCTTCGATGCCCTCGGCAAGGTTCTGTCTTTATCACCTTACACGACTACGTCGTCGGGAGCCTCCATCTCACATCAGCAGTGAGAGGAGGGTCAACGTGCAGGTTAGAAATGAAAAGCACGAGCCCAGAAGGGAGGCCGCTGGTCTGTCTTTAAGATGGAGACAGAAGTACCTCACACCCGCCTCCTGGAGCTGGTGTGAGACATTTCAACCTCAGCCCCGTGTCCCCCTCCACGGTGAGCACAGGACAGACAAAAGCCAGCACTTTACTTATGACGGTTGGTAAGTCACGTGGAAAACTGAGCCTGTGATGAGAATAAAGTGCTCACCCACTAGGACTGCGTTCCCTGATTCGCTTTTGGGGGCAGCACGAATACACCAGGATCCTGAACACGTCAGTGAAGGCGCTGCCATCAGGCGGCTTGGTGATGAAGAAGGTCTGGCCGCAGAGGAAGACCACGAAAGCCACTCCGATGCAGACAGCGGGGATGATGTAGCCGGTGACAAAGCTCACGTTCTGCTGAATGTAGGCAATGCCCCCCAGAGAAACGATCGCTCCCAGGTTAATGCTCCAATAAAACCAATTAAAAAATCTTCTCGTGGCTTCTGGACCGCGATCTTTAACCTAAAATAACCGGGAGGAAAGAGACTTAAAAACGTGTGATCATCCTCAAGGACGAAAAACATATACGATGTTTTCATATATTACTATATCTTCATATCAATTACTGTTGTCCTCACAGCCTTTAAGAAATGCAGCACATGGGAATTCCCTGGCGGTCCAGTGGTTAGGACTCTGCACTTTCGCTGCCCGGGCCCAGGTTCGACCCCTGTTCGGGGAACTAAGATGCAGCCAAAAAAACCAGAAATGCAGCCAATCAATCAAAATGGTGTTTACAGATACAACTGAGGGTCCCCTGACCAAAAAAATGTATCTTACGCTTTTAATTACTACAGATTCTGGGTAGTGTTTCTCTTAACTATACTTAAATCCAACAAATCCTAGAGAGTTTCTCCAAGTGTCTCCCGTGGACCACCTGCTTTGGAAACGCCTGGCTTGCTCCTTAAAAACACAGACTCACAGGACCCACGTTCCAGGACTGCCCACTCACCATCTCTGGGGCTGGGGCCCAGGAGTCTGCATTTTAAACAACTTTCCAGAGGACTTCTACTCACAGCCATATAGCTCCACGCCTTGATAAATCTGGAACAAGGGGAAAATTACAGACAAACTAAAACCGCATGCTGTTTTTAGACCAGGAAGCCTCTCACTGGAATCAGGAGAAGTTCTGCTAAGGACAGAGATCCCTGGGAGGCGCAAAAATCACTGATTTCCTGAACGCAGACAAACACAAGCACCAGGTAACACAAGCAAGTTCTAGGCGCGCACTCTCCCCAAGACCTGCCCAGCCAGAGCCCGTCCTGGCGGGGACAGTCCGTGTGGGGTGGGCACCCCGTGACGTCCCTCCCTGAGGATGGCTTCTCACATCTGCGTGGACACCACGGGAATGTGCTCTGCGCCAGCCAGAGTCATTCTTAGCCAGTTTCACCTCACAGAATGTTTAAACAAACTTTATTAGCTAGAGGCTGACGCTGGATCGTGTACAAAGACTGTCAGGTGTTGCTGTCTTGGGAACTTCTGTTGTCTCGTCCTTAAGTTACAGGTTACGAAAAGGCGGGACAATTCCTGGTCCAGTAACAGATCCGAATTCTGATCCACAGAGCAATCTCCTTTCCTAAGTGAGAGAGGAGGTTTTCAGTGGGGGCCTAAACAACCAGTTGTGACGCACAGAAACCACGTTTTCAGCCCTCATATTATGCAACATGACACTTTAACCTCTACTTTTTAAGATCAAACTACGGACGTAAATATACAGTCAAAATCGCTTGTCCCTCCAAAAAAAGTTAATCCAAAATGATTAAACATGGATATTGTGATAACAAATAATATGCTTGAAGTAACTATCTGGTAACCACCGTCTCAAACTGAAAATCTGAGTTTTAAATAAACCGCAGGAGGAGGAGGAGCTTAAACTTGACTCCCACCCACGTCAGAAGTGAACAGAGGTCCTAGACCAAATGCTGGCATGATTACTGAATAAATGATCTGTACGGAGGATGTCTTACATTTCTAAGACAGACAGCTCTCCATGAGAACACAACGCGTTTATTTTCTTATTGTTTTGGCTGCGCCATGCAGCTTACAGGATCTTACTACCCCGATGAGGGATCGAACCCGGGCCCCCCGGCAGTGGAAGCGCGGAGTCCTAACCACTGGACCGCCAGGAAGTCCCCACAGTGCGTTTAAATGTCACTAAAATGGACTCAAATATTCATGCTATCCTGGAAACAGACCAGAGGGAAGAAAAAACTGTAAGCAGACATGGTTACAGAGAAAATGTAACTAAAGATATAAAAACAAGTAATTAGAGTGGAGGGCAAGCTTAAAAGGGGGCCAGTAAACATAATATCTAAAGTTAATGCAGGGGCTTCCCTGGTGGCGCAGTGCTTGAGAATCCGCCAGCCAACGCAGGGGACACGGGTTCGAGCCCTGGTCCGGGAAGATCCCACATGCCGCGGAGCAACTAAGCCCGTGCGCCACAACTACTGAGCCTGCGCTCTAGAGCCCACGAGCCACAACTACTGAGCCCGTGCGCCACAACTACTGAGCCCGCGCGCCTAGAGCCCGTGCTCCACGACAAAAGAAGCCACCGCAATGAGAAGCCCGCGCACCGCAACGAAGAGGAGCCCCGGCTCGCCGCAGCTAGAGGAAGCCTGCGCGCAGCAACGAAGACCCAACGCAGCCAAAAATAAATTAATTTTGTAAAAACTAAAAAAAAAAAAAAAAAGCAGACAATATACGTATTAACTGAACTACATCTCGGCCCTTCCCAGTATCTACACTGGCACGGCACACATCCTGGCCAACTTGGCAGTCGACTTATTTGAACTTCCAAGTGTAATTCACTAAAATTACTTCAGGAACCTAAGCCTATCACTAGACCCTAAATAACCACATAGCAGTGATTTTTCTTGAACAAATGGGAAGCCGGCCCCTATAAACCGCAGGTCACATGCCTCCGTGCCCTGGACTGACACCCGCACTTCATGTGGGTCACGTTACGTCACCGTACACCTGCCTCCCGCCCCACCCGAGCAACGGTAAACAGCACCATCATATGACCGGTCAAAAGACACCGCCGCGGCCAACTCAGAGAAGTGCAGCTAAAGGAACAGGACCCTGGGGAGGGAGTCAGGCACTCGGCTGATTTGGAAAAATTCCTTTAAACACACAACAGCGCAACTTTTTTTCTCCCTCTAGAAAAAATGTATCTTTGCTCTCTTTGTCTGTAAAAAAGAGTTCTTTCAGTTCACTCTTTCAACTACAGGAGCCATCCATTAAGAATGACTGTGACCTCTGAGGAAGGTTAATCACTCGGGGGAAAAGACAGGGCGGACGTGATTTACATCAGCATCACCCCGGACTCTGGTGTACATGTTCCTTCAAAAGTCAGCTAAGGCCTCCTTCTCAGGGCTGCACAGCATGTCCCCATTCATCTCTCACTCAGAGGCTTTCCTAGAGGCCCTGTATCGCAGACAAAGGCATCAGTGATAGAGAAGCATAAAGGCACCTTCAAAGTATTGCTCAGCCATAAAAAAGAATGAAGTAGTGCCATTTGCAGCAATATGGATGGACCTAGAGATGATCATACTAAGCAAAGTAAGTCAGACAGAGAAAGACAAATACCATGATATCACTTGCATGTGGAATCTAAAATATGACACAAATGAACTTATTTCCAAAACAGACTCACATAGAAAACAATCTTATGGTTACCAAAGGGGAGAGCTGGGGGAGGGATAAATTGGGAACTTGGGATTAACAGGTAACACACTACTATATATAAAATAACCAACAAGGTCTTACTGTGTAGCATAGGGAACTATATTCAATATCTTGTATAACCTATAAAGGAAGAGAATCTGAAAAAGAACGTATATAAATGTATAACTGAGTCACTTTGCTGTACACATGAAACTAACACAACACTGTAAATCAACTATACTTCAGTTAAAGAAAAGAAATCCTGGGAGTTCCCTGGTAGCCTAGTGGTTAGGATTCCCTGGTGGCCTAGTGGTTAGGATTCGGCGCTTTCACTGTCGTGGCCCGGGTTCAATCCCTGGTCTGGGAACTGAGATGCCGCAAGCCGCGGCACCTCTGGGGGACGCCTCTCAAATCCCCTTCAAAGACCAGCCAGCACCTGGCACAGAGCAAGCACCTTGGCTGAGGGGTTCTAACATTTTCCTTTTACATGTTTTTTTTCACTGAGATACAATTCTCATAATAAAAAATTCACCCTGTTGAAATGTACCACTCAGTGGTTTTCAGTCTATTCACAGATGTGCAACCATCACCTCTATCCAATTCCACATTTCTTGTCGCACCAGCAAGAAACCTCCTTTTACAGTAGCTTCCCTTTCCCCTCTCCTGACTCCTGGCAACCACGCGCCTCCTCATCTTTATGGATCTGTCTATTCTGGACGTTTCACATAAATGGAATCATATAACATGCCGTGTTCTGTGCCTGGCATCTTTCAGCGGCATGATGTTTTCCAGGTTCATCCACGTTGAAGCAAGTACTTCACCCCTTCTTACTGCTGAAGGATACTTCACTGTATGGAGAGACCACACGTGCTTTATCCACCCATCAGCTGATGGACATCCCCTTAACTTTTTAGTAAAAACATTTTTAAACATACAGAAAAGTTGAAAGAATAGTAAAGCATACACTTCTATAGCCTTCATTTACAGCCTTAGTTCCTTTTTTCTGTATATATATGAAATACTCTTTTGGCTGAACCATTTAAAAGTAAGTTACAGCATCATCATTTCACGCCAAAGATTTCATCATGAATCTCCTAAAAATAAGGCCATTCTTCTACATAAACACAAACCATTAACACACCTAAGAAAATTAACACCAATGCAACTTTATCTAATATGTGGTCTATAATCAAGTTATCACAATCGTCCCAATAAATGGCTTTTAGAGAAGCTGGGCTCCAATTACGAAGCACATGTCGTGTTTGGCTGTCAAGTCTCTCTGATATACTCAAATATAGAGTGGTTCTCCTTTTTCCATGGCAGTGTCCCGTTAGAGAAGATGAGGTCAGTTCTCTGGCAGAAGAGAACGTTTCTTTTTAAGGTCCACATCTAATTACACATCAAAAGAGCGCAAATTCTGTCGTGTCTTCTAGAGAACCTCTACAGAACCACTCATTCTTTTCAGGAATGTTAATCCCTCGTCTATTATCTACTGGAGAGCAGGAATTTTTAAGTCAGACTTTCCGGGTTTAAACCCAGCTCCTCCACTCACTTGCTGTGGACCTGGGTAGGTCAGACCGCCTAAGCCTCCGTTTACTGTAAAACAGGGACAATTAGGGATATAAATTGTTGCAAGGTGTTAGATAAGATTGCATAGGAAGAGCACTCGGTACAGTAAGGGGCATAACCTGAACACTCAGGGCGCACTTTAGTCCTGTGGCCTGGTCTTTAAAGAAGGGTAACTCCCAGTCCTGTGCCTTCGTGGTTGGCCCGTGAGCTGCCAGCACCCCCTAGGCCAAAGCCACCGTCACAGAATGCCCATCTCAGTTAAAGGACACATTAAGAAATCAGACCTGCACCTAAACCCTGGCCTGACCACTCTCTACCTATAGGACAACAAAAGAAATAAATCTTTTTGCACCTCCATTTCCTCATTTAAAACATGGGTATAAGATTCACATGAGGTTCAAATGAGTTCAAGTATGGAAAGCACATTCCATGGTGCAGAGAAGGAAGTGAAGAATTCAGGACATTAGGCAACTATTATTTCCAACATTATAAGGCGTCGCCTTTCACAGGTGTGATTAAAGTTCAGATTCAGAGGCCAGGCTCTTGCACCCTGGCTCAGTCATGTACTAGCTCTGTATCACTGGGCAAATGATTTACCTCTCAAGCCCCAGTTTGCTCATCTGTAAAATGGGCACGGTAACAGCAGAGGAGTCCTGTGAACTGACAGAGTACTCGGCACAGGGCCTGCTGCACAGTAAGCCCTCCGTAAATGTTCACAATCACATGGCTACTCAGCGCAAAACCCCAGGAGTTATCTTCCCTGTTGCTTGCATAAGATCCGCCAGCAATCCCGGCCCCTCTACCTCCATAACTTATCCTGAATCCACCACTTCACTCCATGTCCACTGCCCCGTCCTACTGCAAATCTCTAACCTCTCACCTGGCCAGTGAAACAGACTCCTGCCTGATCTGTCTGCTGTCAGCACTTCCCATACAACCTAGTCTCTACAGCCGACGTCCGCAAACTTTTTCTGTGAAGGGGCAGGGTGTAAATAGTTTAAATTTTAAGTGACGTTCAGTCTGTCACAACTACTTGATTCTACCATATTGTGAAAGCAGCCACAGCATATGTGACCAGGAAGGTGCAGGGCTGTGTTCCAATAAAACTTTACGTGTAGAAGCTGAAATTTGAGTTTCCTATCATTTTCATTTGCCACAAAAATATTCTTTTTACTTTTTTCCTATCGTTCAAAAACCTAAGTACCAGTCTTATTCTTAGCTTGTGGGCCCTCCAAAAACAGGAAATAGACCAGATTTGGCTGGCAGGCCGCAGCTGCCAGGCCCACGCCCTACAGAAACTGAATTTTTAAGAAACAAATCAGATCACATTACCCCCTGCTCAAACCCCAAAAAAGGCTCCCTACTGTATTCAAAACAGACCTCAAACTCTTTACAAAGCTTCACATCACGAAGCACCTGCCTGCCACCCCTGTTCCCACTTCTTCTTTTGTTTGAAACATACTTGTCGCATAACCTTCCGTAAGTTTAAGGCGTACAGTACGTGTAGACTTGGTACACTGATGTGTTCTGTACTGCAACACGACTGCCACGGTAGCTGTAGCGTCCCTCTCTTCTGGCCCCAGGGCCTTTGCACTTGCGGCGAACCAGTCCAGAAACTCCTCTGCTCTCCCCCAGGTCTCAACTCCCAAAGCTCCCCCCCCAACTCCTAAAGGTCCCCTCCTAAAGGAAGGAGGCCCCTCGGTCTGCAGCCCCCGCGCGCCAGCGCCCACCCTGCGCGGTCCCCCGCGGTATTTGGGTTTCCCGGCCCGCGGGCGACCCCGCCCCCTCGCCCCGCACCTGCGCGGCCCTCACCTGGTCGGCGCCGAAGGGCGTGATGTTGGCCTTGACGGCGCCCACGCCCAGGCCCACGAGCGCGAGCGCGGACAGCGCTGCGGGCGCGCAGTAGCGGGCGGGCGCGTCGGCACACGGCGTTGCCGAGCAGTTGCGGACGCGCGTGGGGCGGGGGGCCCCGCAGAGCGCCGTGCGCGTGGCGGGCGCGGCCAGCAGCGGGAAGGCCAGCGTGCCGAGCAGGTAGAGCGCCAGGCTGAGCAGGATGGCGCGCGCCCGGCCGAGCCGCGCGTCGGCGAGCCAGCCCCCGAACGGCGACACCAGGTAGGTGAGGCCCATGAAGAGCAGCAGCGCCTGGCTGGCCTGCGCGCCCTCCCAGCCGAACGCCGTGCCGTTGAGGAACAGCACCAGGTTGGCCGTGACGCCGTAGAAGGCGGCGCGCTCCAGCAGCTCCGTCAGCAGCACGGCCGCGCACGCCACGCGCCGGCCCTCGAACGCCGCCCGCCGCGCGCCCAGCAGCGGCGTCCGCTCGTCGCCCGCGCCCGCCATGCGCCCCACCGCACGCCAGCCGCCCGCCCGGCCGGCAGCCCCGCTGCGCAGAGCTCAGCCCGGCTCTCCCGCCGCCGCCGCCGCCCTTCTCGCGAGACTGGCCCCGCCGGCCTTCTCGGCCCGCCCCGCGAGCGGCCCTATTGGGCGAGCCCGCAGCACCGCCCGCCGGGACTTCCGGTTCCGCCCCGGAAGCCTGCCCGGGCGGGGGACCTGCTTCCGCTAGCGGTGGTGCCGGAGGGCTGGGGTGTGACCCCAGAGAGGGTTTTGAAAGTGAAATCAGAGGCAGGCCGTCCGAGGTTCCGAACCCAGACTTCTTACGGTGGCTTCAGCCTCTGCCTGCCCTCCAGGCTAGTTTGCTCAGGCTGGCCCCTGCTCCCGCGCCCGGCCTCCTGCCTCCCTGCCCTGGGACCAGGTTTCTCTGTGCTCTGTTGACATTGGGAGCAGAGAGTTCTTTGTGGCGTGCGTTCTGTGCACTGTAGGATGGGTAACGGCATCCCTGGCCTCTCCTGCACTAGATGCCCGTGCCACCCCGCTCCCCAGTTGTGCCAAGCAAATCTGTCTCCAGACGTTCCTAAATGACCCGCGGTGGAGCAAAGTCGCCTGCACTGAGAACCACCGCCTGAGAACAAGCTCAGAGCCTTGTTTCCTTGTCGCATGGCTGGCCTCCTGTTTTCCTTCAGCCCTCAACTGGACTGGTGACTCCTTGTAAGCATTTCTTGACCAGCCCATCTAAAGTGGATCCCACGCCCATCCCCTTACCCTGTTTTAGTTCCCCCCCATGGTAACTGCCACGTTTTTTGTTTATTCCTTTGTCCCCAGCTTGTACGTGGTCCCCACAATGATGAGCTCCATGGTGGCCGGGTTCTTGTGTGTCTTGTTCCTCACCATGCCCTCCGGCACCTACACCAGTGTGGGACATTTCACCGGAGTGGAGCGGAAGGGTGTTCTCCAGAAACGGCCTCCAGCATGGCTTCAGAAGTTGGGACCCAGGGCTGTCATAATTCAGCTCATGTGAGACCATTTCTTCTTCTTCCTCCACCCTTAACTCCAGCTAAAACCAGGATGGAGCAATTACCTGGGAAGTGGGCTTGCTGGTAGGTCATCTGGGTAAGTAGTCCTTCCTAAAAGGCTTGAAGTAGCATGTATTAACTTTTTTATTTTTCAAAATGTCTGATATCTTGACTGTTGCCTAGCAAGGTGCTGGCACACAGTGGGCAGTAGATACATATTTAATGAGAGAATAATCGGATGCCAAAATAGGACTTGTCCCACCCTATCCATTAGTGCTAATCACCTTCAGCTGTCAGCTCAAATGTCACTTTCCTGATCTTCCCAGATTAGACCAGATCCCCCTTTTATATGTCATTAGAGCACAGTATACGTTTTTCTTACACCGCACCCATTATAATTTATAATTATTTATTTTGTGAAGCTCTTTAGTAGCTGTCTTAAAAGCTAGGAGGGATGAGATTTTGTTTGTTTTGTCCACTACTATATTCCTAGAATCTAGGACAGCACTCGCCAGTGATAGATATGTGTGCAATTAACTGAATAAGTGAATGACTGAATATTTGTTGAATTGTAAATGGTGCCGGAAGAGTGTCTTATGTTCACCTAATTTTTTTTGAGACTCCCGTGATGTTCCACAGCATGTATTAGTATCCTAATTTCGCTAGTGGAAAAAGCAAGCCCCTCAAGATTCCGGTCTAGGATCACACATCTCGTAGGCATTAGAATTCAGACTTGAGTAAAAGGCTCAAAACTAATTGCTAGTCCAGTGCTTCTTCTACACCCTAGCTGGTACATAAGTCAAAAACCACGAGTATCTGTTTTAAGACTGACGGCATGATACGCTCAGGCAAAGAGCAGAATAACATTAAACGTGGAATGAAAATAAAGCCATTCACCTTGAATCATGTGGTGACTTAGTGGTGAAGCTCTGCCCAAAACAGATGTGCCATTTTGGATGACAGCAAGCTAACCCAGTTGGGTTGTCTTGTTTAAGAAGGATAAAGCCAGGTGAAAGGGGGGTGGGAGGTGGCAGTTACAGAGCTTAGGATGTGCACCCAGGACTCGTGAGCACTTGTTGCTGGTCCGCGGCAGGTCTGCTGTGCTCCCCAATCTGTGTACCCAGAGGCTGCAAAACAAATCCAGCGGGCAGAAATGTTTTCATGTGGTTGCGATGTTTAAAAGAAGCGAACCAAGACCATATAATTCAAGATTCCATTTCTATGAAATGTCCAGAGTAGGCAACTGTATGGGGACAGAACGCAGACTGGTGTGTGATTGCCAGTGCTGGGGGGAAGGGAAGACTTGGGAGTGACCGCTAAAAGGTGCGGCATTTCTTTTTGTAGTAATGAAACGTTCTGAAATCGTGGTGATAGTTGCACAACTCTGTGAATATACTAAAACCCACTGAATTGTATACTTTTTTTTTTAAGGAATTCCTTTTATTTTTAATTATTTATTTATTTATTTTTAGCTGTGTTGGGTCATCGTTTCTGTGCGAGGGCTTTCTCTAGTTGCGGCGAGCGGGGGCCACTCTTCATCACGGTGCACGGGCCTCTCACTATCGCGGCCTCTCTTGTTGCGGAGCACAGGCTCCAGACGCGCAGGCTCA
Organism: Balaenoptera ricei; assembly: GCF_028023285.1. Lineage (NCBI taxonomy): Eukaryota > Metazoa > Chordata > Mammalia > Artiodactyla > Balaenopteridae > Balaenoptera > Balaenoptera ricei. The sequence continues at coordinate 3,538,715 of NC_082652.1, read as the reverse complement.
GTAGTTGTGGCTCACGGGCCCAGTTGCTCCGCGGCATGTGGGATCTTCCCAGACCAGGGCTCAAACCCGTGTCCCCTGCATTGGCAGGCAGATTCTCAACCACTGTGCCACCAGGGAAGCCCCGAATTGTATACTTTAAATGGATGAACTGTGTGGTATGTGAATTACATTTCAATAATGCCGTTACCAAAAAAAAAAAAAAAAAAGTGAGCCAACAGTTAAAAATTGGGAGGTTTCACATATAAATTTGGATGCCCTGCTGCTCTTGAAAACACAGATGGGAGCCCTGGCAACACTGGGACGTGTGGCTGCGTGACACTGGTGACCACCTCCCGCCCCTGCCTGAACCACGCCTCTGGTATTTGTGCCTTTGCGCATTCTTTGCAGGTCACAGTGCCAAAGGGCTGAGCCTGTGACCTGCTTTGGTGAAGAGACTGGCAGAAGCGTCCCTGAGCCAGGCCTGAGCGTAAACCTTAAGAATTTCTTTTGTGCCTTGGGAGCCCTGAACCAGCTACCTTGCTGGAGAGACCACGCGTTGGGGGAGATTCTGCAGCTACATGGAGAAGGGGTCCCGATGCCTCAGCCTCCCAGCCCACCTTCCCGATGAAGGAAGACACACAAGTAACCACCAGCAAGACCAACAGGACAAACTGCCCAGCTGAGCCTCCACCCAGATCGCAGAAGTAACAGATCGCAGGTGAACAAATTACATAGTTGTCATGTTAAGCTGCTAAGTTCTGGGGAGGTTAGTTAGGCAGCGTCAGGTAATGAAAACACACCTGCCTTCCCCCAGAGCCATGATCTGCTCACACCAGGTAGGCGCCCCTGCCTTTAGACGGGGCACCAGCTGTCTGGCTTACACAGATCCTCCCAACTCTCTGTTGTCTTATTTTTCTCCCAGTAGAGAAATCGTTCCCCACATCTGCACTGTCCACTGTCCAACTTAAATTCGCTCACATTTCATACAGTGAAATATTTTGTTTCTCAGTCATACCAGCCACATTGCAAGTGCTCAGTGGCCCCAGGTGACCAGTGGCTGCCACATTGGACAGCACAGTACTGGTCACTCCACCGCTACAGAAACTTCTGCTGGACAGCCCTGCTCTATATTAACGCGCGGCGGGCCCGATTGGCTGCTTGTCACCAACATCCACACCCTCTTTCTCCCTGCTCCCCACCAGCTACCCACAGAGCTCAGAAGAAACCAGCTTCACCTTTGTTTCTGGATCTGACTAGTCAACACCAGTGCTAAGTCTCTAAGGCGTCTTCACAGTGTTCAGAAACCTGGACTCTAGCCATGCTGGATGTGAATTTCCCCTGGGGCCCAGGAGAAGACAAGTGACACAGATGGGCCCAGTCGGGCTAAAGGAAAGGACTTTTACTCAGTGACTGCAAGAGAGATACACCCTTCCAGACCAGGCGTGAATTAGGACGCCCATAGCCCTAGTTGCCGGGGGGCAGCTATTTCACAATCATGTGATAAGCCAGTGTAGGATGAAGCCAGCTGTGTGGATAGCACAGTAAAGAATCAGAGAGATGTCACATAACAAAAGATAGTAAACCTGATATTGTTTAAGCCACTGTGTTGGATTTTCTGTTACGTGTAGCCCCAAACCACCTATTGTGATTCGATCAAAAAGTGGGAAAATAAAAAATATAATAAGGGAGGGCAGCCTGATATTTCTCCCCCCACACACAGCCCAATTCGCTTTTAGAGTTTTCTCTCAGAAAACCGCTCGCGGGCTCTAGAGCGCAGGCTCAGTAGTTGTGGCTCATTGGCTTACTTGCTCCGCGGCATGTGGGATCTTCCCGAACCAGGGCTCGAACCCGCGTCCCCTGCATTGGCAGGCAGGTTCTTAACCACTGCGCCACCAGGGAAGTCCTCTTAGAGTTTTCTGCCTGGTCCCTGCGATCAGTGAGCTCGCAGCCTGTGTACTAAGCCCCAAAGATTGAATACCTAAAGAACTGATAATTGATGTACGTTGAGTCTCTCCACTTTGTTGGGTATACTTGTGATACACCCCCTGTTCCTGAAAGTAGTCGTATGAGTCTCTCCCATGCACCTAAAATAATCAAATAAATAAAAGACCTAACTCATACAGCAGGCGTCCAGGGATAGGTGACACCGTCTTATCAAGTTTTATGGGCGGCCTCTTTGCCTCCAGGGCCCTCTGGGAAAGAGGACCTTACCGCAAGTATGCTTGTGGTGTGGGCTGGAATTCGAAATGCGCTGTTTGCTCAAAACCCAGGGCCCTCCCTTCTCTGCCGTCACCCTGTCCCCTGTGCCTTTCTCGGAGCAGAACTCAGAGAAGATGCCCTCTGATGGGAGGTATTCAGAAACCACCCAAGGTGGAGGGCATTTCAGGGGCTGCCCAATTTCTCTGACTTCGTTCGTGATATTTCTGCTTCTCACTTCACATCTGCATGGCTCAGCCCTTGCGACCAGACAGTGGCATGTGCTTACGCACAGTTTCAGCTTCCTCAAAACGCTGGCTTACAAGTAGTCATCGTGGACTTTCTCCACCTCCACGCGTCGCTCACTCGGTCAACAAACTGCTGACCACCTTCCTCACGTGTCATGACGGCTCCTTGTCAGCACTCACGGACAGTGCTTCTGCTTTTCTGTTTCCCAGTTCCCTGCAGAGGGACTTAGGCCCAGCTCATCTTTGTGCATCAGGCCATGGCATAGGTCACTAGCTAAAGTCGCAGGCCATGTCATCGGTCTTTCGACTCTCCTCAGGTATGGAAAGTTGTCAGAAATTCTGTTTATTGCAGGGAGTCCCTGTTGCAACAGTTCTATCTGGCTGGGGATAATCTAGGTAGAAGCAGAAAATAGAAGGACTAAAAACAGAGCCAACCAATGGAATGGAATCAAGTCTTGTTTTCTGGAGCCCAAACCAGAGCCATACCAACCCGCCTTTGTGAGAATGAATTCAGCTTTCAGAATGACCTGTGTTTTATTTTTACAGAAGATGTGAGAGCATGTGACCAGGAAGATGGGTTTTGATTTGACTCTTTTGAAGCACTTGCTTTATTTGACCTTTGGAGTAGCAACCTCTGCTTCTTGGGTTCTTTCCCTCCTGGGTTTTAAAGACCCACAAGACATCTGCAAAAGTCGGGCATTCACAGATAGAAAGAGGGAGGTATAAGAGGGAATGAGAGAGTTAAGTGAAAGAAAGTGAACTTCTGTTTCTTCCTATTTGAAGTACAAGATGTGAACAAATGTGGGACCATGCCTAACCATTCTCTTTTAACTACCACTTTAAAAAAATTCCTTATAAATATCTTAATTTATGTTGCAATCATAAAATAGATACTTGGTAGTTATAAGTGTATTTATTTTGAAAATTCGGCCTTACAGGAAAGATCAATGGAGATGAATCCAAAGGATAAAAATTGAAGCACATACATGAAATAATTCATCATGTGATAATTAAAGGCATTTCCAATCCGTGGGGAAAAGAATGGATTATTCAATAAATTCTGTTGGAAGAAAGTAAATGTGGGGAAAATTGGCTTCACATATTGTACTGACATAAATTCCAGATGGATAAAATATTATCATGGACAAATTGAAAAGATAAAAGCGTTAAGAGAAAATTGGGCAAATATAAAATCTCAGGAGGGGAATGGTTTTCTAAGCCTAACACTAAAGCCATAAAGGAAAAGTTAATTGATTTGACTCCATAAAGATATAAAACTTATCTGTAAAAAAGAAAAGAACAATTGCAGTTAACAGCAAACAAACTGAAAAAAAATATTTGAAATACATATGACAAAGTTGCTGTCCTATTTTATAGAGTTCTTTGGAATCTTATGAAATGTATTGGATAAGCATCCAATAAATAAAATTGGCAAAGTGAATGTCCAGGCATCATGGGGAAGAGCTGTCCCGTGGGCCTAGTCAGCACCTATTCCTCCTCTGGTAAGAGAACCTGGATTTTCTAGGGAAATCAGTGCTCCCTGTGGTTCAGGTAGGACTGGCTGGTCCCCTAGGCTAGGAATGGTCATGTGACCTAAGCCCATCCAATCAGCAGTAGTCCATCTATTGCACTACAGCGGCTGGTTCAAAGATGGACATGCGACCCAAATTAGTTTAATCAGAGCTAACCCCATGACTTATTCTGGAGTAACCAGGAAAAAACATTCCTCTTTCTGCTAGATTTGGAATTATAAAGATGTGAGCCTGGAGTTGCTGGGAACCATCTTGTGAAACCCAAGAATTAAGCAACCCAGAAGAAGGTTGAAATGAAGTGAGAACGCCCTTGTTTCAAAATGACATTTTCTAGGTCTTGGTTCTGACCCTGGCTTAAAGTAGCTTCCCCCCCCCCCCCCCCCCGCCGGACATTTCAACTGTGAGCCCATAAATTCTCATTTTGATTAAGCAAGAGTGACTTTCTGTCATCTGCAATTGAAAAAGCCCCAACTAATACAAGCAATACATACACATGCCTGCACAGAGAGAGAAAAGAAAAAATACAATGCCCTTCAGGAAAAAAAAAAATCAAATTTCACCGATGATTACAAAATGTAAAAAGAGGGATGCTTTGTCACTTGAATGGAGAAATACCCAGTGTTGGCAATGTTTTGGTAGATGAGTGTGCATGTAAATGACCAATGCAGAGTTACATTGTACGACTGTTCTGGAGGAAAATTAGTCACTTGTATGAAAACCACATTTGCCTACACTTTGAAAGTGCAATTCCATTTCTGGGAACTTAAGAATGTGTTCAGAGACTTAGCTATAAAATGTTCATTGCAGTGTTGCTTAAAATAGCAAAACGATTAGAAACAGCAAAGATACACGATAAGAAGGCACTGGTTAAATAAATTACAGTGCTTGCATACACTGGAATGTTACGTAGTCACTCGCATGTTACTATAGAAGTAGGTTCTGAGAAGTATTGCTGATATGTCATTGTATTAGTTTTCTGTGCTGTGTAACAAATGACCCCAACCTTAGCGGCTCAAACAACCGGCACTTATTATCTGGCAGCTCTGCAGGTCGGGAGACTGGGCATGCCTGACTGGGTTCTCAGCTCAGGGTCTCACAAAGCTGACAGCGAGGTGTGGGTGGGGCTGAGATCTCACCTAGAGCTCTTTCCAGCTCCTGTGCTTGTGGCCGAGTGCAGTTCCTTGAGGTGGGGGCGTTAGGGGGGGCCCATCTCCTGCTGGCTGGCAGTTGGGGGCTGCTCTCAGCCCCTCGTACCTGCCAGTACTCCTTGTCACACAGCCCCCCTTTATCCCCAAAGCCAGCAATAGAGAATCTCCCTGACATCGTATCCTCTCTCATACTTTGCATCTTTCCAACATCAGGAAATGCCCAGTCCCTTTAAAGAAACAGCTATTGGGTTTGACTCACCCTGCATATGGAGGGCAACTGATTTGGGAACTGAATCACTTCTGCAAATTCTCTTCACAGCACCACCTGGATGGGTGTTTGAACTGGAAGAAGGTGTAAAACAGGAGGTGGGAAATCTTGGGGGCCAAGTTAGAATTTTGCCTATCACAATTGCAAAAAGAGCAGTTACTCCCCCCCCACCCCAAAGTGTAGAGTGTTCCTATTTTTTTGTAGCAATCACACACAAAAAACAGGATACAAGTCAACAACTGAGTCCAAAAGAGAGCCAAAGAATCATAGTAAAGAATTCACATTGCCTGTGTTAGTTCGGGAGGTCTCCTGCTTTCTGTGTCTCAGTTTCCTCGTCTGCAAAGTGGTGAGAACCATAGTACCTACCGTCTAGGACTGGGGGGAGACTGAGGAGCATGGCAGAGTGCTTAGAATCTTGCCGAGCGCAGGTGAGCGCCACTGTTACGATGATTATTTGTGCAGTCTGGAAAAACTTGAAACCAAAGTGTTCATAGCCTTTTTCTCAGATAGTGGGATGCTGTGTGATTTTAAAATTCTGTTTTGTTTATCTGTATGGCTATGTAACAAAACTTGGTTGTGTAATAAAAATAAATTGAAAATTTTAAAGGTTAACTATGGGCCTCTGCAAATAACAGGTTGTTCCTGGAAGCAGTTAGAACATCTTCCCTTTAGTACACCTCCAGTGTGCACAGAATTGGACTTGTGTCTCTTCCGTAATTAGAAATAGGAAGCCTTATAGCTGCACCAAATGCTGTCAGACTCACTGTCTCATTCAGCAGTGCTGAGAATCTTTGGGGTGAGCGTCCTCCTGCTGAAAAGTTATGAAATGAGTCTGCCCAGCCATCAAAACAGCAGTGGGAATCATAGGCCTGCTTTCTTGCCCAAAGCTCACAGGGGAAATCACTTACTCCTGGTTGACTTCCACATGTTCATTAAACAACACTAGAAGGAACTAGTTACTTTCAGACCAACAGCTTTTTTTTTTTGCATTTGGTCACTTTCAAGTGCTGTCAGTGAAAGCCAGAAAAAGGAAACATAACCAGTGCACTTAAACCACAGTTCAGTTCTGCATGTATCTTTTTTTTTTTTTTTTTTAATGAAGATCTCTCTCTCTGTTTCTGTCTCTGTCACACACACACAGCATTTGTAGTTCTCAGTACTATGGAGAGGAATGATGGTGCAAAGATGGAAAACTCTGATGGAAATAAAGAAGCAGAATGCCTCACTTATTAATATCATGAAGGGAAAAAAAAGAAAAAAAGATGTCAAGTGTTGCTTTTTTTTTTTTTTGGCTGCACCACGTGGATTGCAGGATCTTAGTTCCCGGATCAGGGATGGAACCCAGGCCCTCGGCAGTGAGAGCGCAGAATCTTAACCACTGGACCTACAGGGAATTCCCCTGAAGTGTTGATCTTTATTACAGACCCATTTCTAAAGTCAATATGCCCACAGTGCCCTCCCTTGAAAACGCTATCACTTTTATACAGGGTAGATAATTTTCCCTGGTGCTAGGAACTAAAGAGATGGTCTGAGCAAACACTATGGTCAAAGAAAAAACAAATTTTTCTCTACATATATTTTAAGACCCTTATGTTAGAAGCATCTGGATAAATCTCCTAAGAGGTGCCAACAACCTTTTCTGTTCTACGCCCCCCCCCCCCCGTAATTATTTCTACATTATTCAATAATAACACAGTTGTCTTCGTACTCTTTTATATTACCTACTTGGGAGAATCATAAAAGACTTCATCAAAATGAACTAATTAACTATGATACTGTTTATAGTTCTTATTTTCCAAATGGGTAAACGGAAGCCATGAAAGCATAAAGTTACGGGCCCCCAAAGATATGTCAGAATCTCTTACCTCATGGAACTGGTGTCTTCCAGAAAAATCGAATAAAAGCCAGCTTCAGCCTAGCAAATCCTATTGTGGCAGCACTGACTTTCACTAAAAAAAATCAGGAATGCACTCTCATGGGAATAAAATCTCACAACAGAGCAAATGCAGTGGTTTTATTTAATCCAACAAACATCTATTGAGGGCCTTCCCAGTGCAGGACTTTGTCCCCAGCAAGCGGAGGTTAGAGCGGTGAGTGAGCTCAGGACCAGGGTGAAGGGTGGGCCCGCCATTCCCTGATCATGAAACAGAATGGGGTCAGTACAGAAGGGACAGAGAGCATGGGGGGGGGGGGAGGGGGAGGCCTTCGTACATGCAGCCATCTGTGAAAGGTGCCTCTGAAGTGGATTGAATGGTAGCCCTGAAAAAGATAATGTCCACATCCTAGTACACCATTTTATTCAGGGTGGCAATGTACCCAGCTAACAGACTGTATTTCCCAGCTGCCTTGGGTGGAAGATGTGGTCATGTGCACAGTAAGATAAAGTCACAGAGGCGGTGTGTAATTCCAGGAGGGGCCCTTAAAATGAAATGCACCATTTTGCCCTTCCTTCTTGCTGGCCTGTAATGCGAATGTGATGAGTGGAGCTCTGGCAGTCACATTGCACCTAGAGGCAATCTTAAGAATAAAGGCCAGGGACTTCCCTGGTGGCGCAGTGGTTAAGAATCTGCCTGCCAATGCAGGGGACATGGGTTCAAGCCCTGGTCTGGGAAGATCCCACATGCCACGGAGCAACTAAGCCCGAGCACCACAACTACTGAGCCTGCACTCTAGAGCCTGTGAGCCACAACTACTGAAGCCTGCGCACCTAGAGCCCGTGCTCCACAGCAAGAGAAGCCACTGCAATGAGAAGCCTGCACACCGCAACGAAGACCCAATGCAGCCAATAAATAAACAAATAAATGAATAAAAATTAAAAAAAAACAAAGAATAAAGGCCAAACAAGACCATGCTGGAGAAGAGAGAGAGAGGTCGCTGTCCCTGGTGACTATGGAGCCAAGATATAAACTTCAACTTCTGACAACAGGAATACAGATTGAGCTCACAAAGGAACTGAAATGCACCTACAACCGCTGTGGTAAACTGGGGAGCTCAGGTCCCATCTGTTAAACAAGGAGGCCACCTGACTGAGGGGGCTTAAATGCCCAGGTTCTTCCTTAATCAAACCAAAACCTAAGCTGCAAATGCCTCAAGGTTACAGAATCGAAACCTAAAGACAACCAATCACGAAGAGCCAACTAGACTTTCAGCAGTAGCCAATTAATAATTTCCTTACTTTGCTTCTGCCTTTTAGGTATAAAAGCCTCACCGCAGCTCCTGTCTGTGGGCCCTTGTGGCCACTTCCGGTTCTGTGCTACCCAACTGGAGTAAACTTTTGCTCTAACTGAAATTTTAAATAGCCCTCAGTTTCTCTCAACACTCTGAAGGGGCACCTGCTTCTTAGCTCTGTTTACTGTGGGAAAGATGGCTGCTATTGCCCCATCTCTCATTTTCAAGAGACACCAGAAGTCCCTGGCGGTGGCCCCATGGAAGCGGACACTGCTCACCCTGGTCCCCTTGGGAGGCCCCCCATGGCCTCCTCTGGTCCCTGTGGGAGGGACTCGGCTATCACCCCTGGTGCCGGCCGCCGTGGAAAGGGACCCGCGGACACCTGGTCCCCATGGCAGCAGCGCGCAGCCAACCTGGTCCCTCTGAGTGTGTGTGTGTGTGGTGGGGAGCCTGTGGCCAACTCTGGTCCCTGTGGCAGGAGATTGTGGCCACCCACCCCTTATCTCTGTGCGAAGGGACCCGAAATCACCTCTGGTGACAGTCCCCATGGAAGCAGACCTGCGGCCCCTCCGGGACCCCCGTGGGAGTCTCTTCTGGTTCCCTTGGGGACCCGAGGATCCCCTGCCGCTGGTCCCGTGGGAGGGGCCCCGCGCCCCGTCCCCCACCCCCCGGACACGCCCCCGCCGCCGCCCCGCGCGCCCCTGACCCCCGGCCCCGGAACCGGCGAGCGCGGGCGCGGCCTGGGGAGCGGCGGGCGGGCTGACGGACCCCGGCCGCCCCGGCCCGCGTCCCCGCCCCGCCCCGGGCCCGGCCTTGGCGGGCGGTGGACGGCCGGGCGGCGGCGGCGGCGGCGCCATGCGGCTCCTGTTCCTGGCGGTGCTCCGGCGGCACACGGGCAACGCCATCACGGCCCAGCGCGTCCGGTAGGTGCGGCGGCGGCGCGGGTCCCGGCGGGGGCACCGGCCGGGGGCGCGGGGGTCGGCCCGGCCTCCCCGAACCGCGCGCCCAAACGGACCGGCCGGAGGGCGCGGGGCCCGGGGGAGCGCGGGGCGGCGAGGGGCGCGTGTCCGGCTCCGGCGCGGGGGCCCGGGCCCCGCCCGGCGCTGCGGTCCTAACGCTCCCCCGAGGCCGCTCGGCCGGTGACGCCGCTGGTGCCCGGCGCCTGGGCGGCCCCGCGAGGCAGGCAGCGCGGCGGAGGCTGCTCGGCGTTCTGCGGCCACATCTCCGCGCGGCCGTCGTCACGGACGCTCCGTATGGATCGTGAGCGCCCTAGGTTTGGGGAGGCGGCGACGGAACGCGAAGTCGGGGCTTCGGGACGCGGCACGTCGGCGGGGACGGGAGAGAAAGAATACAAACACATGGGTATAAATATGCAGTGATACCTCTAGACCCGTGTACACGCACCCGCGAGGGCCGCTTGTGCGCGTGCGCTGTTTTAGGCGGGATGCTCCGGGGAGACCTCCGTGTTAGAGTGACATTTGCGCGGCATCCTGGGTGCGGCGAGGGTCCCTTGAAGCTGGGGCGGCCTGGCGGGGCGGGGGTGGCAGTAGGGGTGGACCAGGATTTCCAGGCAGAAGGAGCAGCAAAAGTGCAAACCAGTGTTACTGGACCTGCCATCCAAAGTAGCCTTTCCTTGGACTTCCCTGGCGGTCCAATGGTTAAGACTCTAAGCTTCCACTGCAGGGGGGCACGGGTTCAATCCCTGGTCGGGGAACTAAGATCCAGCGTGCCTGCGAAGTGTGGCGAAAAAACAAAACAGAAAAACCCACAAAGTAGCCTTCCCTCTTCTCCTCTGCCGTTTCCACCTTCCCCATCTCCTTGCCTGGTTATCTTCTTAACATTTATCTTTTCCTGCAGTTATCTTGTTTTCTAGGTTTATTCCTCCACTTTTTCTCTTCTCCCTGCTGGAAGGTAAGTCCCCAGGGCAGGGAGGGAGCTGATTAGTGCCCGAAGTTTCATAGCAGCTTTTTTTTTTTTTTTTTTTTTTTTTAAGCAAACTGACTTGCTTCATGAAATTTCTCAATTGACTTCCCCTCTGTGGGCCTTCTTCCTCATCATCCAAATGAGTGACTGGGGCTACACCTCCCCTTTCACATCCCTTTCTCCTCAAATACGTTAGTTCTCCTAAAGAGCAGCAGGAGCAGGATACGTCAGTCTTCTGAAGTTTAGGGTTAGGTTTTTCCCATGAGGATTTTCACCGCACAGGTTTATCTTAAGTCAGTGGCACCGCCATCACTCATTTGGAAGGCAGCTATGCTCACCACTGTTTATTTATTTATTTTTTGGCCGTGCTGTTCGGCCTGCGGGATCTTAATTCCCCCACCAGGGATCGAACCCATGCCCCCTGCCGTGGAAGTGCGGAGTCTTAACCACTGGACCGCCAGGGAAGTCCCAGCTGTCACCCATTTGGGCATAAACAGCCAGGAGGTACATGGTGGTCTCTATCCTCATGGAGCACATTGCAGTGGGGGAGAGAGAGATTGCAGGATTAACCAGAAATGAAGGAGGTGACTGGGGCTGCGGCTTCAGAGGAGGACTCTCTGAGGAGGTGACATTCCGGCCAAGACCCCAGTGACAGAAGGAGGCAGCCACTCAAGGATCTGGAAGGATGGATGGACCTGGGACAGGGTAATAGTACGGACACAGGTCCTGGGGACAGAGCAGGCTTGACAGGCTTGAGAAACAGAAAGAATCCATGCTCTCTGGACTAAGGCAAGGAAAGGAGGCCAGAGAGAGAGAGGGGCCAGCCCAGCAGAGCCTGCACCCGTAGTTTATGCTGTGGAAACTAGAGAGAACATCCATTATTTAACACCCCACTCCTCCCTCGAGCTGTACACCGGAGCCCAAATCTTCCAAAGGCTTGCAGCCACCAAAGGTCCCTCAGGTGAGTCAGGCGGGCACTTCCACGGACATTCAGCAGGGTGCAGGGCCCTTTAGTTACTTTGTTCTGTGTTTTCCTGGCTGTGCATGACGCGGAATAAAGATTGTTCTTTGTGCTTTGCTCTCTCTTCAGAGCCAGGCTTTGGTCTCCCCTTCACTCAGGAAGGATGGCTGCGGGGTTGGGGGGGGGGGGAAGAAAAAGGGAAAAGCGGAAGTTGCTGGAAGACATCTTCTGTCTTGTGAAAGCCTAGGTTCCTTGAGGAAATGATGCTCGGTGGCCTGAAGGGGAGGGGGAGGGAGGTTTCCATGGTGACAGACTTCCCTGGGAGCCAATTACCAGGAAGCAGTGAGAACCAGAGGAGCTCCTCAAACGTTCTCTGGGGAAGACCCCTGAGACCCTCCAGGGACCCTGGGCAGCAGCAGAGGGAACCCCCCCCTCCGATGAGTAAGATCGGGGTCCTCATCAGTCTAGCAGGGGAGGGTGTCTGAGTTAATTAAGAAGGGACTTAGAAAAAGAAGGAACGAGTCTATTCTTGCACACTCAAGCTTGTAGTTGTGAGTGAACACCCGATACATAAATAGCGATGCTGACTTGTGATGGGCACATCCGTACAGGACTGGACGTGTAGGATGCTCTGGGGAACCACCCCAGGCTAGACGTGGGACGGTTCAGGCATCGCAAACTGATAGAAAGACACAAGCTCTGGAGCAGACCTCCTGCCTTCACAAGGCGGCTTCCCTGCTTAAAATCCCTAAGATCTAAGCCAGGTTACATAATGGCAGCTCAGACCTGCCACACAGGCTTGTTATGAGGATCAAATATGAGTTAATACATTTTCAGTGTTTTGAACCAGGCTTGGTGCTTAGTACACACTTAATAAACGTGGGCTATTCGTAAGAATATGAACCTGAGTTGGCAAGGCAGGGAAGGGTTAGCGTTGGGGGGTGTCTCAGGCAGAGGGGCAGCAGGTAGGATGTGGGCAAGAGCGGATCCCTTCCCAAACTGAGTTGTGCAAACTTAGCAGAATAGAATGTTCTAGGTCAGTGATTCTCCATGGGAGCAGAGGCCAAGAGAACGTGCAGAGGAGGAAGGAGTGATTTTGCCCCCGGGGGCATGGAGTAGTACATGGAGGCATTTTTGTTGTCGCAGCTGGGGGTGAGGGGCTCCTGGCATCCAGTGGGTAGAGGCCAGGCGTGCAGCTACACACCCTGCAACGCACGGCACAGCCCTACGACAGAGATTGAACGAGCTCAAAACGTCCGGGGTACCGAGGCTGACAAACCCCGCCCTCGGGGGAGTCTGCAGACGTGCCTGAGAGGCAGGTAGGATGCAGGTCACACAGGACCTGCAGTTTTGTGCCAGGCACGGGATGCAACCATGAAACGCTATCAGATTTATATGTCGTCGCAGATGGTTTGGGCTGCAGCCTGAAGGGTAGATCAGGATGGTGGCAGAGGAGATGCCATTTGGAAGTGACGTATTTAAGAAGTGAAACGCACAGGGCTTGACAATTGAACATGGAGAGTGTCAAACGACAAAACGAATGCAATTTAGTAATGACGCTGATTCCCCTTATTCAAGGGAAAACAGTCTATGGATTTGGGGGCACAATGCCTCCCAAGCAGCCTAGCCGTCTTCTGAGGGATTCTGGCTGAGAGCGAGTTTTATAGAATCTCAGAAGCAACAACATGGAAACGGCATGACTGGCTAGGCCATCGGGGATTTCCTCACAAGGTAGCAGGCCCTGTTTCTCTAGGGTCAGGGACCCCGCCAAAGATGAGTCAGAGCATCGTGACTGATGTGTATTGTTTCCTTGACCACGAGGCCTGTCCTATAACACAGACTGACTTACGCTGAGATTTGTGACATCAGCCGGGCCATGGGGTGGCCTCCACTTTGTGGGTGCTGATCTACAAATTAACTTCATCAGGAGTGAGAGGGAAAAAAAAAAAAAAAATCCACAACTTCCTTCGTTATAGAGGGAAAATACTGAGAGAAAACCAAGAAAAGCTGGGTATGTTGGGGTCTTTGTAGTAGCCTTGGGCCTCTGCTGTCTAGGAGTTTTTTAGAAGGTGTAGGTGATGGAGAAGGCATGTGGGGGGAATATTCGTCTGCGGATTGATAACTAGAGAGGGACTCTTTTATTGTCTATGTGGCACCTTACATATCCTTCGGTATAATCAGTCTGCCCTGGGTCACTTAACTTTCCCTTCTAACCTAGGGGCTGTTTGCTAGAATTTTTAAAACCCTAATCAGGGCCTACTCTCTGGGGTTGTCTCCTAAGCACTTATAAATGTTAGAAACCTGCGTCAGAGGTGTTTTTTCACCTCTGAACAAAAAGGAGCTCTGTTTGGGGTATGCGGTTTGCTGGCACTGTTCCGTGGGCTCTTGTGTGGACGAGAATCAGGGAGCCTGACCTGCCCAGCAGCGCTGCTGTCTGCGTCTCCATCTGGTCTGTGTCCCCATGGTGTCACCTGACTCAGCTAGAAGCCGGGTGCAGCGAGGGGACCCGCGGGTCCCCGTTCACCCCTAATCCCCTGGGGCTGCCAACCGTTTCCAGAAGAACCAGGCAATCTTGAGGATCCTCTAAATCAGCCGAAGGGGTTCAGATCAGTTGCTAACAGTAAAGGTCGAAGTTTAAATTGCCCAAGTCATAGATGTAAAAAAACTAGAAACAAAACAGTCACACCCACACCGTTGCTTTAGTGACGAGGTAACAGGAGATCAGAGTTTCAAAGTGCGCCTCCTGCTAGGCTAAAATAAATAGCAGAGCTGAGCAGTTGGCCAGAGATCATCCACCTGCAAACCCAGAGGTATTTACTCTCTGACCATTTCCAGGGAAGGTATGCTGACCCCTTGCTCTAAACCGGACTATCAGAGACTTGCTAGACTACTGGGCCTCACACCTAGAGTTTGTCTGCAGCACTGCTAAGGGTTTAGGGAAATGCAGGAAGAGAGATGGAAAAGAAGGGAATTCCCTGCCAGTCCAGTGGTTAGGACTCTGCACTTTCAGTGCCAAGGGCCCAGGTTCAATCCCTGGTTGGGGAACTAAGAGCCCGCAAGCCGCAAGGTATGGCCCAAAAAAATTTTAAAATAGAATACATACATACATACATACATACAAAATAAAAAGAGAGAGAGATGGAAAAGAAGAAAAGGTGAAGGATTGAGGCTTGCTAGGTCCAGAGTAGGGAGTCCTAGAAGTCAGTGCTTGGATGAGTGTCCTGGCACCCAAGTGAGTGCAGTGTGCCCCAGTGAGAGCAGCACTTGTACAGTGGCTGTGACTCTGTGTTCTTCCTTCTGTGGTTCTTCATCTGGAAAACGGTGTATAAAAGAGTTTTTATTTGAATGGGAAGCACTTTAGATAACAGAAGCAAACAAGACTTTCTGGAAACTCACTGGAAGGGAAAAAAACAAAAAGGAAGAAAGGCAAACATCATGGCATCCAAAGCAGCCCTGACCCTACTGCCCAGCTGCCTTCTGCCGGTCTAAGCTTGAATTCTGCTGTGAGTGCCGAGCGTATGGGAAGGAAAAAAGCCTGAGCCTATTCAAGTTTTCTACTTTTTCTTTAGAAGATGCCAAGGAAATGATGCCGAAAACTTGACCTCTGTGCCCCGGTGCCAAATCGAATCTCGGAAGCAGAGTTTTGGGTGAAGTAGAAAGCAATAGCTTTATTGCTTTGCCAGGCAAAGGGGGTCACAGTGGGCTAGTGCCCTCAAAAACTGTGTGTCCCGACCTGGGAGGATTTGGTGAGGAGTTGCTTTGGTTTTTGTTTGTTTGGGCCGAGCCACGCGGCATTCGGGATCTTAGTTTCCCAACCAGGGATTGAACCCATGCCGCTGTGGTGGAAGGGTGGAGTCTTAACCACTGGACCGCCAGGGGAGTCCCTGAGGAGTTTTATAGCAATGGGTCAAGGGCGGGGTTGCTGATAAGGATCAGGGTGTGTGCAGGGCCTACATTCCTTTAATCTGGCCTCAGGTGGTCTCCTGGTGAGCTTCTGTGGTTCTCGAGGTTATCAAACTGTGACCTTCTCTCTGGAATGAAAACTGCTTTATCAAGTAGTGAACATCTTCCATTTGTTGGGGGTTTTAGTTCTTCAGAAGAGCTCAGAGATATTGTTCTGTGTATCCCTTGAGGTGGAACCAGGACCCTGCCCCAAGGTTTCTTTTTATAGTTCTTTTTATAGTTTCTTTTTTTTAATTAATTTTTATTGGAGTATAGTTGCTTTACAATGTTGTGTTAGTTTCTGCTATACAGCAATGTGAATCAGTTATATGTATACATATATCCCCTCTTTGTTAGATTTCCTTCCCATTTAGGTCACCACAGTGCATTGAGTAGAGTTCCCTGTGCTATAGAGCGGGTTCTCATTAGTTATCTATTTTATACATAGTAGTGTCTATATGTCAATCCCTATCTCCTAATTCATCCCATCCCCCTGCTCTATTGTCTCCTGACTGCTCCCCCCCCCCCCCCCCCCCCCCCCCCCCCCCGTGTCTCTGCATCCCCTCCCTCTGCTGATTAGCAACTGTTTGAACCTGCCCTTTGGGACTCAGGGGAGGTCATGGAGGCTGCAGCGTATTTCCTACAAACAAGAAATGGGGGACACAGAGGGGCTTCTGAGCCCAGTAGCCCCACAGGGTCCTGCTCAGTTTCAGAAACTGCAGAGGTACATTAAGTCAGTGGGAAGAGGCTATTTCCTTTCCTCCCCCTGATGTAATCATTGTCGGTTATTGTCTTCATTTGGCAAATATTTATTATTGAGCATCTCTAGTGGGCACAGCACTGTGAAGACCCTGGGCGTGGAGCCAGGGAAGGACAGGTGAGCCCTGCGGAAGCCAGCAGCCATTCAACCAGAGAATTTTTAGCACATCAGCTCAGTGCTAAGCCCTGTCATTCGAAAGAAGTTTCCAGCCTTCTAGCACGGACATACGATTACACAGATTATTTAATTACAATATGATCAGTGCTAGGAAGAAGTGCTGGGTGGTAAGAGTATGTTCAAAGGACAGACCTAGTTCTAGGGGGGGTCTGGGAGGCTCCCCTGAGAAATAGTTTTTGCTTTCTCATACAGTTTTTTTATTGAGATATAATTCACATACCATAAAATTCACCCTTTTAAAAGCATCCAATTCAGTGGTTTTTAGTATATTCATAAAGTCACACACCATTGCCACAATCTAATTTCAGAACATTTTCAGCCATCTCAAAAGGCACCCCAGACCCATTAGCAGTCACCCCCCCATCCCCCCCGCCCCAGCTCTGGGCAACCGCTAATCTTTCTGTCCCCATGGATTTGCCTATTCTGGACATCTCATATAAATGGAATCATACACTATGTGGTCCTTTCTGAGGACTTTACATAATGCATCAGTACTTAATTCTTTTATAGCTGAATAATACATTCCGTTGATGGACATATCACATTTTGCTTGTCCATCCATCAGTTGAAGGACATTTGGGTTGTTTCCACTTACTGGCTACTATGAATAGTGCCGCTGTGAACATTTGCGTATGAGAAATAACTTTCTAAGCTGGGGTTTCAAACCTGTAGGTTAGCTGGGTGAAGAGGGAGAGAGGTTGGGAACAGCATTCCTGGCCAAAGGACCTGTATGTGCGGATGCCCTGAGGCAGGAAGGCACTTGTGGAGTTGAGAAGCCGAGGCAGCTGAAGAGCCAGCAAGAGAGAGCAGCTGGCCTGGCAGGCGTGAGCCAAATCATTGCCACAGTGAAGGTTCTGGATTGAATGCTAACAGGATTACAGGGTGAGGGACTGAGGTGGCGACACAGGGAGGGAGAGGATAGATTCGAACATGATTTGGAAGGACCTGGGATGATGCAGCAGAGGAGAGACAAGATGTCAGAGATGCTCGTGCGGCTCTGGTGTGTGCTGCCAAGTGAGCAGTGGCCACTTCTCACTGTGTTACTCAACCGAACCTTGGGTCCACTCGCCCGATGCACGGCAAAGCCAATCTACTGACACCAGGTTGTGGTGAAGGAAAGTACAGTGTTTATTGCAGGCTCCAAGTAAGGAGAATGGGCAGCTCATGCTCCAAAGACCCAAACTCCCCAGTGGTTTTCAGGGAAGTGTTTTTAAAGGCAACATTTGGGATGAGGGCTGCAGGGTGCGTGCCTTTCTTTTGATTGGTTGGCGGGGAGGTAACAGAGTGCTGTTCTGGGAATCTCAATCCTCAGCCTTCTGGTTCCACCCAGTCTGGGGTCCACATGCTTATGCTCAGTGTGTAGTCACCATCCTCCACCTGGGTGAGGGGTCTTAGTTCTTGCAGAACAACTCAAAGAGAGCATCAGATTGTTATCTGTATCACTTCAGGAGGATCTAGGACTCTGTTTTATCACTGAACTATTGTTTCTTTCTTTTTTTTCTTCTTTTTTTAAAAATTTTTTCCTTTTTAATTTATTTTTGTTTTTGTTGTTTTGAACTATTGTTTCTTGACTGCTTCTACTCTGTTTTTGTGTCCCCTCCCTTTCCCTAAGTAGTGACTGCTTGAGTCTACTCTTTGGAATTCAGGGAGGGTCTAGGAGACTAAAGCCTTTTTCTCCAAACAAGAAATGGGAGACAGGGAGGGGCTTTGGGACCCTCTGAGGTCAGAGGACTGTTGCTGTGGAAGGGATGGAGGGGCATGGGGGAAAGATAACCCGCTGTGGTTGGAGATTCTGATGGCTTACAAGGAGCTAGATGCAACAAGTGGATTTTATATCAGCGAACAAGAAAGGCTCTAAGCTGCTGGTCTGTGATCCTCGCAGAGATTTTCAGCCTCACGTCACTGAAAACCCAACCCCAATCGGCCTGGGCAAGGACTGGGATTTCACGGCTTATCCTATAAAAAGTCTGGAGGTGGGGCGGGCTTCAGGCGTGATTTTGCAGCTAAGATGACATGGACAGGAGTCAATGGCTCTCTGTGTCTTGGGTCCACTTCCCACTCCTGTCAGGTTTTCTTTTTCTAGCACCTCCCAACCCTACATCCATCCAGTTCAAGCCCAGCCAGAAACAATGAGTTTGAGTGTCTGAAAGTGCAGCACCAGGTCCCAAATTGCATACCCCGGGGTGGGAGTGTGCATAGGTGGGGTGCTGTGGTTGGATCCGGGGGTTGGGTGCTTCCCGTTCAAATGAGCGACGGGGACCTTCAAGGCTGCAGGAAGCGGGGACATGGCAGCGGATGCTCTGGAGGCCACACGTTTCAGAGTGAAGGCTTTACTGATTCTTATCCATGAAGGAAAGGGGAAAAGCAGACCTGTGAACTTTCGAAGACTTAAGGGAATAACAAACATTGTTGGCATTGAAGGAGCAGGAAATAACTTGCAGGGGAGGTGGTTAAAATTGGGAAGTTTTTTCACAGAAGTTCCAATACCTGGCTTCTCTTGGCGAACTGGCAGAACTGGCCACCGTGAGATGGTGTCTTCATGGTACCCGCTGTCTAGAGCTGGAGAGGATTTAATCCAGCGTGTTCACACATAAAGGGAGCCGCGTGTGTCATTTAAAACGTTCTAGTAGTTACTTTACACAAAGCAGAAAGAAGCAGATTAAATTAATTTTAATAATACATTCCCATGAACTCGGTGTATCCAAATATCATTGCAGCATGTCATCAGTACAGAAATTACGAATGAGCTGTATGTATATTTTACACTCAGCACCACTGTGTTCAGACTTGCCATGTCCACAGTGCTCCGCTGGCCCACTTTGCCTTATTAGACAGTGCAGGACTGACCCCTGCAGATGGGACCTTTCTCTCCCGTTTGGGGGAGGGCTCCTCATGCCTTATGGTCCCCACCGCACCCCCATCTCCCCATTCATTTATTTCAGCAGTCTGAGCTCAGCAGACATTTGGGTTTGAGACCTGGTCTAGACGCTTTGCCTGTTTTGTGATTGTATTTTTGCTTCCTTTTAAAAAGAGTGATTTCCTAACAGTAATTCTCTTGAGTACAGGAATCCCATTAGAATTGCATTAAAAAAGTAGATACACTTTACTGTTTACAAAACACACCCGCAAAGATAACATGCACGGTAACACCATGTCCTGCAAATGTGTTATCATCTCACTTCATTTACGGAAAGGCAAGGGGGACAGTGCCCTGTGCAGTTTACCTTTCCGAACTGGGGCTCACGGGTTCACGCGGGCCTTGCATCCGCACGAAGACCTTCATCTCGCTGAGCTCCACCACGGATTCAAGCCCAGCATCGTTTCTTCTAATGTATCAGACAGTCTTGAAGTATTGTCCGAGGGTAACATTTCACAGTTCAACACAGGTGACTTTGCCCCACCAGTGACATGACACTGTTTCCCCCCCAGGTGAGCCTTGGTTGACATCACTGGGCTGCCAGTAGGTGCTGTGTCCTGTGAGGAACATTGGTCCCAGCCAGCTGTTCACGCTCAGAGGCCCACAGCGTGGGATGGCCTTAAGGAATATTAGACCCATGTTTCCCATCTCAGGATCATGCAGGGGCTCATGGCCATGGAATGGAATGCAATTCGTGTTGCCTGCCCTATCTTTTTTTTTTTTTTCTTTAATCAAGACATCATAGTTTATGGAAATTCACATAAGTTAAACACACAAATGATTAAGCTTTTTTGTGTACTCAGTTAAAGGGGATGGCTTTCAGCCAGGTGGAAGCAGGTAGGGTCCCACTGAATCTTTGAATCTTGGGTCAGGGGTGTGCAAGGAGCTTCAGTCAATTCCTGGAACATGCTCAAAGCCTCTTAATTTATTGGAGATGCTTTCATTCTCAAATAAATAAATAAATAAAAAGCCTTCCTTAAGCCAAATAAGCCAGAACTCCTGGGACATAATAGGTGCTCAGGGAATTTATTAGTTGAATCAAGTTATCACTCACAGAAGTGATGCCGAAAGCTCGGCCTCTGTGCACCAGTGCCAAATCAAATCTCGGAGACAGAGTTTTGGGTGAAGTAGAAAAGAGTAGCTTTATTGCTTTGCCAGGCAAAGGGGGACACAGCGAGTTCCTGCCCTTGAAACTGTGTGTCCCAATCCAAACTTAAAATTGGGAAGTTTTTTCACAGAAATTCAAATACCTGGTGAGGAGTTTTATAGCAGTGGTTCAAGGATGGGGTTGCTGATAAGGATTCGGGTGTGTGCAGGGCCTGCGCCCCTTTAATCTGGTCTCCAGATTAAAATCTGCAACCAGGACCCTGCCCTCAGGCTGCACTACTGTGTCCTGACTCCTCCTCCCCTGTCTCTGCACCCCCTCCCTTCCCTGATCAGTGACTGTTTGAACCTGCCCTTTGGAACTCAGGGAAGGTTGTGGAGGCTGAATGAAGCCTATTTCCTGCAAACAAGAAACGGGGGACACAGAAAGGATTTTGTGCCCAGGAGCCCCACAGGGTCCTGCTCAGTTTCAGAAGGAACCAGGACAGAGCAATTTAAAGGTGTTACAAGTCAACTGGAAAGAAGGCTCCAGTATCAGTCCATAGAGAATTAAGATTAAAAAAAAAAACTATTTTGGAATCTTAATGAGATCATAAAGCTAGTGTTGGGCTTCCCTGGTGGCACAGTGGTTGAGAGTCTGCCTGCCCATGCAGGGGACACGGGTTCGAGCCCTGGTCTGGGAAGATCCCACATGCCGCGGAGCAACTGGGCCCGTGAGCCACAACTACTGAGCCTGCGTGTCTGGAGCCTGTGCCCCCGCAACGAGAGGGGCTGCGACGGTGAGAGGCCCGCACACCGCGATGATGAGTGGCCCCCACTTGCCGCAACTGGAGAAAGCCCTCGCACAGAAACGAAGACCCAACACAGCCAAAAATAAATAAATAAATAAATAAATAAATAAATAAATAAATAAATAAAGCTAGTGTTGAAATGCCATTTGAAAATAGGCTTAATAAATCAAGAATGAGCCGCTATCTGTACCTAACCACCCCCATCCCATATGCCCTACCCTATAGATTCTGCATCAGCCAGAAATCTCTCAGGTATGGATTTCCTAAGTAGAATTCAAATTGTCTCTTTTCCATTTATCAACACCTTTTTATTTTTGGCTTCTCATTTTAAAGTTCTAAGAAGATGGAGTAACAATTATTTCACCCATCCTCTGAAGCACAGTTGCATCCTTAGTTTTGCACGGTGTGTACTTTTAGGCTGAAGCGAGCCGATAGCTAGACTGCCTGCAGGCTTCTGTCCTGGCTCTGCTTAACAGTTAGTTGCCATCAGCATTTCCAGACGAGTTCGGGGGTGCGTGGGGCGGCGGCAGTGATTGGATCAGCGTTAACAGTGGAAACGATAAGATCAAGAGACTCAGCGGGCTTTAAGAGCAGAAGCCAACTCAAGTCTCCAGGCCTCTTAGTCTTTCTTTCTTGGCCCAGTGACAGCTGCAGTCTTGTGCATTTAATTTACAACACAAAAGAGAAAACAGAAAATTTAGCATTCCCGTAGTAGAGTAGGTGATGATTCTCACCATATTCCCCAGAGTGGTGTGGGCTTGAGGATTTGAATCTAATGTTTCTTCAGAGGTCCTGAGTTCCCCTGAGGCTCCCACGGTATAAGCAGGTTGGTCATTTTATGGTCATTTTGCTTAAAGATTCTAGATCCTTCATTCTTCTATGTTTACTCTTATTATTTGATACACTGTTGCCCCTAAGTGCAAGCCAGCTAATCCATCTGGTGTTCAGCTGAAGAGTAACAATCTTTATTATTGCTGGAGTTAGCGGGGAGGGGGGGGGGTGTTACTGGCTATATTGGGTTTAAACTTTGTACTACAGTATCTTCTGGATGATTTAAGAGATTTTCAAGGGTAATTTTAAGTGTCCTTGATTGCCACCTATGTGCTGATTTTGTGGTTTTTTTGTTTGTTTTTTCCAATTTTTTTTTTTTTGGAGTATAGTTGATTTACGATGTTGCATTAGTTTCAGGTGTACCGCAAAGTGATTCAGTTCTCTACACACACACACACACACACACACACACACACACTCACACATATTCTTTTTCAGATTCTTTTCCATTATAGGTTATTACAAGATATGGAGTATAGTTCCCAGTGCTATACAGTAGGTCCTTGTAGGTTATTGATTCTGTAATAGAAGCACTAAGTACGATGTGACTGCCTTGTTCATATAACTGCATCCCAGAGTGCTTGTGGTAACAATGGGCTCGGAGAACAATGGAAACAGTGAGAGAGACGGCTGTGTTAGGAGCAGGGGCTGTCAGATTTCACCGAAGGGAGCTGGCATTGGGGAACGTCGGGACATGGTCGTGGGGCTCAGAGGACATGATGCGTTGGGTGTCCTGCAGGTGGAAGGGCTGGACTGGAGCTAAGGGTGTCAAGAGTGGGATGCGCCTGGCTGTGCAGGGGATGCAAGCTATGAAGGGTGCTGTGTGCTAGGCTAGGGCGTTTGGACTTGATCCCAGAGACACATTCAGCCGTTAGTTTATTCAGTAAGCAAGACAGATCCAGGCCCCATTCTCATGGAGTTGACAGTTGGGCTGACTACCCCAAGCCATTTGAGGTTTTTTGTTTTGTTTTTTAAATTTTTTTTTTTTGGCTGTGCCATGCAGCATGCAGAATCTTAGTTCCCCGGCCAGGGATCAAACCCGCGTCCCCTGCAGTGGAAGAGCAGAGTCTTAACCACCGGACTGCCAGGGGAGTCCCCATTTGAGGGTTTTAATGAACCTGGTTGGATTGGTTGTATATTCACGTGCACCTCAAACAATTTTAAAAGATAATATATGCACCTGGTCAAAGAATCCAGCCATGCAAAATGGTGTGTGATGAGAAGATAATCTCTCCCCCACCCTGGTCCCTGGTCCTCTTTAGACAGAATCATTATTGTCTATTTCTTCTGTATCCTTCTAGAGATGTTCCGTGCACACATACTATATATGCACAAAGTGTTCTTCACCTTGTGAAGAACACTTCATTAACAATGTGTCTCGGAGTTTATTCTAAATGACTTCATAGTGATCTGCACTCTTCTCATGGCATCAGACCTGAGTACCTCATATGCGCCATAATATAACTGGTCCCCTACTGATGCACACTGAGGTCAGTGTTAGTCGTTTTGCTACTTCGGATGTAGCCTCGGTGCTTATTCTTGGGTGCATGTTTTGCACTCATATCCAAGTGTGTCTTTGGAATCAGTTCTGAGAAGTGGAGTTGTTTGGTCACAGAGTTTGTGCATTTTAAATATATTAGCTGTTTCTACTTTGCCCACAGAAGAGGTTGTACCAGTTTACCCAGTATAGGAATGTTTATTTCATGAAGCCATAGGCAGACTTTTGATCTTTACAAATTTTCTACATTAAAAGGATGACTGAAGTTGATCACCATTTCTCATATTTAAAAGCCCAATTGTAGGGGGTTTTTTGTTTTTGTTTTGTTTTGTTTGGCATGGACTGAAATTTTATGGTGATACCTATTTTTCTATTGGGTTAAGTTTTTTTCTTATTGACTTATGAGAGTTCTTTATATATTAATGAAATTAGCTTCTTTCCTTCTGTAAGTGTTGTAAATAGTTGGTTTTTTTCCCCCTGGTTTCTCATTTGCCCTTTGATTTTGCTCATGCTATTTCCGCCATTCAGGAAGTTTCTTTTTGGTTTATCGGATTTGTATTTTAGATTTCTGTTGCAAGGAACTGAACCGTGGTGAGAAGAAAAGAGACATATTTGAAAGATATTTGGGAGGTAGAATGGAAAGGCCATGGAGTATTTCTTGAAGCTAATGATAATGGGTGACTTTTGAATTCTTGATTAAAAACTGAGTCACAGATGCCTAAACACAAACTTTGAGAAACAGGAGAAAAAAGTGAAATCAAAGAAGGGAGCTTTCTGATACAGCAAATGTCACTGGAAATGGCCGTGGGTGCCTTGTGTCTCAAGGCTGCCAAGCCTTCCTGAATTAGCCCTTCATCCTGCTGGCCTTGGTCGCAGCCATGGCCCCAGTCCCAATCCTGGTATCTGAGACTGGTGGATGAATGTATTTTAGGTGGATTGTCTCTAAAGGACAATTCAGAAAATATGTATTACTAACTTTTGATTTGATTAATCTTTGGATTGGTTTTCAGTTTTAACCACAGCAGCAACTTGTGTCCTTTTAACGTTTTTTTCTCCTGTCTTTTTCTTTCTCTGTGTGTTTTTTGATAAAGGGACCATCTAGAAGCTGCGGGTCACGTGTGTATTCTGAAAGATGCCTTGGACTTTGAAAGCCCATCCGAAATCTCCAACTTCATCAAGGCTGAGAGCTTGGAGGCAGCTATGGCTCTTCATCTATATAGAGGGGGTAGACTTTTGCCAGGTAACCCCTCTTCCCCAGAGGTGGGGCACTAGCAGTCAGGAGACCAGAGCACCTGCGATTTCAACTTAAACATCCATGAAGCAGCTTATCCCTGCTCAGAAATGGAAGGGATATAATCTTTTTGCTTTGCTCTTCTAAACGGAGTAATTTTCTAAAAACGATGTAACTACACCAATTGAGAATGGATGCATATACACTGAAGCTGTTTTTACGGCATGAAGAGTCTTTTTTTTTTACAAGTTTTTTAAAAAAATATTTATTTATTTATTTATTTATTTATTTATTTATTTATTTATTTATTTATTTTTGGCTGCGTAGGGTCTTCATTGCTGCGCACGGGCTTCTCATTGCGGTGGCTTCTCTTGTTGCGGAGCACAGGCTCTAGGCACGCAGGGTTCAGTAGTTGTGGCACGTGAGCTCAGTAGTTGTGGCTCACGGGCTCTAGAACACAGGCTCAGTAGTTGTGGCGCACGGGCTTAGTTGCTCTGCAGCATGTGAGATCTTCCCAGACCAGAGATTGAACCCATGTCCTCTGCATTGGCAGGCGGATTCTTAACCACTGCGCCACCAGGGAAGTCCCTATGGCATGAAGGGTTTTATCCTGAATGTTTTTGATGTGTATTTCTTAACTCAAAGTCTAATTTTCAAAAGTTAAAAATGGGACTCTTTCAGAAAATATAGAAGTGAGCACATAGGAGAGAGTTTATTCAACTGATTTATTAATGAGGAAACTACTAAGATGCTAAAGCCAGTTTAAAGAGCATTTGAGGGACTGAGATTTTTTTTTTTTTGAATTTTATTATTTTTTTTATTCAGCAGGTTCTTATTAGTCATCCATTTTATACATATCAGTGTATACATGTCAATCCCAATCTCCCAATTCATCACACCACCACCCCCACTTTCCCCCCTTGGTGTCCATACGTTTGTTCTGTACATCTGTGTCTCTATTTCTGCCCTGCAAACCAGTTCATCTGTACCATTTTTCTAGGTTCCACACATATGCATTAATAGACAATATTTGTTTTTCTCCTTCTGACTTACTTCACTCTGTATGACAGTCTCTAGATCCATCCACGGAGGGACTGAGATTTGAATAGGCTAGGATTAGGTTGGCTGCAGAACTGGTTATGTCCGGCAGGGCAATCAACCCGTAAGCTTTGGGGCTTTCTTTTCTTTTTTTTTTTTTTTTTTTGGCCGTGCTGCATGGCACGCGGGATCTTAGTTCCCCAGCCCGGGATTGAACCTGTGCCCCCTGCAGTAGAAGCTCAAAGTCTTAACCACTGGACCACCAGGGAAGTCCCAAGGGTTGCGGGAGCTATCTTTTCTACTGGTGTATTAGTCAGGGTTTTCTAGAGAAACAGAGCCAAGAGGAGATATAGATATAGACATAGATACAGACGTAGATATAGATACACACACACACACACACACACACACACACACACACACATACACACACACACATATATGTACGTGAAGATTTATTCTAGGGATCGGCTATGTGATTATAGAGGCTGAGAATTCCCACAGTCTGCCATCCGCAAGCTGGACACCCAGGAAAACCGGTGGTTTCATTCAACCCAAGTCTGAAAGCCTGAGAATTGGGGGGCTGATGGTGTAAGTCCCAGTCTGAGTCTAGAAGCCCAGGAACCAGGAGTGGTGATGTCCGAGGGCAGGAGAAGAGGGATGTCCCAGTTTAAGCAGAGAGCATGAATTCACCCTTCCTCCCCCTTTTAGTTCTATTCAAGCCCTCAACGGATTGGGTGAGGCCCACCTGCATTGTTGAGGGAGATCTTCCTTCCTCAGGCTACAGATTCAAATGCTAATCTCTTCCAGAAACATCCTCCCAGACACATCCAGAAATCATGTTTTACCAGCTCTCTGGGCCTCCCTTAGCCCAGACAAATTGACTTCTAACATTAAACCATTACAACTGCAGCAAAATGATTTGCATCTCTGCCTGCAAAGTATTGGATGCAACTTCACAGAGCATGAGCTCTTAATTAATAGTAAATACTGAGGTCAAACAACAGTACCTTCTCTTAGAAAACGAATCCACGGGGACCTTTAAACACTGCAGGGCTTCCCTGGTGGCGCAGTGGTTAAGAATCCTCCTGCCAATGCAGGGGACACGGGTTCGAGCCCTGGCCCGGTAAGATCCCACATGCTGCAGAGCAGCTAAGCCCGTGCGCCACAACTACTGAGCCTGCACTCTAGAGCCCGCGAGCCACAACTACTGAGTCCATGAGCCACAACTACTGAGCCCGCGAGCCACAACTACTGAAGCCCGCGCACCTAGAGCCCATGCTCCGCAACAAGAGAAGCCACCGCAGTGAGAAGCCCGCGCACCACGACGAAGAGTAGCCCCTGCTCGCCACAGCTAGAGAAAGCCCGCATGCAGCAACGAAGACCCAATGCAGCCAAAAATAAATAAATAAAAATAAAAACAAAAACAAAAAAACACTGCTTCCTTGGACCTCGAACGGATGTGCATGCAGTCATCCTCTTGGCTTTAGCTACAATTTTTGGATATTTCTTCTTAACCCTCCCAAGGCCAATTTGACTTCACTGAGAGCCCAGCGGCCACCAAGTAGAGGCAGGACAGATAATTTTGTTGTTGAGCCGTGAGTGGCTTTTTCCAAATATGAATTAAATGACATGGCAGTGGCAGCTTTTCAGGAGATAGTATGTCACTTGAGGCCCCAAATTACCTACAGTAATCATCATACGGGGATAACACTTCACTCAGCAAAATGTGTCAGCTTCTGAAATTTTCAGACATTTCATTGCTAAAGGTGACTTCCTGTTTCCCTGCACTGTATCAAACCTTATTTAATCTTCCAGCTCTCTCTCCTGCTTCCCACACCATAGGAAATTGGACCCTCTCTTCATATACAGGCCTTACTTTGTATATTTAAGTGCATAACTTAGCGATCTTTCTGAATCAGTGCTTATGCTGAAAATCGGTCAGTCCCAGTAGTCGGCTGAGAAAAAAAATCTCGTGGTTTCCTGAACCTGGCTTCTTAATCAGACACCTGATGCTGCCTGTTCCTTTAGGTTCAAGCCTAAAGCATGTTCTCAACAAGAAACAGAGGAAGAGATTAGTCAAAACCTTAATTTCCCTTTGCTGTGTAACATATTCATAGATTCCAGGAATTACAGGTGGACATCTTTGGAGGCCATTATTCTACCTACCACAGACCTTTCTCTGGTCCCCAAAGATTCAAGTCCATCCCACATGCTAAAATCATTCACCCTATCTCAGCATCCCCCAAAGTCTAAGCCCATGGCAGAAGAGGAATCATCTCTACCACACTCGCCTTTCCGTGTCTGCCTGGCTTTTTTGTATTTTTGGAAAAGGTCACACCGGTCCATAGTAAGAAATGCAAACATTATAAAATGTTATAGAGAGAAAAGAAGAAAGTTTCTCTCCTGTTCCAGATCTGTCGTCTTCCGGGTTCCTTCTTTTTTTTTTTTTGGCCACGCTGTGCAGCTTGTGGAATCTTAGTTCCCCAGCCAGGGCTCGAACCTGGCCCCTCAGTGAAAGCATTGAGCCCTAACCACTGGACTGCCAGGGTCCCTTCTGTAGAGGCAACAGCAGCTAGGTTTTTTCTTTTTATCCTTTCACAGATGTTCTTTGTACAGAGAAATGTATGTTTATTGTTTTCCTATACATATATTGTGTTAATCAAAATGCACTTGATTTTTTTTTACTTAAAAAAATTTTTTTTAAAGTTTTCATTTGAGTTTTTTACTTACAGCCTTTCTGTACCTCTTGTGTGTTATTGGTGTGCTTAGTAGCTAAAGGCTGAATTCTTCGCAGTGAAGTGAGAGGCACTTCACCAGAAAGAAAAAAGATAGAATCTGCTCATTTGCATGACAAAACACTTCTAAGGCAGATACAAGGAAAGATCTGTACCTTTTCCACTTACATATTGAATCTCAGTAGAGATGGCTTGTTTGAGAAACCCCAGTATGAACTCAAGTTAGATCTGGTCTGTTTAGTGGTTTGCCTTTGCTCTTTTGAAATTTTTATTGACCTCTGGAAGTCCCTCTGGGGAGCCCTGTTTGATGAGCACAGTTTAACTTGATCTGTGCACACTTGGTGCCTTGTGAAATGACCAAGCCAGGGAATGTGCCTTCCGTCAGCCCAGGGCCCTTCATTCAGAGTAAATACGCCCCCGGGGGGGAGTCCTTTTCCACTTGACACGCGCAGCATCTCCAGTATTTTTGGTTCCCATATATTTGTGCCCTCCACGTTTTATCGTTGCTGTTGTACTGTGTGTGCCTGAAGATACAGTCTGTGTCTCTTTCCTCTCCCTCTTGTTTCCTTGCCAGCACGGTGACTGTTACTATGAACAGCAGGTCTAAATTTGAAGCCCTCTTTTTCTGTCGTAAACACCAGTAGCTCCAGATTAACCCATTTCCGAACGATACGCTTGGCTTTGATAGATGGAGGCTAACGTTTTTCATGTGTTAAAACTGAAAGCAAATTGGTTTAAAATCGTCTTGTCTCACGTGATTAACCCCATGTCATGTTCATAACAGTGACACCTGTTCTATTCAGAAGAGCTGGGTAAAATTCAACAACCAACCAAATATGCTCCCTACGTTCTGGGAACTTCAGTTTTTGATATCGTTGCTTTGGGATGGTTAGCGAGGGGTGTTTCCAAAGGTAAACTGTGCTTTGTTAATTATCCTATTTTGCAGGTCATGGAATTCCTTTTGGAATCATCTTTGGTGGAACTGATTTAAATGAAGACGTTAAGCATGGAGAAAAAAACAAAGTGATGGGAAAAGTCCTAGAAGAAGCCAGGTAATACTTAAGAGAATTTCACAGGAGTTAAGCATCTAACCCTTTTGGATGAAATTCACTGACACAAAAAGACAGAGGAAACCAGTAGTTTGGGAGGTTTACATCTTACCATGTAGAATCAATTTCTTTCTTTTTGTTCATCTTTCATTTGGTGCCTGTTTATTTTGCCACAAATAGTCATTGTAAACAAGTTATTGCACTTGAATAGTTCTTTGACTACAGTTAATATTGGACTGTAGAATGTTCTTAGAATGTTCTGAGTGGTGGAAGAAACAGAATTCTTGCTAAGAGATGAGATGGATAAACTCAAGCTTTATGAGCACACAAATTGGGGTTGACTTTGCATCAGGTTTGCCCAAGCAGAATATTTTTTCCAGTTTTCTTGAGATACGATTGACATGCAGCACTGTTTAAGTTTAAGCTGTACAACATAATGATTTGACTTGCGTACTTGAAACGATGATCACAGTAAGTTTACTGCACATTCAGCATCTTGTATGGATACAAATTTAAATAAATAGAAAAAGAAACCCTTTTTTCCTTGTGGTGAGAACTCAGGATTTACTTGCTTAACTTTCACGTGTAACATACGGCAGGGTCAATTATATGTATCATGTTGTACGTGACATCCCTAGGACTTATTTATCTTATACCTGGAAGTTTGTACCTTTGGTTGCCTCCATCGAATTGCCCCTTCCCCCCTCCCCGCCTCTGGTCACCACTAAATTTTATTTATTTATTTATTTTATTTATTTATGGCTGTGTTGGGTCTTCGTTTCTGTGCGAGGGCTTTCTCTAGTTGTGGCAAGTGGGGGCCACTCTTCATCGCGGTGCGCAGGCCTCTCACCATCACGGCCTCTCTTGTTGTGGAGCACAGGCTCCAGACACGCAGGCTCAGTAGCTGTGGCTCACGGGCTTAGTTGCTCCGCGGCATGTGGGATCCTCCCAGACCAGGGCTCGAACCCGTGTCCCCTGCATTAGCAGGCAGATTCTCAACCACTGCGCCACCAGGGAAGCCCCCTACTCTTTGTCTTTTAACCTTCCTACTAGCTTTATACATGGCTGATTTACCACCTTTACTGTATATTTGCCTTCACCAACAAGATTTTTTCTGTGGTAATTTTCATGTTTCTAGTTGTGTCAAGTGGAATCTCTTTGACGTGACTCTTAACCTATACGGATTTCTGGGCTATATATAAACCGTTTGTGAGAGCGACCAGCGAGCGGGTTTCTCAGTGGGGTCAGTGTGGGTATTTTGGGCAGGATAGTTATGCATTGTGGGGCTGCCCCACGTGTCCCTGACTCTGGACACTGCGTGTCCACAGGACCTGCTGGGTACTGCAGCAGTTAAACACACCTGCCCACATTGCTAGCCCCTGGGATGGGAGTAGTTATCGCTCCTGGCTGAGAACCCAGAGCTGTACTTCCCAACCTTTTTCGTGTCGAGGCATTCTTAGAAAATGATAATATCTGTACAGCATTCTGGAGCGAACTGGGAGGCTTGGTGGGGAAACAAAAACACCCCATTTTCTCTTTATAACAATCACAGTCATAATAACTAACATCATAATAACATACAAATCCTCTCTGTTCATATAAAAATTGTGAAAAAAAAAGCTAATGAAATTGAAAGAAGAAACATACATGCGTACCCAAAGCAAAGCAAAGCGCTCTTCTTGGCAGGCTTTCTGGGGTGATGCCACGGAAGGGTTGGTGTGGGTGGATGTGGTCTCCGCCCCCCGTGCACCCACTGGCTGCTGATGAATCAGAGTCTCACCTGCCATCGAATCACCCTGAATTCAAAGCTTACCGAAAACCCAACCAGTACTGTTGGAGCATCCTTTCAACTCTAGTAAATTTTTGAATCATTGTGGAAAAAAACAAACAAACCAGGTGATGAATTTTTAAAATGTGGACACACTGCTTTATTAATTTTTTAACCACTTTACTGAGGAATGATTGCCATGCAAAAAGCTGTACGTAATCAACGCACACAACTTGATGAGTTTGGAGATCAGTATACACCCATGAAACCATCATCACAATTTATGCTATAACCACGTCCATCACCTCCAAAAGTTTACTCCCACCTTCTTTATTTTTATTATTTTATTTTAATTTTTATGATAAGAACACTTAACAGAAAATCTACCCACTTAGCAAATTGTTTACATACAGTATTATTACCTGTAGGCTCTCTGCTGTACAGGCGAGCTCTAGGGCATATTCATCTTGTACAACTGAAACTTTGTGACCTTTGACTAATACCTCCCTGTTTTCCCCTCCCTCTGTTTCCCCCTCTCCCAACCCCTCCCATGCTTCCATGAGTTTGACTACTTTAGATTCCACGTGTCGGCGGAATCCTACCGTATTTGTCCTTCCGCATCTGGCTTGTTTCCCTGAGCATCAATGTGTCCCAGGTTCATCCATGTTGTTGCAGATGTCAGGATGTCCTCCTTTTTTAAGGCTGAAAAGTATTCTAGTGTATGTGCATGCCACATTTTCCTTATCCATTCGTCTGTTGATTGACATTTAGGTTGCTTCCATGTCCCCGGTAAGTGGCCAACCATGAATTTTCTTTTTTCTTTCTTTGTTTTTTAATTATTATTATTATTATTTAACATCCTTATTAGAGTATAATTGCTTTACAATGGTGTGTTAGTTTCTGCTGTATAACAAAGCTATACTAACCATGAATTTTCTGTGGCTCGTCTGTAACCCTCGCATGGCTGAGAAGCTGTGGGAATCCAGACTTCTTCACCTGTATGTAACTGTCCCATTTCTGATCCACACCAAGGACAGAACCCCAGGTTCTATTTCGCAGCCTAATTTTTTGGTGGGGAAAGATAGGTGTCAATCTTGCCCCTTAAAACTAGGGTTACAAATAGATGGCATTGCATTTCAGGACCCTGCTTCTTCCTGAAGACTTCCTGGACATAAATGTGGAAATGCAACCTTTTTAAAATAGAGAGTATGCTCCGTATATGTGTGTGTGTTTTACAACAGATGAAGGTATTAAAGCAGTGTTGGCTTACCTTGAAAGGTGATCTATCATTATAGGTTTTCTTCTTATTGTTCTCACACTCTAAAAATTTATTGCCTTTAGATTCCTGCAGTTTGTAATGCACTGTCTCATAGAAGGAAAATCATTCTGCTTGGGAGAAACAACATGGAATGAATTCATCTTATGATATTATCATTAGCATTATTCATTGTGTTGTTATTAAAACACACATTGATTTTTATTTGGGGATATTGATTGGAGTTAGTGGGCAGGGAAGTTGCATGAATCACAGATTTCTTGTCCGACACAATACAGCATACTTTTCTGTAGAACAAAGCATTGAACTTGTCTAGCTTTATAACAAGTGTTTCATTTAAATAGTTATATTTTCCCTATAAGGTATATTTTTCAACTTTTTTAGTATTGAAAACTTTTCCTGTATGGTATAGTATGCGAACTTATTTTAGCATCCACTTGTTGGCTTATGAATATTATAATAAGTATTTGGTAGTTATAAACACCAAAATTAAATAAGGAGTATTTGAAATTTGTGGAAATTGTTTACTGAAGGCTTATCCAGGTGCATATTAGAAAAACTTAACATTGCCAAGCAAATGAGCAAAAGAGAGTTTGTATGAAATGAATTGCCTCACAAATACCCTCATGAGTACGGAATCAATGGCACATGAAATTACTGTTTTGTAGGTCACAACTGGTTGAGTGTTGGTAATTTCATATGGTTTTTGAGCTACTGTGTTACTAAAGATGTTTTTGACAAAGAGAATTCTATGTCAAAGTAAGTACGTTTTGAAATGGCAGTGTTCAAGCACAAGTGCAAAAGTAGTACTTTTATATTTTTCCTAAAAAATGCGTTATTTTATTTTTTATGTTACCTTAAATAGTATTTTATTTTTTATTGAAGTATAGTAGATTTACAGTATTGTGTTACTTTCTGCTGTACAGCAAAGTGATTTAGCTTTACATATATATACACTCTTTTTTAAATACTCTTTTCCATTATGGTTTATCACAAGATATTGAGTACAGTTCCCTGTGCTATATAGTAGGACCTTGTTGTTTATCCATTCTGTGTATAATAGTTTACATCTGCTGACCCCAAACTCCCACTCCATCCCTCCCCCAATCCCCCTCCCCCTTAGCAACCACCAGTCTTTTCTCTTCGTCTGTGAGTCTGTTTCTGTTTCGTAGATAAGTTCATTTGTGTCCTATTTTAGATTCCACATATAAATGATATCATATGGTATTTGTCTTTCTCTGTCTGACTTACTTCACTTAGTATGATCATGTCTAGGTCCATCCATGTTGCTGCAAATGGCATTATTTCATTCTTTGTTACGGCTGAGTAGTATTGCATTGTATATATGTACCACATCTTCTTTATCCATTCATCTGTCGATGGACACTTAGGTTGTTTCCATGTCTTGGCTATTGCAAATGGTAGAAATGTGTTATTTTAAATATCTTTATCTTCCAAGGATCTTTGGGCTAGAAACTCTCTTAAAAGGTTATCTATTAGGTGGGTGTAAAGCCAGGCCCACTGTTTCTATATGAGGAGCCACAAGAAAGACCGTGTTATCTGTGGCCCTGGAAAAAGTGGCATGTCTTTCAAGTTAGCTCCAGTTCACCCCTCTGACTCCGAAAACATTTTCACATGCACCTTTGAGGAGAACTTTCCCAAGACTCTCATCCTACCCTGCCGTCTTAAACCGACGCTGTAGCTCCTAGTGATGCCTCATCTTGGGTCCCGAAATGAGCAGGACGTGATGGTGGGGACGGTCACATGGGTGGGGGACGGTCACAGTCAGCCGCTGGGCTACCACGCACACAGACTCTGCTCCGCACACCTGGGACATTTTCCTGCTCTTTCCTCCCCCTCTCCACCCATCCCTCCCCCTCACCTGCTTCCTGTTGGAATTTAAGGCAGAACTGTTCCTTCTCTTACTTATACACGTATACGGGCAGCAGGTATTTTTGCCCGTCTCCTGGGTGCCAGACACTCCAGGGGCTGGGGAGGCGGCCATGAACAGAGCAGCGTTCCAGCTCATATGGAGCTGACATTCTCACCGAAAAGCAGAGCATCACGCTTGCCAAATGAGCGGCTTTAACATTCCACAAAACCCACCTTGAGAACTGCACTTGTGCATTTATTCATAAATGCTGTTATGGGGTAAAATGCTTGGTCTTTTGTGTTATTAACCTTATTCTTTGTTCGATGGCTCTTCTTGCTTTTGGGGTCTTTTTTTTTTCTGAAAGTTTTAGGCTGTCAAATAATTTGTTCACTGGCCACATGGGGTGCCCTAATGTTTTGCACAAGTCCCAGTAGTGGTGTTAGTACTAGTAGAAAATAATAATAGCAGATGTTTGTCAGATGTTAAATGAATTAGGGACCAGGAACTGCGACAGGCAATTTACATGCATAGTTTGTTCTTTGTTTGATTCTTAAGTTTCTCATTTTTGCAGTTTTCCACAAAGGAAGGTTTCTGCACTCTCCTTGCAGTTGCTATTTAGTTGCTTTTCTCTCCTTTTTATCCCTGTTTCTTGGAGTATAGTTGATGCCCTCAGAATACAGTTTATTTGTGTTTCTTGCCAATGTTCGGGGGGCGTGGAGAGCATCTCATAAGTGATGTCAGCAGTCCGATCCCTACTGGGCTCAGATGCAAGGTCTGATGTGGTCTGGTCCTGCTTGCTCACGTTTATTCTACCCAAAGGGAAGGATTCCGTATTTCTCCCTTAAGTAAGAGGCATGCAATTGGCTGTGTCTGCGATTGGTGGCTGGCTTTGGGAGAGTGGGGAGGGGGAAGAAGGAAGGCTTGGAGAAGACACAGGCAGGGGGATGTGAGCTCCCCTTTCCAGGTCATGCCAGTGGGGAGGAATCATCTATTAAGGGTTCTGGTTTTTTCTTTCTTTTTTTTTGGCCACACCATGTGCCGCTTGCGGGACCTTAGGTCCCCGACCGGGGATAGAAACCACGTCCCGGCTGTGAAAGCACTGAGTCCTAACCACTCAACCGCCAGGGAATTCCCTATTAATGGTTCTTGGTTGCAACAAGTTTTACTGCACTGTTTGCGCACTGATGACTTTCTATTTCTACCACTCATACATTTGTTAATTGGAATTCTACTATAAGGAAGAGTTGTCTGTTTGACCCCATTTACTTATTCAATTATTTAGTTACATCAACACGGACCCATGGCTATTTATTTTGTTTGACTCTATGGGTTACCCATCACTCCTATTACTTATTTTGGTGCCCAAATCACCCCAGCCATAGCCATTGGAGATATTTTGTTGACTCCTGCATCCTTTCGACAAGCCCTTGCCATGTTTTGAGCGCTTTCTACTTTCTGGCCCCATAAGATGTTCCTGGTTCATTCCACGTGTACCCAGTCCTGCTTCTGGAAACTGCCATTTCTCGATGAATGGGGACATTAACTTTCCTAACCCACGAACATTCAGTAAATCTTGAACACTTTTGCCTAGTTTTCCTTTGGCGAAGCCAGTGGACCGGATCACCTGCCCCTGAATTTTATCTAAGTTCCTTGCCTCTCTAGTGCATCTTGTTTTCTGTCTTTTTTTATTTTTAATAAATTTATTTATTTTATTTATTTTATTTTTGGCTGCGTTGGGTCTTCGTTACAGCGTGTGGGTTTCTCATTGTGGAGGCTTCTCTCCTTTCAGAGTGTGGGCTCTAGGCACACGGGCTTCGGTAGTTGTGGCACGTGGGCTCAGTAGTTGTGGCTCATGGGCTCAGTAGTTGTGGCTCACAGGTTCTAGAGCGCAGGCTCAATAGTTGTGGCGCACGGGCTTCTTTGCTCCACGGCATGTGGGATCTTCCTAGACCAGGGCTGGCACCCGTGTCCCCTGCATTAGCAGGCGGATTCTTAACCACTGCACCACCAAGGAAGTCCCTCTTGTTTTCTGTCTTTATCTCTGCTTCTCTCACCTTCCATGAAGGAACAAGAAACATAGGAAGTTTTGAGCTTCATTTGTTCATTTTCTGCAGACAGAACTTTTTTTTTGGATATGAGTGGAGATGAAATCTAACAGCCAATGACCATGACTAATAAAGATTGATCACCCTGTAAATTCAGCTACTTACCTGTCTCTCACAATTTGTTCCAAAGAGCTGTTTCACAGTTATGTTAATTAGATTCTGCCCTAATCATTTTCATTATTTTTGCTCACTTTCCTAGATTCGCTGTCGCTTTCACGGAGTCAATGAAGGAAACGGCACAAAGGCAGTGGGTACGTGTTCATTTCGCGTTTTGATTTGGGTTATGCTGGTGAAGTTGCAGGATCGGAGAACAGAAAAGCAGTTTTATTAGAGCTGACATGGTTCCCATCGGCACCGCCCATGGTGGCCACAGCAGTGTGTTGTGTTTCCCATATGCTGATGTTTTTTATTTGGGTAGATACTCTTAGACCTTCACTGATTTTTTTTGTTGTTCTTCTTGAAGTGCAAAAATAGCCCAATAGCCAGCTCTTTTCTTTTTTGTTTTTTTTGTTTGTTTTTGCAAATCTCTCTCTCTTTTTTAAAATAATAATTTATTTATGTGGTTGCACTGGATCTCAGTTGCGGCAGGCAGGCTCCTTAGTTGTGGCATGCAAACTCTTAGTTGCGGCATGCATGTGGGATCTAGTTCCCTGACCAGGGATCGAACCCGGGCCCCCTGCATTGGGAACGCAGGGTCTTAACCACTGCGCCACCAGGGAAGTCCCCGCCAGATCTTTTCATGCTTTGTCTGTTTTCATTTTATGTGCTCAGATGGGATGATTTATGGACTACACTGTAAATGTTGCAGCATCCTTGTATACATTGGGAGTAACAATCCCTTAGGTGGCAGCTGGAGTTTCCTAGGCTGGACTCTTTATTTGAAGGGCTTTAATGAGTGGAGGGTTTTGTACCTCTACAAGTTAATGCACTTATTGACTTTTAAAATTCACTATGACTTGGTGGGGTGGGGTGAAATGAGCTGGTGGGAATCTGAATCCTCCGTGGGGAGTTCTGTAGAGGACTGGCGGGGCAGGTGTGCAAAACTAAAAAAGAAGCCAGCTGCAAAGTTGCTTTCCTCCAGTGGATCTTAGGCACAATGCTGTTTTCTCCGATGGTGACCCCTGCAGTGCCCTTGGGCCACCAGCGTTGCTGGTCCTTGTGCGTTACAAGCAAACCGTTGTGCACAGCACTTAGGCCCTTGTCATCTGGAGGCATTATTCCTGTTGGTGGCGTTTTACAGGCTATGCACATTCTTTATCTATAGGCTTTCACTTTGTAAAATCTAACGCTTGGAAACGGCTGCAATGGGACAAGGGCAAATGCAGTCTTTTGTGGGACTGGTCAACCTTTGCCAAAGCCCAGAGTACTGTGTGCACGTGAACGTGAAGATTCCCTGCAACCAGAGTGTGCATATTCTTATTTTTCACCTCAAACTCCCCAGGCAGAGAATCGAGGGTGCATTTTTCAGTGCAATGTAATGAATGAAAAATGGCAAGCTTCCTGGCTCCGAGTTTCGTGTTTGTATCAGTTTGACTGTCCATCTGCCTTACGGCAGTGATGTACCAGTGGTTCTCAAAGGGGGGGTCCCTGGGACTCTTTCAGGATCTGCACAAAGTCAAACCTATTTTTGTCATAATGCTCAGACATTATTAAAGGCACGATGAAAGGCAAAAGTCTTTTTCACCATGTGAAGAGCAGTGCCGAGGAAAACGGCTGACGCCTTCATCGTCCTAAAAGCAGGGGTACCCATCTGCACCGATGGATTATTCACCACCACCCACTTACAGTTTAAAAAAAAAAAGAGCCAGTTTTTCACTTAAGAATGTCCTCGATGAAGCATAAAAGTGATAAATTTTTATCAAATTTTAACCTCTGAATACATGTGTTTTTTTTAATGTTCTGTGTGATGAAACAGGAAGTATGTATCAGCTCTTTCTGCTGCCTCTGAATGACGGATGGGGATTACCTTGAGCAAAGGCCCTGGCGCAACGTTGGGGTTGCAGACTGAACCAGCCATGTCTTAACACAATTTTTTATCTGAAGCAGTGGTAGCCAAACTATGGTTACTCAGACTTGGGCATTTGGCAGTCATTTTCTTAAAAATGACTCGATCGAGTGAGTCACTTCAAGAAAAACAACGGGCAGTATCTATTGCCAACGATATCATTTAAATTTTCAAGCAAAAATTAGAAGCTGGTAAGCCACGAGGAGGTGGACAGCTTCCCCTTACATCCTTCCCTGATGAGATCAGGGGTTGTGTTAACAAATGTGAATTTTTTTTTTTTTGGATGCTGTATAATGAAATGGTTCAACATTTGCGAGATCTGCATCACTCAGTGAACCAATAGTTTTCAAATGACTAATACACGGCATCACAGAATCATGCATAGGTAACAGATCCGTCAAAGTGCAAGATAGACCTGTGGATTCGAATATATCAGGGTATGATGTAATTTCATGTTCCATATTGCAACTAACCTTTAAGAAGCTACTGTTTGTTGTGTTTTGGTGTCATGTCCAAGAATAATACCTATAATGATCTGAAAAGGCCCCTTAAAGGCCCATATTAAAATACTCCTCCCCTTTCCAACTACGTATCAGCAAGAAGCAGGATTTTCTTTATACACTTCAGCCAAAGCAACATATGGACACAGATTGAATAGAGCAGCAAATATGAGACTCCAGCTGCCCTCTGTTAAGCCAGACATAAAAGAAAGCTTTTCCCTGCTGAAGCAAGTTTATCCTCCATGATTTCCCCCCCTTTCCCTAACTTCTCAGTTTTAAATGTCACCTTTGTCCGTAAAACCTATGGCCCTCCAAAACTGGTACAGATGTGTTCACTGCTGTTATCAGTTATTTTTGCTACATAACAAATCACGTCAAACACAGTGCCTTAAGACAGCCATTTATCATTTATTCTTTGTGTTGTCTGGGCGTTTCTGGCCGGGGTCAGCTCAGCGGGTCTGGGTGGTCCAGCGTGGCTTTGCTTACGTGCTGGGGCCTCGGCTGGCATGGCTGGGACAGTTGCTGTCTCTCTCCATGTGGTCTGTCACCCTTTATTAGGCTCAGCGGCAGGAGAGAGCAGGCATCAGTGTATGAACAGGCGGCGGGCTTCTGCCTGTGTGTTGTTTGCTACTGTCCTGTGGGCCAGAGCGAGTCAAGCATGGAGCTGTAGCCTCTACCTCATTATGGGACGATCTTCAAGGTGGCCTTAAAAAGCGGGAATGCAGGGAGGGGGCCGTTTATTAGGTCCATTTTAATAATCCGCCGCACTTAGTGCTTATTCCTCGAGATTGTAACACCTATTTATTTATTTATTGATCGATTGATTGATTTTTGGCTGCGTTGGGTCTTTGCTGCTGCGCGCGGGCTTTCTCTAGTTGCCGTGAGCAGGGGCTACTCTTCGTTGTGGTGCGCAGGCTTCTCATTGCAGTGGCTTCTCTTGTTGCAGAGCACGGGCTCTAGGCGTGCGGGCTTCAGTAGTTGTGGTGCGTGGGCTCAGTAGTTGTGGTGCACGGGCTTAGTTGCTCCGCGGCATGTGGGATCTTCCCAGGCCAGGGATCAAACCCGTGTCCCCTGCATTGGCAGGCGGATTCTTAACCACTGCGCCACCAGGGAAGTCCTGGAGGGATCATCTTGCATGTCGAGATTAAGTTGACCATTCGCCTGTCACCCAGGAGGTCAGCCACACCGAATCTACCCTAATCCTAGGTTAGCAGTCTTTGTTTTCAGACAGATGCTGTTCCAAATATAATAACAAGGCATTTGAAGAAAGAAATGGAGAAGTCAGCAAAAATTGTTTTGTCTTGGGTGATGATGTCACAGGCAGCATCAAAAAAGCTCATAAAAGAAAGGATGAATTTGTTTTTATTGTTTACAGTGGTGGAGGTTAGTTATTAAATTCGAATGTGAACCTGTTTTTTAATACAGCTTTAGTACTTTTTTTTTTGGTGGATGATTTTTCAATAAAGTTCAGCTCAATACCTTTATTTGATTAGTTTTTGCAAATGGAAACTGTGTAGAAATAATATAAAGGTTCATTGTTCAGCCATATCTATGTAATGCTTTGAGATGGATTTTTGTGGAGAGACTACTTGTAGTTACGTGTTTGGAACAGTGATGCAGTTTTTGAGTAGTTAAGTTTCATGCTGCATTATTGAACTGCCAGCTTTTTTTTTTTTTTTTTTTTTTTTTTGAACTGCCAGCTT
The DNA here is from genome assembly GCF_028023285.1 of Balaenoptera ricei. Lineage (NCBI taxonomy): Eukaryota > Metazoa > Chordata > Mammalia > Artiodactyla > Balaenopteridae > Balaenoptera > Balaenoptera ricei. The sequence goes on along the minus strand of NC_082652.1, from coordinate 3,497,986 downwards.
TTGTTTTTAATTCTTTCTTCTTTATTTTGGTGAGCAGGCTTGACTCAGGTACCAACTTAGTTAACCCTACATAATTATTATCAAACCAGAATCAAATTCCAATTATCCCAGATTAGAAAGATTTATGGTCTTTGCTTCTTACTGCTTTTGTGATTTCATGTAGAGTCTGTATAGATAAATATAGTTTTGAGCATAAAATCTGGCCTAAAACTTGTTATTTTCTCAGACTTCATTTTTATAAAAACACATGCTCACTCTTGATACCAATACTGTTAATAGAAATACAAAAATGCAACCTACAAAGGTGAGCCATGGATGTAATTTACAGTTTTCTGCGAGTCACATTTTTAAAAGTAAGTGGAAACAAGGAAAATCAGTTTTAATAATCTGTTTTACTTAATCCACCTCCTGGAGTTAGCCAGCCTGCAAAGGATAAGGGTAAGGGTACTCTCCCCAAGACTGCCCTCACTTTTGACACCAACGGCAAGTTCAGGGGGTCCCCATAACCACCCTCAAGTTTGAGAAATGGCTTGAAGGACTCAGAACTCACCAAGAGTTACACTCGCTGTTATGGTTTATTACTGGGAAAGGATACAGACTAAAATCAGCCAAAGGAAGAGACGCAAGGGGCTGGTCCTCCATCGCCCTCTCCCTGGTGCAGTCAAGACATTTTACCCTCTGGCTGTTGATCTGTGATCATCTCAACCTCCAGTTATTGATCTGAGACATATGCATGGAGTTTTGCCAACCCGGGAAGCTCACTGAGTTTGGTGTCCAAAGTTTATCCTGGGGCTTCATTGCATAGACTTGATTGATTGATTGCGCACATGGTTGAATCCAGTCTTCAGGCAGATTGATACCACTTGGCCCAAAGTGCCCAATTTCCATCACATGGGGGGTCTTTCCGGCATGGCCAGCCCCTACCTAAGACTGTTAGCTGTGGCTGTTCTCACCATGCCCCTTAGGAATCACATAGATTATTTCCTAGAAGCCCAGGGCAAAAGCCAGACCACCTCTTGGCCAAGGCCAAGTTCCTAACTGCTCAGCTACTGTATCCAAAATCTTATTATTTCAACACATGAGCAATATAAAAATGCCTAAGGTGCTATTTCACATTTTTTTGGTACTCCATGTTTGAAATTGAGTGTGCATTTTACTTTTCGGAGGCACATTTCCATCCAGACCAGCTCCGCTTCAAGGACTCAGTAGCCTCACGGGCCCAGGGCTGCAGTATTGGACAGTGCAACATACCACAGACATGCACGTGGGGAGCATCCTGTTTCAAGATTTCCAAAACATATGCTCCGACGTGGTCGTGGGAGACATGTTAACAGGAAGGAGTGAAGGAGTTCAACATATTTTGCAAGCTGTGGGTTAATTTCAGCCCTCTGAGAAAGCTAGGATGTTCCTTTGGAAACATTATTTTGGAACCTACTGTACAGCACAGGGAACTGTCTCAATGTTTTGTAATAACCTAAAAGGGAAAAGAATCTGGGGAAAAAAATAGATACGTCTGTATGTATAACTGAATCACTTTGCTGTACACCTGAAAGTAACACAACGCTGCAAATCAACTATACTTCAATTTTTTTAAAAAAAGGCAATGAGGGGAAAAAAAAAAAAGAAACATTATTTGGGAGGCTGTGTTGATAATCATCCTTCTGTCTCTGGCTGACTTTACACGAATTAGTTTGCTTGGATTTCGATAAAGAGAGCTTTATTTTATCTCTTTTAATTTGAAGTGCCGTTGTTTGGGCCCGTTGTTATTTTTTGTTTAGTGTTGTTTATATCAGCCTTAATTTGACAGTGTGCCTACTCTGTAAGGGGCACTGTCCCAGGGGGCTTTTCACTGGCGTCTGCCTGCTGTGTAGTTAGTACTTAATCATCCAAGTTCAACAACTGGCGTGTTTTGGGATGGTGCTGCTCTGTTGGTTTGTGATATTATAACCTTGATTTGGTGTTTCTAGGAATTTGATTCACCGCACATGTCTAACTGTGATATATGCATTGTGCAAATCTAAAACTAGTCTAAGTAGAGTTTTGATTTCTTGCTACAGTGTGTAATAGACACTCAGAATGCAAATTTGGGCACTTCTAATTCTAGCCCATGTTTAGAATACTTTCTCTAAATTCACCAGACTTTTACCAGAAAATGTAACTATTTCACCAGTATAATTAAAAGCAAATTAGGTATACACATACCTTAATCGAAGGCTTTTCTCTCTGCAGAAACAATGATTGTGGTTTAATTTGTCTCCACTGGGTTCAAAACCCCACAGGTCTGTGTAAAGTTTAACTGCACTGTTCACATGCTTTTCCTAATAAGTACTCAGCTAAGAGGACTTTCTCTAAATTCAAATATTTATTTATGAACTATTTAAAAAAATCTTGAGCGTGAGTAAATACTGTTTGACACAGTTACTGAATTCAGAAGAAGCGCAGTGATAACCAGCATGGCACATGGATACACTTTGTTGAGGTTAGTGCTGAGCTAAGCTTCCTGGTATTGTTACTTTTTAGTGATTTTTTTTTTTTTTTAATTTGGAGACTTTGAGTCCCTGCCTTCTGGGGCCTAATTTATCTACCCTGCCTTGGCACTCTTTAAAGAAAAATAACTTTCTGGAAGCAGTTAGGCAATACCTAAAGAGTAATTTTACTTTCATTGTGTACATATACTCATCACAATTCTTTTGGAAATTGAAATAACAGAAAGCAAGACAGATCTCATTGGCTGTCACTTGCCTGTTCATGGCACAGGGGAGCTCAAAAGGCTGATGTAGGTGATAGTTCTTTTCTAATCTGAATGAGCTGCCTCTCGCCTAATTGCTGAATTATGTTGTCCTTTGAATTACTTGTTACTTCTTCTTCTTCCTGCGTGGCCCGTCGCTTTGTATTTGATCATCTCCAAAAATCACATTGACAGCGCAGGAGCTACACAGACCACATCTTTTATTATAGTTTCTATTGTAATGTGAACTTAAAAACATTCACCCCTCTGTTTCATCTTTGGAAACCCTAGTTTGTATGCTGGCCCTCCCCACAAATACCCTGTAAGGGAAACTCCAGGGATTGGTCATATCCTAGGAAGCTAATCATTTTTAATAACTTCTATTAAGATTGGCTTCCCTAAGAGATTTCTTGATAGAACTGCAAGTGTTTTTTGCATTTTTTTCCACTATGTGAGATCCCTGGGAATTGAAAAGTTTTAAAGGAACTCAAAGGATGGAGAACTCATCAATTTCAGAGCATAGATTCTGAGTTAAACTTTCCCATGACCTGGGGCACAAACTTTTGGAATGATCAGAAGCATTGCTTTAATTCATCAGATGGCAAAGGCAGAGGACAGTAGGGGAAGCTTTTGAATAAAATCAGCAATGATTCCATGTTATTTACTCCATAGATTTAACTGTATTATTTTTAGAAATTCACGTTCTTTTATTTATTTATTTATGACTGTGTTGAGTCTTCGTTTCTGTGCGAGGGCTTTCTCTAGTTGCGGCAAGTGGGGACCACTCTTCATCGCGGTGCGCGGGCCTCTCACCATCGCGGCCTCTCTTGTTGCGGAGCACAGGCTCCAGACGCGCAGGCTCAGTAATTGTGGCTCACGGGCCCAGTTGCTCCGTGGCATGTGGGATCTTCCCAGACCAGGGCTCGAACCCGTGTCCCCTGCATTGGCAGGCAGACTCTCAACCACTGCGCCACCAGGGAAGCCCTAACTGTATTTTTTTAAAAATTTTATTTATTTATGGCTGTGTTGGGTCTTCGTTTCCGTGCGAGGGCTTTCTCTAGTTGCGGCGAGCGGGGGCCACTCTTCATCGCGGTGCGCGGGCCTCTCTCTGTCGTGGCCTCTCTTGTTGCAGAGCACAGGCTCCGGACGCGCAGGCTCAGTAGTTGTGGCGCACGGGCTTAGTCACTCCGCGGCATGTGGGATCTTCCCAGACCAGGGCTCGAACCCGCGTCCCCCGCATTGGCAGGCAGACTCTCAACCACTGCGCCACCAGGGAAGCCCGATTTAACTGTATTTTATTTTTTAATCTTCCTGGGAATTTTCTTGCTGGCATTCTTATTTCTTGAGTTGCTGGGCTAGATTACGTGTTACACATGCATCCTTTGATTTTGCCCAGGGTTGTTTTAGTTTCATCTTTATTTATAGCCTGTTTCAAGTCAGATCCCATAAAACTGGATCCCAATTCAGTTCTCAGACTTCCTCCCCATCTAATTTGTGGGTTTTTTCCTTTTCTTTTAAACAGAATTTTTTTTAAATTAATTAATTAATTAATTTTTGGCTGTGTTGGGTCTTTGTTTCTGTGCGAGGGGTTTCTCTAGTTGTGGCAAGCGGAGGCCACTCTTCATTGCGGTTCGTGGGCCTCTCACCATTGCGGCCTCTCTTGTTGCGGAGCACAGGCTCCAGACGCGCAGGCTCAGTAATTGTGGCTCACGGGCCCAGCCGCTCCGCGGCATATGGGATCTTCCCAGACCAGGGCTCGAACCCGTGTCCCCTGCATTGGCAGGCAGACTCTCAACCACTGCGCCACCAGGGAAGCCCGATTTTTTCCTTTTCTTGAAAAATCTTTCCTTGTCTGGTTCAGTTGCAGGAATTTAGTGACAAGGTTGTCCCCCCTCCTTTTTATTTTGAACATTATTATTGTTATTATTAATTTGCCACGCCATGTGGCTTGTGGGATCTTGGTTTCCCCGACCAGGGATTGAACCTGGGCCCTGGCAGTGAAAGCACTGAGTCTTAACCACTGGACCGCCAGGGAATTCCCTGAACATTATTTTCTTTCCTTACTTAAAAACAATTTCTAAGGGAAAAGAGAAGAGGGAGAAAAGAAAAGACCCATGTCCCCTGAAAAATGCCCAGTTTCTGTGTTTTGTGATGTATTTTGAAAGCTATACACTTACAGGCCATGATTTCTTCTAAGTAATTTGTAGCTATTTTTAAATGACTTTTAACAAAGCCATCATCAGAAGTTGTAAATTAATATTTTTGCCACCTGGAGAGGATGAAATTGTGCCTAGATTTTAAAAGTAATATTTATTGTGGTTTCCATTTGGTAGAAAGTTTAATTTCAAAAGGTTATATTAATAAAAGAATGGGAAATCTTTTTGTTGTTGCTGTCTGTTTGGTATTCCATTATAAAAAAGCATAAATGAGCATTTGGGTCTGTTACAAAGTCACACGTATTTATAGGTATTTGTAGGGCACTGACTTTTTATATTTAGTAGTGGGTCAAATTAAGTAATGGTTTCTCATAGACATTAAAAATGGAGAAAAAAATGGAAAATCTTCCCTCTCCACCCTTCCTACACACACACACACACACACACACACACACACACACGAGTCTTCTTTTTCATTTTATGCATCAATGAGCTGATCTTCCAAGGGAAATGATATATATAAGGACTTCGACTCATGTTGTTTCAAGGCAAGTGAAGCAACAATAAATACTGAGCAAAGAAAGCTAATTCGTATTTAGAGCATTTTAATATAGAAAATGATTTTCAAAATCAATATAAGCCAATTGGCTTTTGCCAGATCGCTTTTCTTACAATGATTAAAAATAACTCAAATGCAGATTTCCTTTATACTGTGCCTCTGTTTTCTTGATTTGCTTGGATAAGATCTTCAAATACCATTCATGACATGTTTTAAAAGTCTATATTGGACTTGATACTTACTTGTTTTTTGGGGGAGTTCAATAGATTTTGGGGAAATAATCCTCAGAGATAGGTAAAATCAGCAGATAAACCCAGACATCTCCATATAGAGTCAACTTATTCTGTTTATAGAGTTGAGATACCCTTTTAATTAATTAATTTTTGTTTGTGCCCAAAGGAACTTTCTTGAGAGGAGCATTTGGGGTTTACATATTTCTAATTGCACGGCACAGTTCTAATGAAAATAGTAGTAAGGCTGTAAGCTCCATTTTGCCTGACAGTCATGAATTGAATTTATATAGAATTATATTGAATCTGTCTTTGTCAAACACTTGTATTACCTTTAAAGTTAAAATGCTATCCGGGTATATTTTTGACAGTGCTTCAATATCCTTCTTATGGACATTTTTTGAGCCAATGTTGTAGACTTAGGTCTGGTTAAAGAAGAGACACTCTTAGCCTGCACTCCATTCCAGTACAATTTTCTTCAGCTTTCTAGTGAAATTATAATTTAACAAAAAGAAATATTTTAGGGCTCTAAGCTAAACTCTGATTTCAAATGGCTGCTATCAGCCATTTTTTTTTCCATTAAGGTTAATATCTTTTTTAACCAGTAGAGAAGAGATTTTTGAAGCTCTTTTTTTGCAGGGTCGCTATTTTACGGGCATTTTAAAAGGGGCTGCATCCTGCTATGTGGGGTATTGAGGAGGATACTCGAAGACTTTTAGAGGTCTCAGGTACCTCTGATGGATAAATATAAAATGTAATGCTAAGGTCAAAAGTAAAACGAAACCAAGACTTGTATCTCTGTACCAACTTCCTTATTTTTTTTTTGGCCGTGCCGTGCACGGCGTGTGGGTTCTTAGTTCCCCGACCAGGGATTGAACCCGCACCCCCTGCATTGGAAGCCTGGAGTCTTAACCACTGGACCGCCAGGGAAGTCCCTCTGTACCAACTTCCGTTCAGCCGTCCTAGGATGGCCAGATGCTGCCTCTCCCAGAACCTTCCCATCCACCAGGCAGAGGGCAGGGTAATTCCCTCTTCTCCCCATTGATCGTCTCTCCCTTGTCGGGACTGCCTCACCTTTAGTTTGTTTCCCAAAACATAAAGCTGATTTGAGGATGAAGGTCAAAGTGGGTCAGCAGACCACATGCAATACGCAGTATCCTGGTCACCTTGAGGACCACCCGGAGCCCTTCACGCACATTTAGGTAGAGAGAGCACGAAGATGCAACTTCTGTGGTGGCCACTCTTTACCTAGTTTAGTCGTTTCATGCATGGAGCTGATATTTAGGCCACATGGTAGAAAGATGCACCTTTTTAGACTTTATCACCAAAATGACCATATCTTTGATCACTTACGAGAAACAGCCCTCTGCACCTACTTGACCCTGCTGCCCTTTAAAGCGGATTTCTCACTCTGCTCCTGTAACATCCACCTTTGGGTCTAAACCTGATTTTTAAAATATTTATGTCACTGTTTCAAAACGAGCTTGAGAAATGGATTCTTTTTCTCTCTAGTAGTTTTGTGAAGTTCCGCCAGAAAACACCACCAGGGATAATAAGTCTATATCTGGGGACACATATCTAGATCAGTCATGCAACTGTCGCGGTGTCCCTTGATGTCAAAGAGGCTTTTGGGGAGGTCCTTACAGGGTCCTTGAGACCAGTCCATTCACATCCTGGAAGAATCTGCCCCCTGGTGCCTCTTCTCTTGTTTCCCAACATACTGGGTACCCCTCCTCCTCCATCCCCATCTCCTCCTCCATCTCCTCGTCCATCCCCATCTCTTCCTCCATCCCCATCTCCATCTCTATCTTCATCTCCTTCTCCATCTCCTGCTCCATCCCCATCTCCTCCTCCATCTCTATCTTCATCTCCTCCTCCATCTCCTCCTCCCTCCCCATCTCCTCCTCCATCCCCATCTTCTTCTCCATCTCCGTCTTCATCTTCTCCTCACTCCCTCCTCCCCCTCCCCCTTTCTTCTCCAAAGGTGGGTAGTGTACTCTCTCTATTCAAGGATTTGTATCCACAAACCACATTTCCCAAAACTTCTGCCTTCAACCTCAGCTCCTGATATGCACCTGATGGGCTGTATCCTTGGCATGTTCTCTGTCTGAGCTTCATAACTTTTCTACTAACATAGTAACTATAAGTTTGTAATATTGCATTATGCCTGATTTAAGGGACATCTTTGCACTTCTTACCTTAGATAAGCTGTGTTTTTAATGGGCTAACCCCCATTAAAAGCAGAGGTAACTCTTTGCTCTGATAAAGTAACTAGTCTGTGAGTGGCTGTGTAGATGATTCTTTGCGATGTTTTCCAAGAGGATATTTTTATGGCCTTCATTTTATTTCTAAACAGCAATGGGAATGGACTGGCAAACTTACTTTTTTTTCTTTCTCCCCTCTTTTCAAAAGCCACATGCTAAGGATAAGATCTATGTCCAGAGTCAAGGTAAGAAATTTTAAATATATATATACTTGAAAAAAAATGAGTCTTTAATCTTTTAGAGATACCTACTGAAATGAAGTAACATGATGTCTGGGATTTACTTGAAAATAGTAGAATGGGTACACTTTTATTATTTTTAACATTAAGATAAAAATAGGAGTACATTATAAAAGAATAATTTAAAATGTAGAAGAATGGATAAAGAAGATGTGGCACATATATACAGTGGAATATTACTCAGCCATTAAAAAGAATGAAGTAATGCCGTTTGCAGCAACATGGATGGACCTAGAGATTGTCATACTGAGTGAAGTCAGACAGAGAAAGAGAAATACCGTATGATATGTGGAATCTAAAAAGAAATGATACAAATGAACTTATTTACAAAGCAGAAACAGACTCACAGACTTAGAGAACGAACTTACGGTTACCAGAGGGGAAGGGTGGGAGCAAGGGATAGTTAGGGAGTTTGGGATTGACATGTACACACTGCTATATTTAAAATAGATAAACAACAAGGACCTACTGTATAGCACAGGGAGCTCTGCTCAATATTATTTAACAACCTAAATGGGAAAAGAATTTGAAAAAGAATAGATACATGTATATGTAAAACTGAATCAGTTTGCTGTACACCTGAAACTATCACTACATTTTTTTTTAAAATAAATTTATTTATTTATTTATTTATTTTTGTCTGTGTTAGGTCTTTGTTGCTGTGTGCAGGCTTTCTCTAGTTGCAGCAAACGGGGGCTCCTCTTTGTTGTGGTGTGTGGGCTTCTCATTGTGGTGGCTTCTCTTGTTGTGGAGCATGGGCTCTAGGCACGTGGGCTCAGTAGTTGTGGCTAGCGACCTTCAGTAGTTGTGGCTCGCGGGCTCTAGAGTGCAGGCTCAGTAGTTGTGGCGTACGGGCTTAGTTGCTCCGCGGCATGTGGGATATTCCTGGACCAGGGCTCGAACCTGTGTCCCCTGCATTGGCAGGCGGATTCTTAACCACTGCACCACCAGGGAAGTCCCTATCACAGCACTGTTAATCGGCTATACTCCAATATAAAATAAAAAGTTAAAAAAATAAAATAAAATAAAATGCAGATCGCAGATCACTTAAAAGAAGTGCAAATACTCTTATCAGTGGCATGTTTACAAAAGGAAAAAGAAGAGCTTGTCTGTTTGAGTTGAGTTGAGTTGGGGCCCCGGAGCCCTCTGCCTCCATCTCCAGCCCTCCCTGCCCTCCCCAAGTCCTGCCCCTGTGGTGGTCTCTGACATCCTTTCCTGAGACCCTCAGTATCTCCTAAACACATCTAGTAAACCACTGACCCGCAAAATAGGGATCAGGGAAACAGTAGCCCCAAAGAACATGTAGCTGATTCTGAGCTTAGGTTTGAAGCCGTGCTGAGGCCAGGGTCACACGTACAAGTCCACCTTATAAACATTACATTATCAAGGCCCTAGTGGTTTCAGGGATACTTTTAGCAGCAGAATCACTCATCAAATGAACTCTTTCTTGGAGCCCCCATTTAAAAAACGCTGCACTGACTCAGTACGCATAAAAGGGATGTGTGAGTGTCAGGGCAGGCCTGGGGTTGGACCTTCCATTCCTCTGCCACAGCCCCTGGTTTATAGCCACGGAAGATGTTGGTGCTGCAGGAAAAACATGGGCTTTGATGCAGCGCGTGGGCTTGGACGCAGCCTCTGACACCTAACATTTTGTATCCCGATTAACCTCGATGAACCTCGGTTTCCAGCGGGATAAACTAGAGGACTCCACCTGCTTCACAGGGCTTAAGGGTTTCCAGGACCGGCTGGAACACATCCACTCACAGTCTGTGCTGGGGCAGGCGTGGAGTGGACTTTACTACAAACTTTACGAACTGTCATTTGTACTAGTCAGTGTGAACGGCCAGCTTACAAGTGCCTTGGAGAGGCGGTTCGACGACTTAATTTACATTCCATAAAATCTCACATCTTTTCTGCTCGCGAGATAATCTGTTAAACGTTGCCTCTGGATTTTGGAAGTCTTAAAATGTTCATTTTTTCAGAGAACTTTAAACTGAAAGCTGTGTGAAAAAGTGACACAGATAGCAGGAAATTATGTATGATTTACAAGGTTGAGATGAGGAATTTTAAATACAGGCATAATTTCTATGTAATTTCTTTTAGAGTTTAGTTGGGAATGTTTTGGATACCTGTCACCTATGTGCATTTTTTAGGAACTTAAGCTTTCTGTGACTTAGAGACAGTTTGGCCCAGGAATGGATGGTGGGGTTGAAAGTGATGGATCTTTCCTCCTTGGGAACTGTGGGCGAATTTTATTTTATTTTTTATTTTTGTTTTTGGCCTCACTGCGTGGCACGCGGTATCTTACTTCCCCGACCCGGGCCCTCGGCAGTGAAAGCGCGGAGCCCTAACCACTGGACCGCCAGGGAAGTCCCCTGTGGGCACATTTTACCCACTACAGTCCTCCGCTCTACCAACTGAGCTATCGAAGGCTCCGATTGTGGGCACATTTTAAACCTCACAGGCTTGGAGGGATTCATGGGAATTCAGCAAAGCCCTCAGAACCTTAGTTCTTTATAAGAACCGAGTATGACGGTTGTTTGAATGTCAACACAAAATAACTGGTTATGTCTCAACAACATGAACTTTCTTCTGTTCTCTTTCCTTTGACCCAGGAATTGCAACAGTGCCGAACACCACCTTTAACTGGAACACCTTCCTCCAGCGTTCAGGTAAGAGATGAAATCTTCTGGTAGGATTTTGACTCAAGTGCATCTTGCCAACTTGCATCAGTTCCTTGCTAGGTTCACATGGTTTTGAAGAAGAGGCTGTCAGGGTCAAAGAAATGGACTCTTCGGGTAGAACAAAGGAGGGAGCAAGGCACGATTAGAACAAACTTCGCTTCTCCCCGTTTGCCGAGGTGTCATCAGTGGTCCCGTCCCGGTGAGGATGGGCATGCAGCTGAGATGCAGGAGGAAGAAGAGTAGTGCCAGCCTCTCTGACGCTGCTCTTCGGACAAACCTCCCAAACACCTAGTATCAGGTGACATTTGTCTTTATTAAGGATGCCAACCTCCTGTGTTCATTCGGTGTTAACTTTATTAGCTACACACATAAGAAGTGACTCTTGTGGGACTTCCCTGGCGACCCAGGGGTTAGGACTTGGCGCTATCACGGATGGGGCCGGCTTCGATCCCTGGTCGGGGAACTAAGATCTTGCAAGCTGCGTGGCATGACCAAAAAAAAAAAAAAAATGTGACCATTTAAGATGGAGATCAGATTAAGAAACAAACTTTTAAGCCACTTGAAATCTCAGCACCAAAAAGGAACTGCTATTAGTGTTTTGATATATCTTTCTCAACAGTTTTACATATCTATATTAATGCTTTTCATGCATTTATATATATTAAATTATAGCTGTATTAACCTATTATATATTTTTGTCTTTTAAAATCATCATGTAAATATATAAATATGTGATATTTGTATATTTATTGTAAATGCATATGTATGATACCTATATTATTTATATTATATATAGATTATATATAAATTATATATAATTAGGTGTGACTTTATATTTTATGTTTAAATAATACATATGTATAAATAATCATATATATAATGATTTTTAAAAGACAAAAGTAGAGTCAAACTGTACTTACTGCTCTAACCTGCTTTATTTATTCATTATGTTAGTAACAATATGAGCTAACTTATTCTTTTTTAAAAATTTCTAAACTAAAGTAAAATTTATGTGGCGTGAAATACAGACTTCTAGGGTAAGATTAGATGAGTCCTGACAAATGTATAAATACCCTAATCCAGACAGATCACATTTCCACTGCTCAAGAAAGTCCCCTCTTGTGCTTTTCCATATTTAATTCCCATCCCTCTGTAAGGGACCCCTATTCCAATTTCTGTCATCATCGATTCGTTTTACCAGTTCTTGAACTTCACCTAAGTGGAATCATACAGTAAGTACTTTTTGTGTCTGGCATCTTTTTTGCTCAGCATAATGTTTTTGAGATTCATGCATATTGTGTGTATCTGTAGCTCCTCCTTTTTTTATTACTGAGTCCTATTCCAGTGTATGGATGTGTCACACATTGTTTCTCTGTTCTCCTATTGATGGACTTTTGAATTGTTTTCCAGTTTTACATACTATAAATAAAACTGCTCTCCACAGTCTTGTGCAAGGATTCTGGTGAATAGCTTGAGTGTAGGGTGGATACACGCTTAACTTTATAAAAGAAGAGCCAAACAGTTTTCGAAAGTGTTGTACCATTTTACGGTTCCACAGACGTTGATGAGAGGCCTAGTTATGGCACATCCTTGCCAACAATTGGTGTGGACAGTCTATTTAATTGTAGTTATCCTAGGGGATCATGAAATAGTATTTGACTGTGGTGTTGGGCACTTATGTATCAATATCTTCCTTGGTGAGGTGTCGAGACAGGCCTTTTGCCCAAATGTTTTAGTGTGTTGTCTTTGAATTCTTGGTCTGCAGGAGGATTTTGTGCTTTTTTTTTTCCCGCTGGGTACAATCTTTTTGTCAGATACATATATTGTGAATGTTTTCTTCCATTCTCTGGTTTACCTTTTCATGTTCTTAACTATGTCTCTTGAAGAACAGAGGTTTTAAATTTTGTTCAAGTCTAGCTGATCAATTTTTTCTCTAATAGTTAGTCCTTTTGAGTCCTGCCTAAGAAATCTTTGCTTACCCTAAGGTCGAAAAGGTATCTTCCTTGTTTTTTCCTCCAGAAGTTTAAGCTTTTCCATTAGGATTGTAATCCATCTGAAATTAAATTTTGTGTGTGATATTAGGAGGTAGGGATCGAAATTCATTTTTTTCTGTAAATTCCAGTATCATTGAAAATGTTTTTCAATGAATTGCTCTGGTTCCTTTGCTGAGAATCAGTTTACTGTGTGTGTTCCTTTGTGTCTGTATAAATCTACCCTTATGCCAGTATCATGCTGTCTTGTTGGTGTAGATTTATGGTACGTCTAGAAATCAGATAGGGTTAGCCTATGACTTTGTTTCAGAATTGTTTTAGCTTATCTAGGTTTTTTGCATATCCATATACAAAATTTAGAATCATCTTGTCAGTTTCTATAAAATCTTGTTGCATTGAATCCACAGATCATTTTAGAGAGAATTGCTTTCTTAACAATAATTTGTCTTAAGATCTCTGAACATGATGTGTCTTTCCATTTGCTTGGGTCTTATTTATCTTCATAATGATTTGTACAGGTCTTTCATGTCTTTTAAAAATATTCTTAAGGATTTTATTATTTTTGATGTGCTATAAAGGTTTTCTTTTTAATTTCAGTTTTGAATTTTAGTTGTGGCTAGTATATAGAGATACACGTGATTTTTGTAATACATTGGCATTATATCTTGAAATATAAATTTATTGGTTTTAATTACATCATGTTTTTAATTCCTTTATTGTATTTAAAATTCTATAAATGTATCCAAACAATCCTTTTGGTTGGGAATTTAGATTTTTTAAAAACTTTTTGATATGAAGTGATGAAAGTGCTAGGATTTTAATCTTCATATGTTTGCCCAATTGTTTTCTTAGGAGCAATTCCTAAAAATAGAATTGCTGGATTAGATTATGCATTTAACCAGAGCTTTCATACATCTTACATGATGTGTGAGTGTGTCTCCTTGGAAAGGTGACATCAGGGTGCATGTCCATCAGTGAAGCTATGAGGGTACCATTTTCTCTACATGTGGTGCCATTGTGTTTTCTGTGCATGGTATGATCCAAACATAATTACGGTGTCTAAGCAAAATTTTATTGTATTGTACAATATCTTTAAGTGTAAAAAGTTTAGTTGTCCACAAATGAAGCCCCTAAGTGTATGCTATTTGGGATTATAACTGCCTTACAGGCTGATCAGCCCTGTAATTCTGGTAAAGGTACTAGAACAGCTAAAATTATCTCAGCAAATGCAGTTTGAGGCCTAAGAAGTCATCTCTTTTAACCTGAAATACTTCTCTCTAAAGACGACAATGCAGGGGTACGATTAGGGGGAGTTGAAGTTGCAGGTCCTGCTGTAAATCTGAGAAGAGAGTGAAAATGCAAAATCAGTGCCCTGCCCTCAGCAGACAGGAAGACACCCCAGGCCTGTTTTTACTCCGAAGACTTCAGACAAAACCTCCAACACATACTCCGTGTCAGCGTTCGCTTCCCTTGAAAAGAAGAAATTTCCATACATTTGATTAGAAATAATTTTCCAAGTGTTTTACATCAATCTCAGCAAGAATGGCAGAACTCTTGTCAGCATTACAAATGAACCCACACCATCCAATTGCTTTATCATGTCAGGAAGTGTAAGCCGTTATTCAGAACCAGGAGGCCCATTTTAAATGGCCTGTTGTAAGGTTATTCCATCCTCTGTATATCAGAGGTCACTGTTGCGGTGTAACTAAGATTCATAATTTCCAAAAGGAGAGTGATTTGTCATCAAGATCTGTACCCTGATGGTTGCTTGTTTCACCGGTCTTACTGTTGAGTGATTAACGGAACAGCCAGGAGATTTAAAATACTCCGCAGACAACATCCCCTCTTGGGAATGTTGGCTTCAGTTTACTCTTAATATGTGCGATCAGAAGCTGTAAACGCATTCAGAATATACGGGCTCAGGGACGCTCCGGCGGGGACTGTGGGAGCTGACTGCTGGAGAATGGCTTAAGAGTTAAGATGGAGGATTCAGCGGCATCTCAGGGTTTTATGATCAGGTGTCTGTTCTCATTTGTACAGTCATTCATCTTTGTCAACTTTCAGACTCCAGAGGTAGACCATCTTTCTCACCCGTCCTCTATCTCACCCTGGCCTCTGGAGCATTCTAAACCCATGATTGTGTTTTGTCACTTCCACTCTGGGCTGAGACAGTGAAAACAGAAGTTACAGTGAATTTGATGCAGACCGTTAGTGATCAAATACTCACCCTCTGGATTCCTATGAATTGTTAACCTTGAAATCAAAGGGAGTGGGTTGGGAAGGGCCTCACTGAACACTGAATATAAATAGGTGGGTAGTGGATTAGTCCCCAGGGTTTATAGTCACCTTCTTAAATATCTGATGTCAATTTCAGGGTTTATTCTCCTTTAAGGTATGTCTCGGGTTAGCTGAGAATGTTCAGTAATATCTCTAAGCCCAAGCTAACAAATTAACTAAGTCTCCTTAGTTTAAAACATGAAATCAGTTTTATGCCAACCAGATTCCATGATCAAACAGGTCAACTAGGAACAAATAAAGAATAAAACAGATTAAAGGCACTAAGTGGCATTGTTATAATTTTTCACGCTATGTTCTCATTAGCACTTCTGGTCCGAAGGTATGTGTTTAGACATCAGGTTAGTTATCTGGTCTTTGTGTTTTCAGGTACATCTTAAACGTTGTTATGATTCAGTGAGCCAAGATTTTTGCTTTTAAATGCCAGTAACCAATGCATCTAGAGTAATGGTGCCTCTCAGGCCATCAAATCCCGAAACTGTGAAAGCTTAAACTTGACCCGGACACACCTTCTTGGTTTTTATTTTCATTTTATTTCTATTTTCATTGTTTATTTAATTTTCTCTCTCTCTCTTCCTTAAAACTCTATTTGTATTTCTATATGGAAACTCTCATATGCAAAACTCAGATGGTCATATTCTCCTTCCTCAGGCTATTCCCTAGGAAAACTCACTTGTTTTTTCACATGGAAAATTCATGTCACTAGGTCCCTGTATGCGCTCACAGCCCCCAAATGAGATTTTTCAGCTAAAAGTCACTAAGTCTAATCAACAGAAGTTCTTGAATTCTTTTCTCCTTATAATCACGCGTGAAAAAAAAAACCCAAAAAAGACAGAGCCGCTGGAATAGAAAACGGCAAAGAAAGTGGCTTAAACGTGGATCGGGTTTCTATTCTAGAACCAGCGGACGGATGAGTCACTTAGAGGATTTGGGAGCGTGGTGCTTAGTCTGTTGGGACCGCTAGGGTGCCAGACCATGAAATCAGCACGTTTCGTTGTGGAGATAAAAATACCATTCTCCAGGAAATGGTAATATCGGAAAGACACGTAAATGGTTGCATTTGTAAGGGATGAGTTCCAGCCCTGACTTGTGCGAATCCCAGATGTGAGAGGAAAAGTAAAGAGAAGAAAAGTAAGCTTGGGGTTCAAATGAGGAAATGAAATCCACTAAAAAAATTAGGTAGGTACCTGCCTCACCTCCAAATCTCTAGAGGCCACTACGTTTTAGTTCTTTTTTAAAATCTGAGAATGAACACGGTACATTTCCCTAAAGTTGGCCAAGGCCCTGGAAGAAGCTGAAATGGAATTACTTAGAGTTGATGCATCCATGAGGTCGGGCCTGAGACCTTAGTTGTTTGATCAGGATTTTTGAACTTCATTTCCTGAAAACGATATTGGTGTATGTGAAAAGTGCATGTAAGCTCTCAAACCCAAATGCTGTCTCTGCATTTAATTAAGAAAAAAATATATTTTTTTAATCCTAGAATAAGACAAAGCCTTTGGTTCTTTGTTTGATCCTATGCTAATATAGGTTTCTAAATTCCCATGACATTTGATCTCCTGCCCAGGAAGAAGAGGGGGAAAGAGGCAAGAGAATATGGGATTAACTCCTTCTCCCTCTAGGGTCTGGTAGGTCGGGGGGGATCTCAAAATCAGTTTAGTGAACTGGGCAGCAGCACCTTTAAAAATTGAAATGAAATAGAATAGAAAATATCAGAGCGCCTTGTATGCAATAGGTCTAAATGATTCTTTGAAACTGTACCGTGTCTGTGTGTGTCTGTGTGTCTATATGTATAAACACATATTTCATGTGTACAGGGTTGCAGTATAGTGTGTACATATTACTGTAAGTCATAGTCAGAACATTCTGAAGATCAGTGTTGTAAATTATGGATTATTCTCTCTCAAGTTCGGCTTTCCTAGGGATCCTGGGGTGGGGTACGTAGAGGTCCACTTTTCTCCAGCTTTACCTCACCAGAAGGCCAGCGGGTCTTCTGTACCTGCTGTCCTGAGTAGCTAACACGTGTCAAATCGAAGTCAAGGAACAAAGTAGGTTTCCAGCATCTACACTTGTCACAAAGCAAAAATAAAGAATTAGATGCAGCCTTTTTACCGAGACATCACATCGGTTCTTGAAATAGGGCTTTCTTTGGATGCCATCTCTCGATGCCGTCTTTGTGTTTGTTTTGTTTTTGTATTTACTTTTTTTCAATTTGGTAATACAGTTTCTCTGATTTCTCCCTCTTTTTGGTACTTCCATGGTTCTCCTTCTACCTTCCTTTTTTTCACTCCTTTTATATAGTTGAATGGATATTCCATGTATTTACATGATGATGATGATGTAAGGGATGTTGTATCCTTCTCACTGTATCACACCTGGAGACACGTAACATCACCTTCTTCCATTACTGGCGATTTTTAAAAAAATATATCAACTCTGGGTGTGTGTGTGTGTGTGTGTGTGTGTGTGTGTAAATAAAGCCATGTGCGCTGGGTTAAGGTTTTTTCCCTTAGTTAAGTGGGTGTCTTTCTTGGTTTCCCCAAGTCCAGGTGTTATAGTTCCTTTGTACAATAAGTTATTTTTGAGAAGGCACTTGTAATTTCTGTCCTCATCAAACTTCCCCTCACCAGTTTCAGCATTCACTGATGGTTCTTGCCTAACTATGTAGGTTTTGGCTGTTTTTCACACCTGACCTTCCTTTCCTTAATGGTATTCTTCAATTTGTATCATTTTTAAATTTTTATTTATTTTTTATTATTTTTATTTTTCTTTTATTTTTTATGGCCACGCCGCTCAGCACACAGGATCCTAGTTCCCTGACCAGGTATTGAACGTGTGCCCCCTGCAGTGGAAGCGTGGAGTCTTAACCACTGGACTGCCAGGGAAGTCCCCTGCATCATTTACTAAAGAGAAGAGCTTGTCTCCTGACCCCAGATTCAAATGCCTGACCTCAAATTCTTCTGATATCAAATTCAAATTCTGGACATAGCCTTTAGCTTAAACATTTGGTCAAAGAAGTATTCACTAAGGTCTGTTTTTCTAAGGTTAGTTTCAATACTGAAAATATAGGAAAAATATATAACAAAAAAACCTCAACATACCTCAATGTAATTGTCAACAGTTAATTAAGAGACTGTAATAATGGTTTAAGGTTTTTCTAAGAGGACATCTGAATCTTAACATTTCAGTAAAGACTTTCTCCAGTGCTGGTTATGAATTATTATTATTATTATTAGCTTTTGTGATTGTGTCAGAGTGCTGTCAATATATCTTATTACATTCATTCTAATTATATTACTACCCAAGACTTAAAGCACAGAGGGAATGAAATTATTTGCATTAAGAATTGGATGAATGAATGAAAACCTTCTCCTTGCATGATTTTATGTCCAATTACATATGTTTGGAAACGGTGAAGTTTTAGGCTAGCTTGGGTTAATATTAATAATTTCTTTTTCTTTAATGAAATTTTATAAAGAAGGCAGGGTGGCTTCTTTTCTTTTCTTTTCCTTTTGTGGGGATCCATGCCATGTGGCTTGTGGGATCACAGTTCCCCAACCAGGGATTGAACCCAGACCATGGCAGTGAGATCGCCGAATCTTAACCACTAGACCACCAGGGAACTCCCCGGTATTAATCATTTCTGTTGACTGCATGATCTATGGCTGCCGAACGAACGTCCTCAAAAATGGTGACTTAAAACAACCGCCATGGATTTTCTCATGACTTTGCGGATGGGCGGTTTGGACTTGGGTCACCCCTGCTTCCACTGTGTGTGCTGGGCTCACTTGTAAGTTGGGCTGAGGCCTGACGGGTCCTGCATGGCTGGTTGGGTCTCTCTCCACCAAGTCTCATACCTAAGGAGGCAGCCAGGCCTGACTGTAAGGCCAGCAGCATCCCAGTGGGTGGGGACGTTGGACACCAGGCTTCCCACGGCCAAGACTTGGAAGTCACTCCCGCTCTGTTATTGATGCCAGTCACCAGGTCAGCCCAGCGTCTAGGGGTGGGGAAATGGGTTCCACCTCTTGCTGGGAGGGACCACAGAGAATGTGGCCACCTGCAACTCGCCTTACACGACAACTTTCAATGTAGCAAACCTAAACCTCTTATTTTATGTATCTGTGGGCACGTACGTATACATTGCACGTGTGTCCCTATATATAGACATATACGAACTCAAGAGGACATTCCTATATAAACCATCTTTCTAGTTTCACAAAGAAAAGATTCTTCCTAACTGGAATTGCATGGAAATATTTTCTAGGACCTGTGGCTGACATTTCAGTAATAACTGAGTCAGTTCTTATCACCTCATCCTTCTGCATTGCAGCAAAAGTACCTTTACTTTATTAGGCCAAGTTCAGCTGAGGTTGATTCATCAGGAGGAACAGTTAGTTCATGCAGTGAAATGAAGATAAAACTTAGGCGTGGGAGCAGCTGCCTGAGAGGTCAGAGCCCAGCAGCCTCTGAGCTGTGTCTGCGGGGCCATTGTCACCGGGTCATCGGTCCAAGTCCTCTTTGTTGAAAATACCCTGAACTCTTCTGTTGCAGAGATTAACCAAAGTGCTGACAACCTACACGTGTTTCTCCTGATCTGTGGACTCCGGCAAGTGAAAGACCCTCTCTATTTGGTGGATGCATTCTCGGGTATGTGTTCTCAGGTGACCCTTTGCCTGCGGAATTCCACTAGGGTCCCTGTCTTCACATGTCTCTCCTTAGGACTTTGAGTTTTCTCATTTTTTTGGCCCATCAGCAGAACTGTTTCTAGATGGTTACTTTGGAAACAACCAGAAAAATAATCTCGCTGTGTAGTCATTTCAGTTGTTTCCTACTTTCCTGTGCCCTCAGCTTCTGAGGAAGTCATAAAACATAGCCAATAATGATAAGTCTAAAATAATTTTATCTGGCAATATTTTACACATGCCAATTTGTATGATACATCTGGAGTTTTGTTACATTGCTTAAGTTAATCTATAGACTCTTCAGTATATTCTAAAATCCATATTGAATTGTGATGGCATATCCATCCTAATTACCTAATAAATTAGATATCTGAATAATGTGCAACGTTCTAGAAAAAAGTATTTTCCTTAAAACCATAAAATGTCAAATACTTACATTTAAAATAATTATGTTGACTAATATGAATGAAAGCAAAATGATATGAAATAATTTATATTGCAGCGTAATTAATATTACACTGATTTATATTTTCAGCTGTGACTTAAAACCATTTTAAAAGTCTTTCTTTTTTTTTTCTTCTTTTCTCCCCAAGAATGGCATCAAGAGGAGCCCAACATTTATATGGTTATCGTCGGTCCTGAAGTAAGTTGATTTGCCGAAAGCATTGATCTCATCTCTGTTTCCTCTTTATTCTTCTTATGTATTTTCTAAAATTAGTTTCTGTTACTTTTCTAACCCAAGATTTATTTCTTTCTTAAGTAAATAAAGTCTGTTTGCCTTTATAACAATGAACACCAGACCAAGGTTAAAGATTATGAGGCTTTATAAGTCTTTACAATTAACTTATTGCTGCAAAGGGTAAGAAATTCTTACGGGAATACAGAGGAGTTAATATAAAGACAGTCCATGTAAGTCGGTGTATAAGGCAAACGTTCCATGTGGTCCAGATCGTCTTTGAAACTTCCTGGAAGTGCTCAACTGACAAACACAGAGCTGTTCCTTCACCCGAGCACTGGATTAAGCCATTAACTTGTATTCAAGAGCCGAGTGGGGTGGAAAAGCACAAGAAATACAGTCTGCACTGGGGCATGTCCTTGCCTGTCAGTGGCCGTTGTCTGGGGAACAGAGACCAGTGGCAGGGCTTGGAGGTGCTGCCTGTCACTCCCCGGGACTCGGGATGTCCCCTCTCCCCTCCGGCAGATCCGGAGCAGGCATGTGCTCTGTCCCAGAGTCTATTCTAAGCGCTCAGGATGCAGAGAGTCTGGGGCTGACACACTGGTCATCTCATGAAAGTGAACGCTGATTTGCTCCAAGCAGTTTGGAAAATAAGATACGCCTCCCGCCAGGTGGGATGTAACACCGCGGTAACAAGGCCTTTGCTTTCTTCGTGGGGCTTCTGTGCCAGGGCTGCACGGTGCATCCCCTGTGCCCTACGACGGCTCACGCTTCCTTTCCCTGTTGCCCAGCGGGATGGCTGAGTCTTTGCATGTTCAATGCCTGCATGACCTCCCTGTTCTGTTCTGTAATTCCTCCTCTCGTGGTTTCCTAGTTCCCTAGGGACCCACCGAGCATGCAGGGGGGGGGGGGGGTGGCAGGCTTTTCTTTCGAATACTAAAGACCTTTGGAAATACTACATTTACCTCGAAAAAGGCCCCCTAGCCTAAAAACATATCAAGGGCTAGAATCTGTGTAGCCACATTGGTTGTCACATGGAAGAAGAATCACCCCATCATCCATGTTCTTTGCTGGTATAACAGACACTCACACACACAGGCACGCACGTACCCAGGCCTGCACGCGCATACCCACGTCGCTCACACGCTCAGGGCCAGCCTTTTGATGGTTAACAAGATAATCCCTAGTGCACTAATGAATGCATGTTGAACAATGAATGTTAAGTGCCATAGTGGCAAAGTTGTTACTATTATTATTATTATTTTAATTCTCTTTCCATCCTCCTGTTCGAAGAGCATGATTGACTGAAAAAGTTTTAGTTTGATGCTAAATTCCTTGCTAACCAAGAGAGAAGGCCTGGGGTTAGAGCCATGGCAACAACAGTTATCCTGAAAGAATTTAGTAATGTGGCTTTCTTTTCCATTGTTTTTACTTTTATGGTTCTGTTCTACTTATGGTGTGTGATACTGGCTTTCCAACGCTGAAAATTTCCTTTAAAAATGAATTGATTTCGCAAAAAGTTGTAAATAAGCAATAGTACAGCTGGGGCACAGACGTGACAAGTTGTGAAAGTACGCAAATAGCCAAAGTTTGGGAAACAGTTTTTATCGAGAATCAATCGGTGTGCCCAGTGGAAGAAGTACCGAAAGAACAACGCTTGGTGGAGAAAAACGTTCGCAAACATCGGGCTAATGATGATCTGATTTCTCTGTTTGACTTTTTCTGTCGTGTTGCCTGTTAAGGAAACCTAGAGGGAGGTGGCAAACTTCGAAGCACTAGTTTAGCACTAAATGTGTGCCAGAAACCCCTTTCCAGAGACATGAAGACCGAGGCAGCATTTGAGCTGATACAGGACACGTGGGGCTTTCCTGCATTTATTAAGCATCTTCATCTTTACCTCAGTTGCCTACAGGTGAAGGATGCCATTTGTTTCATAAAGGCTTCCTAAGTCATAGTCTTTTAGAAGAAACACTGTTGTATTGTTTTTTACATTAAACAATTAGGAAGGCTTTTCCCTTCTCAGGACAAAGATATTTATTCCGCCATTTGTTTTTGGAACATACAACTTTCCCTCTAACTTTAGTTTGCCTAATTTTAAAAGAGCAGTGAGTGTAAAAAATGTGTCTCTTTCCTCCTAATTTCACTGCAGGGAAACTTGTCCCTCAGGCTCCAGGTTGGGAGACGGTAGGGGAGGGTGGAGACTGTGGCCAACTGTGGAATGAATGGTGGGCGGGGCACGATTCAGCCACAGCAGGGTTTGCCTTCAAAGATGCAGGCTCCCTTGTCAGCCTTGCAAGAGAAGCCGCAATCCAGAGGCCTTTTTCTTTCTCTCTTTTGAAAAAATGCCTGTGTGTGTGAAATGTCTTATTTTTAACAGCTGGGAACTAATTAGACAAACGTACTTATGCTTGTGCATGTGTGCACGCACACACACACACACACACACACACACACTCTCTCTCTCTCTCTCTTTCTCTCTTTCTCTCTGTTTGCCTTGTTGGCCCTACAAAATGCATCTCTGTATTTTCCCTTTTGTAACTTCCAGAGGGAGGCAATCCGAAGTGGTTTTGAGCAAAGGCTGTCATGACTTTGCCTGTTAAGGATCAGGGAGCAGAGGGTGACGTGAGCTGGGCGAGGCAAAGCAGGTTTGCAAGGACTGTGGAAAGACGTGTCGTGGGAAGCTTAAGTGCTTCCACAATTCCAGGGGCCCCTCCTCTCTTTTTCCAAACTAGTCTAATAAATCTCTGATATACCTGAAGACGGGATGCTTACTGGGCAAATGCGGGTCTGCGACGAGTCTTGTAGAATGCCCCTCCCCCAGGGGCCCCGTGGGACCGTTCTGAAGCTGCGTCTTCAGCCACCGAGCTGGTTTGCTTGCTGCAACAGGGGAATGAATGAGAGAAAGAGGAGCCATGGAAGGGCGCTCTTGCGTGAAGGGTGGCGAAGAGTTATGATCTGAGAGTTGCTAGTCCTTAAGTTCGTTGCCATGAATCAGTAACGGTTTGCAAGCACTTCTTTCACAAGGCACTCCACTATCTATAACTAAAAACCCTCTAGGAAACGGGGAAAGGCATCCTTGGGTTGCAGATTTGCTGCTTAGCAAAACCAGCCGTAAGCGCCTGGCACTGGTCAGGCAGGCGCACTCGGCCCAGAGCTTTACTGAGACTTGCTCACTTCTCCTCCACCGACGGGAGAGACTGGATCTTCCAGATCTAACTCTGCCTGCAGGGATGCAGCTGCCTTCTCAGCCTTGCACGGACCTGAACGCAGAAGCCAAGGCTTTGGACACGACTAGTGTTGATCTGCCTTGGTCCATCCGGGCGGCTCTAACCAAGGACCGCAGATGGAGTGGTTGACAAACAGCGGCGATTTATTTCTGACGGTTCTGGAGGCTGTGAGTCCAAGACGAAAGTGCCAGCATGGTCATGTTGTCGTGAGGATGCTCTTCCTTTCTTGCTGTGTCCTCGTGGTGGAAGGGGCGAGGGAGCTCTCCGGGGTCTTTTGTAAGGACACTAATCCCATTCATGAGGGCTCCAGCATCATGACCTAAGCACTTCCCAAAGACCGCACCCCCCCCAATACCATCACCTTGAGGGTTAAGATCTCAACGTATGAATTTTAGGGGGGACACAAACATTCAGCCCCCAGCAATATCCCTGCCTTGTAAAAGGTCCTTATCAAATCTAAAGAGCCATTACAATAGCCATTACAGCAAACACCTTAGTGTCATCCTAGCAGACAGAATCATTTGAGTTTCTAAATTTCTAAGGCAGCACTTGGAATCCAATTAGTCACAGACTCCTTCAAACCTCTTGTTTCCTTCTTGAGTCCCTCTTCCCTACAAAAGATTTTTTTTTTTTTTTTTTTTTTTTGGCCATGTCACACCGCTAGTGGGATCTTAGTTTCCTGACCAGGGATCAAACCCCGGCCCTCGGCAGTGAGAGCACGGAGTCCTAACCACTGGACCGCCAGGGAATTGCCCAAAAGACTTAAAACCAATATATGTAGACACACATTTCAGATCCTCCAGTAATTCAGATAAGGCTAGTGTCTGTTAAGTTTTATGTTTGTTTGCTTTTTCTCCATAACCAGTGGTATGCTGGTCAATGTTTAAAAACAGATCTGTTGGGGAGAGCGGGGTGGGACGCCCTGTTTTCTAACAACCCTGTTTGCCTATTTCTATAAAAAGCTTTTACCATGGCCAGACATCAAGTAAAGCCAACTCCTGCACATTTTACATAGTGACCCACTACACACACACACACACACACACACACACACACACCAGAAACAAGCTTTATTAAACAATACTCTTGCTTCATGTATTTCACACACTCTGATATTTTAAAAAACCTGTTCCATGTCTCTGCTTTGCTATTCCATGTCATTAAAACAAAGGTTATTTTTATTCCAAAATTGATTTCATGATGTGCTCCCTGATCTGAAGTTTGGACAACACTGACTTGGGCCATGCTTGATGGTGTGTGTTTGTTTGTTTGTGTGTGTGTGTGTGTGTGTGTGTGTGTGTGTGTGTGTGTGTGTTTCTCTCCATCCACTAAACATATTCCCTCTTGAAAGCCAGTGCCTTGGCTGCTTCCTTAGTGGAAGCTTCCTTCCCCACATACTGGGCTGGCTCAGATATGCTTCTCCTGACCCCTCAATTTAAACAAGCTCTTCCCCACCATCATTGTAAGATTTCCAAGCATCTATCAGTTTTCAGCATCAAGAATTCAATTTAACATCACTTTTGAATTCAGAACTAGGAGGAGACTAAAAGGATTTTACACTTGAAATTGAATATCTGTTACAATGTTATGGGTTAATATGCTGATCTTTTGGAAATAGATTTGAGAAGTGGGTCAGAGGTCAAATCTTGGGACACATTAAGATTCATCTTTTAACCATTATCTCTTAGAGCAGCTCAAACACCCCGAGTATTACAATGATCTTTGACATCTACTGTGAGTACACTCTTCGTCCATTCATCTTTTTCTTTGATAACTGCTAAGCTCAGTGACTGAATAAACTCTTTAAGTCTAAATTACACACTTTTGAAGGACTGTAGCCTTTCCAGGTCATGTGCAGGGTCTCTGAGTACAAAACTGCATTGACTCTGTTAGTTAACTACTATTAACTAACCTACTATCAGGGCCTATTATTAGGGAATAATCGCAGTGCGTGCAGCAGCGATTCCCTCTCTCTCTGTCCACGTCTCTGCGCGGAGCCCGGTCAGATCCGAGACCCCAGTGAAGACCTGGCTACGCAGCTCAGCCAGTGCCCCCTTGGATGCCGCATCAGTCCAGCTTCAGCCCGAGGGAATTTATTAGGAGGTGACAAGGGCTACTAAGACCAGGTTTGGCTGCATCCACTTCTTAGTCTCTGGATCATTCCCTTCAAGGTCCACGGTCCAGCGTGGGTTACCTCCGCCGGTTTGTAAGGAGGGGAGCAGGCACCCGATCCCACTTCCACCAGACCACATGCAGTGGGAGGAGGTGAGGAAGACGCCCAGACGAAGCAGCGGAAGAGGTGAAACGGATGCCAAAGAGTCAAAGCAAAAAATCAGTGAGCACGGCGTATGCGGATTACCTGTTTGCTTTTATGAGTGATCAAACAAGAACTGGATACTTTCATAGGTCACTTAATGGAAATCAATGTGGCCATTATTTGTTCTTGTTTGTCGTCCTAACCAGACTGCATGCTCCCTGCCGAAAGGGGCCATGTCTATTCTAGTCACTGGGATATGTCCATGTGCCTGCAGCACAGTGGCACTCAGTAAGTATTTCTTGAAGGAATGAACAAGGAGGTAAATAAAATTATATATATATATATATATAGTGGGAGAGTGAAATTGTCCACCCCAAAATGTCTCTTTGGCATGCGGATTATTATTTATTATTATTTCTAGCTGTAAACAATCAAGGCCCAAAAGACTCAGGAAGAACCTTTGACCCTCCCCCTAACTGCCCAGAGAATGTCGATCGAGGACCAGGAAGGGAGCGTCACCACAGGTAACCACAGTATGAACTAGGTGTGGAGACAGGGAGGAACCCAGCAAGGTCTGTTTGTTAAATTCCTCTCTGTGGCCCATTGTCTCTGCCTGCCCCAGCAAACATTTGTTCACCAAACATTTGCTTTTCCATCTCCATGTGAATTGCCTTCCTTCACTTTGAGGTCCCAAACCCCTACCCTCCACATCCTCTTCTGTCTTTAGCTGATAACTTAGTTTTCCTGGGTCTCTCCCATGTATACATGGGATTAAACTTGTGTTTGATTTTTCTCCTGTTCATCTGTCTCACGTCAACTTAATTCTTAGACCAGCCAGAAGAACCTCAAAGGGGAGAGGAAAATTTCTTCCTCCCAGACAATATACATACAATTATATGCATATGTGTATATGTGTTCATACATATACATATGAAGGTACCTATATACAACAATATACATACTGTTCATGTAAATGAACACGGAAGTAAATGAAGATGTCCAAGCCTATTGAAGTTTTGCTCACAAACGTCAGCATATTGCGTCAAAGGATGACGCAATAATGGGTAATCGCTACATTAAATAACAGCTGAGCACCATTTTCACTGCCAAGAACACTCTTTCCCTGAGGGAAAATCACTGAGTAAACACCAGGGACCAAACATAATGGCCACATTGATTTCCATTAAGTGACCTATGAAAGTATCCAGTTCTTGTTTGATCACTCATAAAAGCAAACAGGTAATCCGCATACGCCGTGCTCACTGATTTTTTGCTTTGACTCTTTGGCATCCGTTTCACCTCTTCCGCTGCTTCGTCTGGGCGTCTTCCTCACCTCCTCCCGCTGCATGTGGTCTGGTGGAAGTGGGATCGGGTGCCTGCTCCCCTCCTTACAAACTGGCGGGATGTAACCCACGCTGGACCGTGGACCTTGAAGGGAATGATCCAGAGACTAAGAAGTGGATGCAGCCAAACCTGGTCTTAGTAGCCCTTGTCACCTCCTAATAAATTCCCTCGGGCTGAAGCTGGACTGATGCGGCATCCAAGGGGGCACTGGCTGAGCTGCGTAGCCAGGTCTTCACTGGGGTCTCGGATCTGACCGGGCTCCGCGCAGAGACGTGGACAGAGAGAGAGGGAATCGCTGCTGCGTGCACTGCGATTATTCCCTAATAATAGGCTGAGCTCTTTTTCAGGACATATTAACTAACAGAGTCAGTGCAGGCTGGAGGTGTGTCTGCCAGGACAGGGGAGCCCAGGGCCTGGACTGCATACAGCATTCACATTGGTTCCTGCCGTGTCCAACGGCCGGGCTCAGAAGGCAATTATCACACTCTTCTTTGGAATAGTATTGCTCTGCTTTTTGAGTGGCATTACCTTTCTGCCAACGATTTATAAAATAGAGTAAATGTTCTTGTGTGTGCTTTGTATTTTAGATGCGATACGTATGTTTCCTTCTGTGGTCATTCTTAGCAAGAACATTTCAAAAAGCGGGATCTCAGCCCCTGTGAAATCTATCTAATCCTTCATTACTGTTTACTGCTGGCAAGTTAGTTAACACCTATGGACCAAGATTGCATCATCTGTGTCAGGCAAAGTGTAGTCTTGCATGGCTGTGTAGTAGAGTGGTTGTGTGCTAGCTGGGTGCACTTCACTGCTCCGGGCCTCAGTTTTCCCCATCTGTAAAGTGGGTGTGACTAAGAAAACGTAACCTGCCTCATCGTTTCTTGAGAGGCCAAAATGAGTGCATACTTGGCCCAGCGCCTGGTTCGTAGGCGGCATTGTACGGGCATTACATGAAAGAACTTTCTGTGCTGATGTTTCCTTTCTGTGTTAACATGCTAGAATTCTGTTTTAGCTGCAGAATGGTTTAAGGCATTGGTTTTCTCTTAAAGCTTCTTTGATCTCTTGGTCCAACCATCTCGGCAAAGCATGTGGTTTCTGCTCACGGAGGTGGGGGGGGCCTGGAGTGGGTGCATTTTCTGATACTCTTTGGTAAGCAGTGTGGTAGGAACATTCAGCTCCAGCATGACAGCTTAATGACTTTCCACCATAATTTCGTATATCAAAGATGATTTTCCTTAAGCCTGGGAGTTGAGACAATATACTTTGCTGGAAAGTAAATAAGCTCAGAAGGAGGAAATGAGAATTTTCTTTGCTACTTGCAGTGTTTTCACTTTTTAAAATTTCATAACATGTGCTTTCATTAAATAAAAATATCTACCCTTCTTTTTTCCTTGCCTTGTGTTTTGTTCCCCTTGGCTTCACTAAGAGATTTGAAAATGAACTGATGCGGAAGACACACCCAGAAAAGTTTAATGCAGTTTGTACTTTCAACTTGAAACTTGCTGTTGTTATACCTTCAAAATTTTAGTTAAAGGGTTAGGTATTTCAGCTGTCTTGTAAAAAAAATTTTTTTCCCTTCATGAATTCTTTTCCCCTAAATAGTTAATCACGAGAGCAGAAAAGTGTTAAAAAAATTAAAAACAATGGGGCCTCCCTGGTGGCGCAGTGGTTAAGAATCTGCCTGCCAATGCAGGGGACACGGGTTCAAGCCCTGGTCCGGGAAGATCCCACATGCCGCGGAGCAACTAAGCCCATGAAACACAACTACCAAGCCTGCGAGCCACAACTACTGAAGCCCATGTGCCTAGAGCCCGTGCTCCACGACAAGAGAAGCCACCGCAATGAGAAGTCCACGCACCACAATGAAGAGCAGCCCCCGCTCACCGCAACTAGAGAAAGCCCGAGCGCAGCAACAAAGACCCAGTGCAGCCAAAAATAAATAAAATAAATTTATTAAAAAAAAATTAAAAACGAAGAATTTCTAACTAAAATTTATCACAAGTAAAACATGCATGTCAGAATTAATGTGTATTGCCAAAAGAAGCCTTTCATTGCACTGTTTATCTTTTCATGACAGGATGTTAGGATTATAATGCAATTTAGTGGTTTAGGATAATTTGAATGAAAAGGACCAGAAGTGGGAAATGGAAAGGTAGAGCCAGTATAGAACTAGCATGACCTTGGGAGGAAAATGAACATGTCTAAGGAGAAGAGATGGACAAGTACCCCAAAAAGTAGGCCCACTTTTGGTGGGAGTTTGGGAGGAGATGTTACTTCTGGTTTGGATAACTGGGCAAAGTTTCTCCAAAAGGTGACATTTGTCTGTGCCTTGGGGGGTGAATGGGTTTTAGGGATGGAGGGTGGCATTCCTGGTGGAGAGGAAGACATGCAATTAGGAGAGAGGTGAGAAGTGGAGAGTAAAGGTTACGGAGTCCGTGCTTGTACTGCTTGCTGCACAACGGGCCAGTAAATCAAGAAACGAGTAGCTGGGGCAAGGAACAGCAACTTTATTCGGAAAGCCAGCAGACCGAAAAGATGGTGGCCTAGCGTCCCAAAGAACCATCTTATCTGAGTTAGAAGTCAGGCTTATTTTATACTAAAAGTGGAGGGGGTGTGGTTGGTTGTCACAAACTTCTTGGAATCCTTTGTTCTTGCAGCTGTCCGTGAAAGTCAGATCAGGCTGTTCCTGTAAACTTCCAACAAGACAAATGTTATTCTCTGTTCTGCAGCTTTTTATCTCTCTATGAATGGAGAAGTGTTATAGCTTTAAGAATGGGCTCTTGTATATTTCAGGCTACAGGCAACATTCTTAACTTGTAGCAAAAGCAGTAGAACAGGAAAGTTAAAGTAAAAGAAACAGATCCAATATGGAGTCAGATTTGTTCTTCCCTGTTACATAAATAAGTAAGTAGGGAGGGGTTCCGTAACCCACATGTGCTTTGTGTAAACTATATGATAAAAATCCTTTGAGTAGAAACCAGAGGGGCAGTGGAACTTGGGTAAGAGTGCCATCTCCAGAGTCAGACTGCCTGAGTTTGACTCCTGCCCCAGCACCTTCCTAGCTGTGTGATCCTGGCTAAGTTACACCAGCTCTCTGAGTTCCACTGTCCTCTCTCCTAAAGTGGGGATGATGATTGCAGGATTGTTGGCAAGAAGTAATGCACACATAGGACTTGGCGTAGCTTAGGCCCAGAGTAAGCAGCGAGTGAGTACTGACTGTTAACAACAGCAGTAAGCAATAAATCGTGCATGGCTTTGAGTTTATTCTTTAAAGATCTTTCTAGCAATAGCATTGTGTTTGTAGCTCCTTGTGTCCCTCTGTAACCCCACTGTTGACCCTAGCTTGCAGAGCTCCAGCCTAAGGACAAGGGGGCTGAGTAAGGAGGTCTCTGTACAGTGGTTCCTGCAAAAATGACTGCCTGCAAGTCCACGGAGGGTGAAGCCCCCAGGAAGCAACTGACTACAAAAGCCTCTTGCGAGAGTTCTCCCTGAAGACCTAAAGAGACATTTCTCCAAAGAAGGCATACAGATGGCCAACAGGTACATGAAAAGATGCTCAACATCGCTAACTATTAGAGAAATGCAAATCAAAACTACAATGAGGTACCACCTCACACTGGTCAGAATGGCCATCATCAAAAAGTCTACAAATCGTAATGCTGGAGAAGGTGTGGAGAAAAGGGAACCCTCCTACACAGTTGGTGAGAATGTAAGCTGGTGCAGCCACTATGGAGAACAGTATGTAGGTTTCTGAAAAAGCTAAAAATAGAGCTACCACATGATCTAGCAATCCCACTCCTGGGCATGTATCTGGAAAAAGCTATAATTCAAAAAGGTACATGCACCCTTATGTTCATAGCAGCACTGTTCACAATAGCCAAGACATGGAAACAGCCTAAATGTCCATTGACAGATGAATGGCTAAAGAAGATGTGGTATAGATATACAATGGAATATTATGCAGCCATAAAAAAGAACGAAATAATGCCATTTGCAGCAACATGGATGCAACTAGAGCTTATCATACTAAGTGAAGTAAGTCAGACAAAGACAAATATCATATGATACCCCTTATGTGTGGAATTAAAGTATAACACAAATGAACTTATTTTCAAAACAGAAATAAACTCAGACACAGAGAACAGACTTGTGGTTGCTGGGGTGGGCGGGGGCGGGGAGTTGGGGGGTGGAGGAGGGATGGAGTAGGAGGTTGGGATTAGCAGATGCAAACTATTACATATAGAATGGATAAACAACAAGGTCCTACTGTAGAGCACAGGGAACTGTGTTCAGTATCTTGTGACAAACCATCATGGAAAAGAATATGAAGGTTACATATATATATATATATATATATATATATATATATATATATATAAAACTGGATCACTTTGCTATACAGCAGAAATTAACACAACATTGTAAATCAACAATACTTCAATAAAATAAAATAAAAAGAGTGCACCCTGTACTGGAGAGGTGAAGAAACTCATCGTTACAGGACTGTAGCAGCTTGCGGAAAAAAGACATTATCACGTCCACTGAACTTCTGATTGGCAGGCGTTCCTTCCCGTGTCTGGTGCGAGAAATTGCTCAGAACTTCCAAACAGATCTGCACTTTCAGAGTGCAGCTACCTGTGCTTTGCGAGAGGCCAGTAAGGCCCGTCTGGTTGTCTTTTTGGAAGACACCAGCCTGTATGCGATCCATGCCCAATGTGTAATAGTTACGCCAAAGGACATCCAGCCAGCATGCTGCTTACACCGAGAACATGCTTAAGACGACTCAGATGGGAAACCTTTCATTGTTTAAAAAAAATTCTCTTCTTGTTTGATAGTTCTGAACGTTAGATTTTTTCCCCCCCAATGGATGCAAAAGGTACCTAAGTGTATGATTGTTGAGTGGAAAAATAGAGGGCAGGAATCAGGGATTGGCAGTTTTTCCATGTTCATTTTGTATGTGAATTTTTTTTTTATTATTATTTATTTATTTATTTATGGCTGTGTTGGGTCTTCATTTCTGTGCGAGGGCTTTCTCCAGTTGTGGCAAGCGGGAGCCACTCTTCATTGCGGTGTGCGGGCCTCTCACTATCGCGGCCTCTCTCGTTGCGGAGCACAGGCTCCAGACGTGCAGGCTCAGTAGTTGTGGCTCACCTGCCTAGTTGCTCCGCGGCATGTGGGATCTTCCCAGACCAGGGCTTGAAC
Organism: Balaenoptera ricei; assembly: GCF_028023285.1. Classification (NCBI taxonomy): domain Eukaryota; kingdom Metazoa; phylum Chordata; class Mammalia; order Artiodactyla; family Balaenopteridae; genus Balaenoptera; species Balaenoptera ricei. The sequence goes on along the minus strand of NC_082652.1, from coordinate 3,465,455 downwards.
CCATGTCCCCTGCATCGGCAGGCAGATTCTCAACCACTGCGCCACCAGGGAAGCCCCTGTATGTGAATTTTTAATGTAAAAGCAGAGACAGTAATTCAGGTCATAATGTTTCAGCAAACAAGTTTCAGAAGTTGAATTTTATAAAAATTATAAATAAACCTGTTAAAATATTCTGTATAATGCCAGCGTTTGGATTTTCTTAAAGCAAGTAAATTTCTGTTTTTAAAAATTTTTATTGAAATATAGTTGATTTGCAATGTTGTGTTAGTTTCAGGTGTACAGCACAGTGGTTCAGTTATACATATATACATACATGTATCTCTATTCTTTTTTAGATTCTTTCCCATTATAGATTATTACAAGATATTGAGTATAGTTCCCCGTGCTATAAAGTAGGACCTTGTTGTTTACCTATTTTATATATAGTAGTGTGTATCTATTAATACCAAACTCCTAATTTATCCCTCCCCTCCTCCCTTTTGTTTTCTATGTTTCATAGTTTTGTTTTCTATGTCTGTGAGTCTATTTCTGTTTTGTAAATAAGTTCGTTTGTATCATTTTTTTAGATTCCATATAAAGCGATATCATAGGATATTTAAAACAAGTAAATTTCCAGCTGATGGCAACTAAATGGTCTTTGCAGCATTTTAATCGTATGGTAGATTCCATCCATTCACTACACTTTTGTGAGTTGCTTTTCATACATGTGTTTAGTGGTTTGTGTCTTCTGTACTGTTCCTGCAAGTTTGTTATTAAAATAAATTAAGCTATAAAAAAAGTCTAGGAATAATTTCAATTTCTTTAGGCATCCAGATTTGCTGTGTTCGCCGTCAAAGCGATGTCATGATCTCGGGGATGTAAGTGTGCTTTGCATTTCCGGTTCCTTGGGATACATCTCAGGCGTATGAGTAGTTTGAAGGATTTGGGGTTACACACACACACACACAGCATTTCCTTGCCAAATGGAACTTAAATGAAGTTTCTGGAAAACACAAAATTATTCAGTTAGTATGATAAACTCTCTAGGGATATCATATTCATTAAACTGACTTGGTTTGTAATTCCTGGTACCTACTGGTGAAGTGTGAATGAGAATAGAAATTGAATCTGCTTTCACTTCTAAGCTCATCAGCGGTAACAGGACAGGCCGGCAGACACTGCGTTCGTAAAATGTGTTTACACCCTCATCTGCCTCTATCTTTGAAGACACGTTTAGAATTTTGTCTTACACGTGCATAAATTTAAGAATATTTTGTCAGTTATTTTAAAATTGTTTTCATTGTTAATAAAACCAGTGGAGGGGTGGTGCAGGGCAAAACCAGTCTATTGATTGTTTCATTGAAGAGTTTGCAGTTGGATGAACCAGATGTGATAAATATCTTCTGCAGCTCCATCCTAACTAGGCTTATAGGAACGCTGTGACAGATGGAAACGTATCCCTTAAGATCGTCTTGGTACCTCAGTAAGTAAATTTACCTGAGAAGAGCTCATTGTGCACAAAGAGTATTATAGTTTGGCTTCTGATGGTTGGGAATAAGGTGTGCTCCTCCGTGGATACGATACTTACCTTCAGGTGTTCCGGTGTCTTTCTCTTGCTGAGAAGTGTGGCAGTGTCACTGGGAACGTACACATTTGAGATTAAGTGTATACACATTTTTGTATTAGTGGTGCAATCTGCAGCTTTCATTCTTATTCTTTTTAGAAGGGCTTTGATATTTAACTGTGTTCTTCTACTACCTGTATAGCAGTTACTATGTCTCAGAAACAGTTGTAAGCGCTGAACGTGTTTCTCGTTTTACGAGATGAAGAACCCAAGGCCCAGACACGTCCAGTAATGTGTGCACGGCTGTGTGGCTAGTGGCTGGTTTTGGGGGGGACTTCACCCGGGCGATCTGTCTCCAGAGCCCCTCTCAGCCTGTACCGCCTCTCTCTCTGGCCTCTGGATATCTACATACAAGTTTGCTTAAAAACACATGGTGTCAAAAATGTTGGTATAGCGGATCAGCTTGAAAACACTGCTATTAATTTTTGCATTAATTCAACAAACATATTGACCACCAGGGATGCAATAGGACAAAACACGGTGCCTGTCCCAAAGGACACATTTCCTCCAGATGTGAAATAGGAGTGAAATGCAGACTCAAGCATATTAGATTGTAACTAATTAAAAACTTGGACTTGGTTTTTTAATGAATTTATTTATTTTTTATTTTTGGCCGGGTTGTGTCTTCGTTGCTATGTGCGGGCTTTGCTCTAGTTGAGGCGAGCAGGGGCTACTCTTCATTGCAGTGTGCGGGCTTCTCATTGCGGTGGCTTCTCTTGTTGTGAAGCATAGATTCTAGGCTCATGGGCTTCAGTAGTTGTGGCTCGTGGGCTCAATAGTTGTGGCTCGCGGGTTCTAGAGTGCAAGCTCAGTAGTTGTGGTGCACGGGCTTAGTTGCTCCGTGGCATGTGGGATCTTCCCGGACCAGGGCTCGAACCCCTGTCCCCTGCATTGGCAGGCGGATTCTTAACCACTGTGCCACCAGGGAAGACCTGGACTTGGCTTTTTAAAACTTGAAATATGATTCATATGCCATAAAATGTGCCATTTTAAAGTATATAATCCAGTGGTTTTTAGTATAGTCACAAAGTGTTGCTACCATCACTCCTGTCTAATTCTGGAACATTTTCATCACCCCCTCAAAAATCCCATACTCATTGACAGTCATTCCCCATTCTCCCCACCCCCCAGCCCCTAGCAACTACTACTCTACTTTCTTTCTCTATGGAATTGTCTATTCTGGACATTTCACATAAAAAGAGCCACAATGTATGGCCTTCTGTGTCTGGCTTCTTTCACTTAGCATCATGTTTTCAAGGTTCATCCACGTTGTCGTATTAATCAGTCCTTCATTCCTTTTTGTGGCTGAATAATATTTCGTTGTATGGACAGACCACATTTTGTTTCCCATGTATCAGCTCATGGTTGTGCCCTTGGCTTTAAAATTGTGTGTCTGGGAAGGCTCCCTCTTAGAAATAAAATTTTAATGTGGTCAGATCCTTTGTCTTAGAGGTACCAAGGGTTCCAACTCCTTCTGCCTCAAAGGTTTTATGACAAAATCCACCACTGTAATGAACCCGACAATCCTTTCAGTGAAGTGTTGTGTTGTCAGATTTTCCCTTGACGATAAATGACTTCTGTTTCAAGACCTTGAGTTGGGTGGACGGCTCTTGCGCTTTTGTACCTGGGGCTTCACCAGGCTCTTATCTTACAGGCCAAACAGGAAACAGGAATACAGTTGGCCCCCTGTATCTGTGGGTTCTGCATTTGTGGATTCAACCAACCATGGATTGAAAATATTCAGGACAAAAATTCCAGAAAGTTCCAAAAAGCAAAACTTGAATTTGCTGTGCATTGGCAACTATTCCATTGCATTTATATTATATTCGTATTATAAGTAATCTAGAGGGATTTAAAGTATATAGGAGGGTGTGCGTAGGTTATATGCAAGTACTACACCATCTTATATAAGGGACTTGAGCATCCGTGGATTTTGGTATCTGAAGGGGTCCTGGCACCAACCCCCTGTGGATACTGAGGGACGACTCTATATGTATATTTCTTTAAACTTTCTCTCAAGTCCTTCTCTTTTCCTTATTACTTTGTAGTAGCTGGACTCAGGGGTATTATTTCCTATTTGATTTGTTTTTTCCCTTTCTGAATTGTTACGTTTGGCTCTGTTGCCATAATCTGCAATTCTCTTGAGACTTAGATTCATTTCTGGCTTTTCCTAAAATTCATCTTTGTCTCTTTTCAGGTTGATCCAGTGTTCACAAGGGAAGTAAAAGCCAAAGTAAAGAGGTAAGTGTAGGTGTTTTGCAGGAGAGGAAACCTAGTGACCGATAAATGATCCCAGTTGCCAGCCCTCGCCGTGTCCCAGGCTCTGTTCCCAGCAGTTTACTAATAATTCCTCCTTTAATCGCCTGTGCGATCAGGGTGATCCTGTGCCATCCTAGGCGCTGTTATTTTCCCCATTTACAAGCCAGGAAGCTGATACCCTGGAAGCATCAGCAGTTCCCTAAGGGGCGGCAGCACGGACACACGTGTGAAGACGTGCAGCCTCACTAGGTCAGGAAATTCCCAGGAAACCCACTTTGAGGTTACAATTGTCACTGATCACATTGGCCAAAACTGAAAAGACTTAAAACCTCTGCTGGTGAGGGTGAAAATTGCTGCCACCCCTTTAGAGGGCAATTTGTCAGAGTCTTTGTTATCAATTGCATTTGTCTGCCAGTAGCACAATAACACTGGCTTACACACCCTGGGGCTTAACTGCTCACATAAAAAAAATCTGAGGTCGTTGGTCCAGGACCAAGTAAGACTTCAGCTCCTGTCTTGCTGTCCTGCAGTCCCTTCCTGTGACTTCCATCCCTAAGGTGACAGTGGCTGTAGAACTCACGTGTCACATTCCGAATTTTAAGTGGGGAGATGAGGAAGGACAAGAGCCAGAAGGGTTACCTCCCATTTGGGTCAGCCCCTTTTTATGTGAACTTCCTCACACCCCCAGGATTCCAGCTCCTCTCACTGGCCACACCATCACCCCAGGGGACTGGAAAACTGATTTCATCCCCATATGCAATCAGGTGTCTTTATGTTGCTCATAGATACAGAATGCATGTATGTAAAAGTATAACCAATTATGTGAAAGGATAACCTCAAAATCCTGAGACTGGTGGAGAGGGGTAGGGGATGGGGAAGAACGTCTGTATTTTGGGGTGAAAAAAAAAAGAAAACAAGACAAAACCTATGTGACAAAGTGCTGGGAACCTGGGTATTGGTTGAGTTTCTCTATTTTACTATTTCTCTCTGTTTATGATACATCTATGATTCTCTTTCTGTGTATCTTTAAAAAAAGAATTTGAAGAAAGGTTGCATTATTAGGAAAGGTTTGTTTTCTAAATCATTCAGAGGAAAAAATGGCAAGAGCTGTATCTCTGACGTCCAGTATCTGAGAAGCACGTGTCTCCTTGGTCAGAGGGCTTCAGAATGACAGCGGGTGTGTTAACAGGTTTCCTCTCTCTCTTATCAGGGATGGGTATAGAATAGATTCTCACTCCAGTATGGTTTTCTGTATTGAATCCTTTAGCAGTAATGCTTCCCTGTGGATCTAGGGTATTTCTCCAAAATCGTCATCTCCCCTTCTCCCAGCTCCTCCCGTAAGATTCCCAGCCGTAAGCTGTCTCTCTGCTCCATGTTGTTCCAGGACCGCTGGGGTACGATTGATCGGGGAGATGGCTCAGGAAGACCTCCACGCGGTCGTGAAGAATTGCTTCGCGGTGGTGAATAGCTCTGTCTCTGAAGGCATGTCAGCCGCAGTCCTGGAGGTAATGATCTAACGGGTACTGAAAGTGGAAATATGAAATTGTCCATCACCCCTTTTCTCAGTTATGGAGGTGATGCCTTTGTCAATAAAGTTGTGCCCTTCTCAAAGCTAACAAAGTGAAACGGCATTTCCTCGGGAGTTCTAAAGTCGTTTTTAAGTTCTGTCTGGGACTTAAGAATACTATTTTCTTTCTCCTTGCCATTTTTCCTTGCCAGCTACAAATTGAAATAAAACTAGGATAGTGTCGCCTCTCTGACTTGCCACTTAGCTTCAACGGGAAGGCGGCTGAGGCTATGAAGGGTCGGGACAGGATGTGGGGTGAAGGTGTGTTTTGTAGGGAGCCTCCTTTTGTCTTGATTTCTTCTCCCTCTTTTCAGTGTGTCCTATGATCCCAGAATTCAGGGGATAAGAAAGGGTTGGGCTTGGATTTCCCTGGCGGTCCAGTGGTTAAGACTCTGTGCTTCCACTGCAGGGGGCATGAGTTCTGTCCCTGGTCGGGGGGCACGAGTTCGATCCCTGGTTGGGGAACAAAGATCCCGCAGGCACTGGCGCAGCCAAAGAAAAACAGAAAGAAAGGGTTGGGCTTGTGCACATGGCAGGGGGTGGGGCTTCCTACACGGAGGAGAGTAGTTGCAGATGCACAAGGCGGTGGGGATGAGGGTGGACCTCATCTCTCTGTCTGGTGTTCAGCTCTGAAAATCTCTTACGCTACTTGGGCTAAGTGTGCACAGCCCAGCACAGCCCTGCAGTCTGTTGCTGGAGTTATCTGTGTTTTGCAGGGAGAGGCTGAAATAAAAAGCCCCTGCTCTTGATCCTGGCAGCCTCTGGATTGAGTGTATCAGCTCTTGGGTTAGAGGGACTTAATCCAACCTCACAGCCCTTTGCAATCTCTTCTCCTCACTGAGCGTTTTACGTGATGGGGTGTCTTACCAGGATATCTTAAACTGCTTCGTGCTGATGACCTGAGTAATCCCCAGCGTGCCTCTAATGCAAAAGGATTTTCCTTTCCCTTATTTTGCTGTCGGTTCACAGCACACTGGGTTCCTTTTCAAGAGTGATCTTAGCAAAGAGGAGACTCCGTCCCTCCCGTCATAACCAGCTTTCAGTGCTGGATTTTCTTCATATCATTAAATCACAAGCCATCCCTCGCATGGAATCTCCTTTAGTTCTCACACAATAGATGCCTTGTAAGTCCTCTTGGTTAGCGCATGATAAAACTTGCTGTAGAAACAGAAACGTTTGGCGATTGGCCCTCCAGGTCTTTAAATCGTGTTTCACATCCCCTTTCTCAGGACGCTGGTTTCTTACTTCAGGGTCTACTTAGAGCACTGCTATTATTTCATCATAAGTATTTGTAACATCCATTTATTCCTTTGGATGCTAGTTGAATTTACCATCCAAAGTTACAATTTGTGAATTTCAGTGTTTCAGAGACCATGGTAAATAATTAAAGCAGGAAAAAAAATCATGCTCCCTAAATTTAAGAAATGACTGATGTCGCATGCCTAATATTTTCTGTGAATGTGGCATCATTTAAAAAAGCAAACAAAGAAAACCAAAAACAAAGTATTGTGGGCAGGGGTAGTATATACTGACGCCTGTAATTCCAGTGTTCAGAAGCTTTCAAAGCACAGAGCTTGGATTTGTAACGTGTTCATCTTCAGCCAGATGTTGAATACCTCAATACCTCAGTCTAAGCCTAATGATTAGCATTAATCTCCGTTGTGATTTAGAATCAGCTTTCGACTAGAGTCACTGGAGCGATACATTGTACTCTCCCTGTTAGCTTTAAACATGTACATTCTTACAGTACCACATCCTCAAGCCATTGCTGAATCGCTCCTTTGTATGTAAATACACATTTTTTTCTCCCCCAACTTCTTAAGAAAAGGTAAAGTGGAATTTGGGAATGATTTTATAACCAGCACACGCAGCAGTTCATTGCAGATGAATTGCTGTCAAATTTCATTTACTTCAAAGGAAAGGCAGCTGTTAGCAATTCTGTCTGCCTTCAAATGTCGACACTGTGTTCCTTTTGAAAATTCCAAAATAACCTTTGGGCTGAGGGTTTTGAATGAAACTGATTTTAGAGGAGTCCTGGAGGGTGGATTTCATTAGAATCAATTCAAAGAACCAAAGTGGTTAATCACAGAATAAGTGCGTATCACTTTTTTTTTTTTTTTAATTTTTTTTTAAAGAATTTCACTTTATTTATTTATTTGTTTATTTTTTTGGCTGTGTTGGGTCTTCGTTTCTGTGCGAGGGCTTTCTCTAGTTGCGGCAAGCGGGGACTACTCTTCATCACGGTGCGCGGGCCTCTCACTATCGCGGCCTCTCTTGTTGCGGAGCACAGGCTCCAGACGCGCAGGCTCAGTAGTTGTGGCACACGGGCTTAGTTGCTCCGCGGCATGTGGGATCTTCCCAGACCAGGGCCCGAACCCGTGTCCCCTGCATTGGCAGGCAGATTCTCAACCACTGCGCCACCAGGGAAGCCCCAAGTGCGTATCACTTTTGAAGGAAGGGATCCTTTGACCTTTCAGAATTAGCTTTGTTTTGTCATGGCAGCATGTGAAAATCCATTTGCTATGACACACTTCTTTTGCTGATAAACTCCAAAAACCAAGCGTTATCTGGGTGCCCGGGGAGTAGAGTAGACGCCCCTACAAAGAATCTGTTGTTTCAAGTTTGGGCTTATTATGGAGTTGAACTCTACACAGAATTAGAAGAATACAAAAAATTATTATTATCATTAATTTTTGTTTTGTTTTGGCCATGTGACATGCGGGATCTTAGTTCCCGACCAGGGATCGAACCTGGGCCCCCTGCAGTGGAAGCGCGGAGTCCTGACCACTGGACCGCCGGGGAAGTCCCAGAAAGTTATTTGCTTATCCCACTCTTCCTGCCTGGGCTCTCCTCCCTGGCCTGGAGCGCACACACACCCACCCCTCAACCTCCAGGTCAAAGTTTTCACTGCCCAGAGGAGAGGAAGGCATCTTCTAAAGCAAAGAGCAGTAAGAAGGTAATTCTTGGGCTCTTAGCTTCCAGGCCCAGGACCTAGTGATGAAAGATTCATTTCAGGGCTTTTCAAGGATAACTGTGACCCTGTGTCATTTTGGCTAATTTCAAAAGTGTGTGGGGCAGAGCTGCGCCCTTCCCACTTGTAAAACGGGAGGACTTTTGGAGTTGTCACAACTAGGAGGCTGCTACTGGCATTTAGTTTGGAGGGGAGGGAGTGCAGACAGGCAAAGTAGTTTTCAACGTGCAGGACGGTCTTTGCGTCAAAGGTCTGTCCCCAAGATGCCACTGGCGTCCCCGTCGAGAAACGCTCTAAACTCCGTGGTGTCAGATCCGAACGCATTGTGCGTGCACATCAATGGAGCCCTCGGACCGGCCGCATCCCCACGTGACAAGCAGTGATCGTGGTGCTGGACGTATGCCCAGTTAAGGCCACTGAAATGCACGCAGACCTCTCTGCAAGGAAATCTGGACCCCAGAGGTTTCAACCTCGGGTGTGCATCAGAATTCCCTCTGAAGCTTAAAAAACCATCGGTATGCGTGACGGCGCCCTGCAAAAGCCCTCTTGGCTGTGCTGATGCGGAGCCCTGGCGGCCGTGCTTCCAAAGGCTCTTCTGCGTGTAGACTGGGGGCCGTGTCTCTGGAAACCTCTGTTAGCCCCGCTGAAGACGGTGCACCAGCGACAAAGCTTTTTAAAAAGGTCAAATAGGAAGCTTCCACCTCCCTGCTGGAAGGTTGAAGAGCTCATCGGGGGGCAAGAGAAATTCAGTGACTGCAAACTCGACCGGCTGTTAGGTGCCCCTTCAGCTCTGATGTTTCCTCTTTTTTGTCCCAAAATGGGGCCCCAGATTCCAGGTTTGAGCGACTCTCTGCTCCAAGCCCGACCCCTTCCACTCCCCCTTTCCCTCCACTGTCACGACCAGAAGGGGTTCAGAGGGCGAGCTCGCCCATCTCCAAACACCGTCTTGCCCAAGACATTGCCAGGCCCGGTTCTCATCAGGACCAGCTTCACAGCACTGCTGTATTCTGGGACTTTGCCTTTCTTGCAGACACAGTTTGTTTTTAAAGAGGTGACTTCACACCTGAAGAAAGTGACTTGTGAATCAACCATCTGATTCCTTAATGCCATGTCTTGGCTCTATGAAAATAGCATTTCCACGTGCTTACTTATTCTTAAGATGCCTCCTTTCTTTGTTTTTCTTTTTTCTTTTATTGGAGTATAGATGATTTACAATATTTTGTTAGTTTTAGGTGTACAGCAAAGTGATTCAGTTATACATATGTCTATCTATGTATCTATATTCTTTTTTTCTGATTCTTTTCTATTATACGTTATTACAAGATATTGAATATAGTTCCCTGTGCTATACGGTAAATCCTTGCTGTTTATCAAGATGTCTCCTTTCTTAAAGACAATTTATTTTTAAGAGGGGACTTTGAAATTAGTTTTCTCTGAATATACAGCTTTCAGAGTACATTTAAGTATCATCTTCCTCCATCCAACTCACAACTTCAAGACTCAGATTGTATTTCTCTCTTTCTTTTTGAGGAATAGTTGATGTACCTTATAAGTTTCAGATGTTTACCATAGTGATTCACAATTTTTAAAGGTTATACTACATTAAGAGTTATTGGGCTTCCCTGGTGGCGCAGTGGTTGAGAATCTGCCTGCCAATGCAGGGGACACGGGTTCGAGCCCTGGTCTGGGAAGATCCCACATGCCGCGGAGCAACTAGGCCCGTGAGCCACAATTACTGAGCCTGCGCGCCTGGAGCCTGTGCTCCGCAACAAGAGAGGCCGTGATAGTGAGAGGCCCGCGCACCGTGATGAAGAGTGGCCCCCGCTTGCCACAACTAGAGAAAGCCCTCGCACAGAAACGAAGACCTAACACAGCCAAAAAAAAAAAATAAATAAATAAATAAATAAAGAGTTATTATAAAATATTGGCTATATGCCCTGTGCTGTACAATATATCCTAGTAGCTTATTTATTTTATATGTAGTAGTTTGTACCTCTTAACCCCCTCCCCCTATCTTTCCCCTCCCCCTTCCCTCTCCCCACTGGTAACCACTAGTTTGTTCCCTGTATCTGTGAGTCTGCTTCTTTTTTGTTTGTTTTGGGGGGGGGGGGGTGGATTCCACATGTAAGTGATATCACACAGTATTTGTCTTTCTCTTTCTGACTTATTTCACTTAGCATCATGCCCTCCAAGTTCATCCATGTCATTGCAAATGGCAACATTTCCAGATTGAATTTCATCCTTTCTGCTGAACTGCAGTTTTCCTTGAAGGCAAGAAGCATGTCCTCTGCAACCTTGAACCCTCCCCCAAAGTCTAGCTTTGTACCATCAATAATCAATAAATATTCATTGGATTGAGCAAAGCTAAATTACTATACGGTATCACCTCTTTGACTCGCCTTTAATCAACTGGTCTCATCACCCAAACCTCCTGTGTCTTGCCCTTTGCAGGTTGATGATTATTTGTTGAATGAGGGACAAGGAATGGGTGATCTCACTGGCCCACGGCCTTACTTGTGTGTTGGGTGCTTGGTGTGCACTGGTTGATATACAAGTAAGTCTGTACTACGGGAGGGATGATGGGATCTTTTTTTTTTTGCTGAAACAGGGATATAAACTCTGTCCTCCCTCAGGATCGGCCGGTTCTGAGATTCTCTGATGGTCAGTTTTATAGATCTACATTTACATCTTCATATCTGTATTTATCGAATCTCCTCTCAATCTGTGTCTGCCACAGTTTCTCCAAAATACACCGGTGCTTAACGACATCAGTGGATAAATGTACCATTTGGATTGGAAGATGCTCCAGGGCCCACCTGGGACAGAGAACGATGAGAACAGAGCTAGCCGTGTGCCCTGACATGTGTGATCAGCCTCTAGCGCGCCTCCCCTCTAAAATGAGACGGTGGGGTGAGATGAGACGGCCTGGAAGGTCTCATCTATGTGGAAGATTCTGCAGTCCCTTGACAGATGCCTGGAAATGGAATCACAGTGGGTCATGCCAGTTGGATGCGCTAATGACCTGAACAGGGTGACGAGCAGGGAGAGGAGCCATCAGACATCATGTCGTCTCACTCACCGTGACTATATTACCACCCTGTAACTTACATGGTCAATGTCAGCTTAAGCCATCAACCACCTAAGTGGTATTTGTGCAGAATGACATCTGAAATTTTCATTTACTCTGGAAAGTTTAGCCTCTCGTTCCCAAATGATAAAACTGGAGCCCAGGAAGAGGTCCGGTACCGGGTGTCGAACTTCGACTCCGTTTCCCCAGAATGACTGATGAGCAATGAATTTGAGACCCGCCGTGTTAGTCGAGGGCAAAGCCTCCACCAGGGCAAGACCAAGGTCTCACAAGTCCTGGCTTGTGCCCTTCTCCAAAATACCAGACTGCACCCACGGTATGTCAGAACCCAAGGTCCAACCAGTGGGTTCATAAAGCACCTGGGACCCTAATGTTGAGATGCGGCCGTTTGGGTCACTTTTTGCCTGTGCTGCTGAGTTTCCTTGTTTGTAGTTTCCTGAATGTAGTGACAGTGGAAGGTCCCAATTTTTACCCTGCACGATAAGAGCGGAATATCACGACTCGGAGACTTTCTGTGACCATGAAAGGCCGCCAGGAGAGGCTGTCGCGGTGCTGGGGAGGGGGCTGTGCAGCGGGGGACGAGCAGGAGGGCTCCAGTCCGAGCAGCCGGCCAGCTCCACCGCCTTCCCCGATGGTGGGAACAGCATCGTCTCGGGGGGGCAGAAAGGAGGGCTGTCCTCTCTCCTCTGACCTCATCCAGGGCCTGGATCTCAAACCCAACGTGTACTGGGAAGATACAGGCGACACAGAACCGGAAGACCAGGTGCGCTCACCAAGAAAGCTGCTGACAAGAAGACGATCACAGTGTGAACCATCGACGTATAATTAATTTACGTTCAGATGCTTCTGGAACATTTGATCCGCAAGCACTGGCTGAGCTCTTAACTATGTGTCACACATGGCTCTGGGCACTTGGGCGTTGGTGGCGTTTGTGCCACGTGAAGTCCTTGGTGTCAGAGCTTCCCATGGTAATATACTAAGCGGCTGAGATTGGGGAACTTTACCTTTCTGAAAACCGAATGTCACCCCGTTGTGACCAAATTGTTTATTACGTGAAATTAGACACCGCCTGCCGAATTGGAGTGCCTAAAACATCCTTGTGTACAGTAAGAGCCAGAATATTGGTTTGCGGATAGCATCCCCTCAGGGCTGCCTCTGGACACCAAGGTGTGAAGGGATGTCCCTCTCACCTGCTGAAAGGCACCGGTCACATGAAAGCTGGGTTGGCCCCTGTGAAAGTCACCATGGGAGAGTCAATGTAGAGAGCTGAAATGGAGCTGGGAAGGGCTGGCCTAATCCCGTCTTATACTCCACGCTGCCGCCGAAGAAGTGTCCACTGAACATTTGGAGAGAGAGGGTTTCTTTGTGACATCGCGGTAACGATGTCAGACAGACCATTACAATATGTAGTTTCCCAAGACTCGCAAATACAGTCAGTCATTAAGATTCAGTACGTAGTTGGAAAATCTGGGGTTTGGATTGGGAAATCATTTTCGGCAAAGCTTTTGGGGTACTTTTTGTGCGGTGCCAGAGGTCCAGTTAAGCTAAGACGTTATTCTCCCACAGACTGGCTCATCTGGCCACAGAAGCTCTTACATGATCGCCCACCTCTCCTTTGTTCTTTTCGTCCTTTTAGGCGATGGATTTGGAGGTCCCTGTGTTGGCAAGGAACATCCCTGGGAACGCGGCAGTGGTGAAGCACGAAGTTACAGGATTGCTGTTTTCCGACCCTCAGGTAAAGGAGAGCAACTTCCCCATGTTCACCTGGTCTGAGTAGCTTTCGTTTGTGTGCGGTGATCAAGAGTCTGTGATCTGCGTCTTTGTGATTAGCTCTTGGCGTTCCCTCTATAATCAGTAGAAGAGTGTGTGGGGCAGTGTCACTGTGGTCACATGGGCAGCTGCCTGGACGTGTCCCTAAAAGAAACCTAGGGACTTTCAAGAAACCCGAGACTTGAGTTCTGTTTCTGAGGCCGCTGGTGATGATCACCGTGACCTTGAGCCAGTCCCTTCCCCTCTTACATGCTTGGGTTTCTGGTTTCTTTTTTTTTTTTTCATCTATTTTATTGAAGTATAGTTAATTTACAGTATTGTGTTAATTTCTGCTACACAGCACAGTGACAGTTATACATTTTATACGTATTTTTTCATATTCTTTCCCATGATGGTTTATCACAGGATACTGAATACAGTAGAACTTGTTTGTTTATCCGTCCTACAGATAGTATTGGGCTGGCCAAAAAGTTCGTTCAGGTTTTTCTGTAAGATGTTACTTTTTGGCCAACCCGATAGTTTGCATGTGCTAACCCCGAACTCCCAAACAGACTTCTGGTTTCTGAAGCAGGCACGCTTCAGATACCATCCAACACTTCCAGGACATCTCCTGGTGTTCAGAAGACTGCCATGTAGCTGATCCCTTGCAATCCTTCAAAGCAGTGTACGGAAGAGGCAGCGTAGTTGTGTTTATACATGTGTGTATCTGATACATGTGTATCTGAAATTAAAATAAAGGTGAATGCAGCTGACAGTGGGCACAGCTGGTGGACCCAGTGTCATCTGGGGCACACGTGTGTGCCAGGACCTCCCAGGACATGTGTGAAGGGGTGCCGGTCACAAAGTCTGAGGTTCCAAGGATGTGCCTACACTTGAAGCCCTTTGGACCCTGTGCAGGGCGTGTAGCCTGAGTCTCCAAGCTCCGTCTTGTCCGCCGTACAATTACAAGAGCTAATGAAGACTCTTGCTCTTAGAGGTGTGATGTGGGCTGAAGGGGTTGATATACAGGGCTGAGCCATGGGCACGGCACGCGGTCAGGGCTCTGGGTCCCCGTTACGACCAAAAGGAGAGCCCATTGCTGCTGCCTACGGCTCGTGTTCGGTGGCAGCAAAAAAAGAATCTTAGGCCCATCCTTTGCTCTTCAAGTCTTTGGATTTAGAAATTAGGTTCTACTCACTATCATCTTTATGAAGGCACATGTTATATGCAGAAATAAAGGGATTTATACTTAAAAGCTCGGGTCAACTCTGATATTTGAAAATTCCGTTTTTCAGCTTTCCTACCGCAGATATTTAATCCCAGATCGCTCCCCCTTCCCCGTAGTATAATTATGCGTCACCTAGTTTCACTGCCCTCTTATCACAGTCACACGAACAAGATGGAAGCCAGCTTCCCTGGGGGAGGGGCGGGATTGCAGGGAGTCGGGCATCACCAGGTGCTGTGTGGATGCAGCCGCTCACCTGGGAAACAACTGAAAGCGCAAAGGGCAGGCCCGGGGCTTATCAGTGATTATCTAACAAGAGGCACATCTAACACGAATGCCTCTCCTTTGAATAGCGACCCCTAAAAGCTAAAACAATACCAGCACATGAAGAGTGTGTAGCAGTTCCCTGCTGATCCTCCAGACAAAGGCATATGGCTTTTTACCACGTCCTGCATCTCTCAACGTCAACGCCAGCCAAGCTGGAGGTCGCAGAATATTGTCTCCCCGTGGGCAAAGAGATTTTATTTTCATCTCCCCAAACCCAATGTCTATTTATTATATAGCTCAATTTCAGAGCACTAAATTTTATCAGTGAGTGTCTGAACAGCCATCACTTATAAATGGCTGTATCGGGTCCAGTGCTAGAACGAGAGCAGTTTGGCTATCCTGACTTCATTTCGCGTTCCTTGTAAGGCATTGTTTTCAATATTTGCAAATAACTGTCCTATCTCTGACACGTCCAAGTTATTTCTGCCGGTTACCGGCTTCCTGTGAGTTATCAGACGCAGTTCCGCAGCACTCATACAGTTAAGGCGTGGGCTTATTCTGTTTCCAGCGCTTCAATGTTACTTTTACAAAGGATGTTAAAAAAGAACAGAATGCTCTGGGTTTCATCTGGGGGGAGGCTGCGTTTTTTTAACACGTTTTGGAAAGTGTGCTCGACGCGGATGTCACACGTGACTTTGTTTTATAGTCACGATCAGACTCGACCTAGCACGGAGTGGGAGCTGTCGCTTCAGAGCAGACATGCGTTTTCCATAAGTCAGTGGCCTTGGTTACGGTCATCTGGGCTCAGGAGTGCAGACGGAATCAGCCACTGGTTTGTTGCCAGTGTTTGCAAGGTTTATTCCAAGTGTGTATTGAAATAAGTATTCAAAGCTCCATTTCACTTATTAAGAAGGGACTTCCATGCCAGGGTGTCAGCCTCACAAAGTTAATGTAGATAGATGCATAGATAGATAGATCCATAGATCCATACATAGATAGATACATAGATACAGACAGACAGACAGACATATCGAATGCAGAAAAATCATACTTTGGAGTTTCAACAAAATGATGATTAAAAGTATTCAGCTGTGGTAGGAACAAAATAATCTCTATTTTTATACACCTCAGCCCCGGAAAACCTTAATTTAAGTGAAGCTTTCCAAACCTACTAAACATTAATTTTTTTTTTTTTTTTTTTTTTTTTTTTTTTGGTTACTGCAACAATCCCATTCTTTTTCTTTTTAAGAAGAAAAGAACTGAGCTATTTTATGGCTACATTTTATAGCTTCAAAATTAAAATCCATTTGACGTTTAATAGAAACTGTGAATCCATTTTCTCTCTCAAGGACAGACTTTCGAAGTGTGGCCCAAACTAATCTCGCTGGGAGGTTCTGTTTGTTTTTTAGGCAACTATAAAGAAAATCATAACTTTCGGAATAATGATGATGGTGACAGCTAACATTTATCGCGTGTGTGTTATGTTCCGGTGTCTGTTCTTTGCCATCAGCATGGATTTACACTTTTATTAGGACTATTTCATTTTAAATCTTTGACTTTTTTTTTTTTTTTTTACTTTATTTAATAACTTCAACCTCAGGAAGCCAGTGTTCTTTTTTTTTTTTAATTAATTAATTAATTAATTAATTTTATTTTTGTCTGTGTTGGGTCTTCGTTTCTGTGCAAGGGCTTTCTCTAGTTGCGGCAAGCGGGGGCCACTCTTCATCGCGGTGCGCGGGCCTCTCACTGTTGCGGCCTCTCTTATTGCGGAGCACAGGCTCCAGACGTGCAGGCTCAGTAGTTGTGGCTCACGGGCCTAGTTGCTCCGCGGCATGTGGGATCCTCCCAGACCAGGGCTTGAACCCGTGTCCCTTGCATTGGCAGGCAGACTCTCAACCACTGCGCCACCAGGGAAGCCCTAAATCTTTGACTTTTGATGGTCAATCAACAGTTTACTGTTTGGAAGAAGCAAGGCGTGTGGGAGACACATCAGCCTCCAAACTTTTGTTTGCGCAGAGCTGTGCTTGGGTCTTAAGTTTTCCCCCTCGAAATCTGAGTGATCCTGGGCACGTTTCTTCTTCCTGTGCTCGTTCCTTGATCTGTAAGATGCAGGTAACGATGCCCGTCTTTGGGGAATAGCAGAAAGCATGTGGGGTGGAGTCCCGTCCCTGGGCTCAGAGGAAAGCTGCGTGGACGCAGAGTTCATCATATTCACGGTGCACCGCTGGGTGAAGTTGTTGGCTGCCGCTCGGGAGCTGTACAGTCTGCTGAGCTCTTAGGTTTAAGCAGTGGAATTAAGCTCAGTACAGCAAGACGTTCTCCTTGTGAAATCTGGCCAGCATCATGCAAAATATCATTTCTCTCTTTCTTCTTTTTATTTTTTACTTAAAACAATTTTTAACTTTTTAACCAAACATTTAGAGTTCTTAGATGTTAAATACAACTGTGATGTGTAAGCCCCCAACCAGTCCCTCTGAAATGTAAAAGCACAGATGCAGGCTTGTCCAGTGTTTGTTGGATTTCCATTTTAAGCCCAAAGGAAACTCTGGGCAAACTCTGCGTGAACTAAAATGGAAGTCAGTCCAGCATTTTTTTTTGCCTGGATTTGTCCACAGGGTGACCATATTGTTCATTGTGAAAAACCAGGTACCTTTGAGAGTGAAAGGGGTGTTATTGATAATTATGCTGGGGTGACGGCCATGAACCTGAACCAAATGCTGCAGGTAAGGACCGTCTGCTTGAAGAGCTGGGATCAGGTGCAGAGCTGGTATTTGTTAGGGATCAGGGGTGCGTCCAGCCACGTAGGGGAGTCACAGTTTTCTAATAGCCACGTTGAAAGAAAATAAAAAGAAACAGACGAAATTCATATCAATAATATATTTTATTTAGCTTCATCTCTCCAAACTTGCATCATCTCAACATGTAATCGATATAAACAATTCTTTTCCCCATCCCACCTGCCCATAGAACTGACCGTTGGTTTCAGTGCAATATAAACAATTTTTAATGAGATCTTTACATTCTTTTTTTTTGGAGGCTCTGAAATCCTGCGTGTATTTTACCCACCAACTCATCTCAGTCTGGAGATTAAACTTGTATCGAAATAACTTGGTTTGCGTTGAGACTCCGTACCATTTGCAGCTGAAAAAGTAGATTCTCGTGTCCAGGTTGTTGCACGTAGACTTGTAAAGCTTTGTAATACCTGAATCAAGCGCCAGTGTTAAAATTTCAGTTTAAGTCCATTCAGGTGAATAATTAACAATGCAGTTCCCGGGCACACTGGCCCCACTTCCAGAGCTCAGAGTGGGTGCTGGGCGGCACTGCTCCCAGGAGAGGGAGCGACGGGGCAGGTGGTCCCAGCCAGGCCTCCTCTGTGTGCCGGGTACCCCTGTAGGGACCCTGCCCGTCTCTCTTACTAATCCTCACGGGAACCGCACGCAGGTGTTACCGTGATGATCCCAGAGAGGGTGAGGCATTTACCGTCGAAGCTCAGCGGGACATGACGGGGCTGGGGCTCGAAGTCTCAGCCTGATGGCTGCTCGGCCACCCCTGAGAGCGTTTGCACGATTCCTCGTGTGGCTGTCTCTCCCTGTGTCTCTGTCTGTTTTTCCCTCTATCTCTGTATGTCTCTGTCTCTACCTTTGTCTCTGTCTCTCCCTCTCTGACTCTCCCTCTCTCTGTCTTTGTGTCTCTCTCTCCTTCTTTCTCTGTCTCTGTTTTTCCCTCTATCTCTGTATGTCTCTGTCTCTCCCTCTGTCTCTGTCTCTCCCTCTCTGACGCTCCCTCTCTCTGTCTTTGTGTCTCTCTCTCCTTCTTTCTCTGTCTCTGGCTCTGCCTGTGTCTCTGGCTCTCGCCCAGTTTTCTGTGCCTGTCTCTCCTCCTCTCTGTGTCTCTCTTTCTCCCATCTCCGTCTTTCCTTCTTTCTTTATCTCCGTCTGTTTCTGTCTTTCCCTCTATTTCTTTCTCTCGCCCTCTATCTGTGTCTCTCTCTGTGTCTCTGTCTCTGTCTCCGTCACCATCTCTCTCTTTCTCCCTCCCTCCCCTCCTCTGTTGCCTGGGCAGAGAGGGGACACTTTTCCATGGGGCCGTCCTCTAAAAGGATTCTGCTCACCATTTTGTCCGACTTCTTGGGGAGAACAGACCTCTTTCTAAGGCCCAGTCCTGCTTCGCTTCTCTGCCTGTGGCTGGTCCCTGGGGTCAGAATGACCCAGGGGGCTGGAGGTGGTGGGGGGAGAGGGACGCCTCGGGTGGGCACAGCGCTGAGCGGTGCTGCGCAGAGCCGGGCTTGGCCAGGTGAGGAGGACGAGGATGGAGGCACCAGGTGAGGCTCGCCGCTCAGGAAAGGCCAGGCCGGGAGCCAGTGAGGGATGGAGCACAGGGCCCTTCCCGGCTCTGGTCCAGGTTTTTGCACTCCCGGCCGGCAGGCAAAGTCTGACAGTCTCTTAAAATAGGAGGACGGGAGGACAGTTTCTCTTCTGCTTGTGGACTCTCCACCCGCCTTTACGGGCCAGGAGGCTGCATCTCGGACCTGACCTTCCGGCCTGACCTCTGCCGGCCGCCCGGCTCTCACAGGCTACGTGTGCGACTCTCAGACCCGCCGGCTGTGCACACCTGCTCTGAGTGTGAACAAGCACCTTGCGGTTTGGGGGCTTTCTTTTTTGAAAGTGAGAATTTTTAGCTACTTTATTAAATATATTCAGTTTCAAGGCTCTGACCATCCATAATCGCCACGATGCAAAACACGTGTTCACGTGTAAAAAATACCCCTTCCACATGCTTTAAGAGGAATAACTGTTTTGCAATCTATGCGGCATGAAATAGAATTTGATATTTAGAAAACCAGCTAATTGTAGTTTGGGGGCTCGCGATTAGGAGAGCGGCCTGCCTGGCCCAGCCTGACCACACCAAAGGGACCCTCGGCCCCAGCGCTGCCGGCCGATGCCCTGCCCATCACCCTGTGAGTTTGTCCCTCTTCCCGGGGACCTGGTGGACTCTTCTGGTGACGAGATGTCAGGACAGCAAATGCGGTGCCCAGCCCGCTCCAGGAATCAGCCCTGTAGGTGCGTCTGCAGTTGATCCTGAAATTCAGAGTAAGGAGATGATGGTGACTTCTTGGCACTTGCAGAATTCAGGCGAGTGGGCCGTGCAGGATCCTCGGGGGCTGCAGCTGCCAGGGTGATGCAGTAGGAGAAGGCGCGGGGCCCCGGCAGCCGGCTCTGGCCCCCTCCCCGCGGCCTCCCGGCCAGTGCGGCGGTGTGCGCACACGAGCAGCCCCGCACCACCGTCCTGGGCTCTGTAGCTACGTGCTGCTTCCATCTGTCTCCGCCTCTCAGGGGCTCTGCCCCCAGAACACTGCTGTATCCAGACCCTTACACCCTCCCCCCATTCCAAGGCACTACTGGGTCTTGCCTGGACGGTTAGAAGAGCTTTCTCTGCTCCATCCCGTGCATCTCCTCCTAGCAGCCAAAGGGACCTTTATAAAATGCAGATGCCGTCCCATCCGTCCCCGGTGCAAAACCCCTCTGTGACCTCCTGTGGCCGCGGAGAAAAGGCACCTCCCGGCTCAGCTTCCGGGGCTCCGCGCCTCTCTTCCTCTGCTCCCTGCCCACCCCTGCTTCTTCCCGCAGCCGGGCCGACAGGAGCCTCCTTCCCCCTCGGCTTCACTGTCTCTTTCTTGAGAGGCTTTGGTGGCCCCCAGTCTCCCTCCCCCATCTTCTCCATCCCCCCCCAACACCCCGTGCTTTTCCTTCGTAACCCTCTGCGCAGTTCATACACGCGCCCTTGCTTTTATCGTACGTGACCTCCCCGCCCGAATGAATGAATGCCCCCCGGGGTGGTGGTCATGCTGGCTTATTCACGTGGCCCCTCGTGGTGGTCCTGGCACAAATGGGTGCTCCGTAACTATCGGGAGAGGTACTTACCCCAGGGCATTAAAGGGATGATCTTTCTTGGAAAATAACCAAACACCTTTGGTTATTTTACTTTGATGTGAATCTACACCGCATGCCACCCAGGTGTAGTTGAACTGCTTTCTTTTCCTGTTTTCTTTGCAAAGTAGCACATGACAGCCTCGGCCCCTGAACTCTGCCCGGACTCCAAGGTGTCCCTCCTTGGATGGTTCTTTCCACGGCCTCGCTGAAGTCAGCATTCCTTGGGTGACACTGCCAGTTGGTGTCCTGTTCATGCCATCTCCCCCGAGTACGACCGGGATGACTTAATTGCAAATTTCGTCGCACATTTCTTCTGGGTTTTGCTCTTTCCCTCTGACTTTCTGCCGCTGGCAGCGTGCCCACCAGAGCCATCTCCCGGGTCCACCTCTTCTCTTCCAAGCCTTTCCTCACTTCCTTCCCTTTCCTTCCTGACACCCTCCTCTTCCCTGCCTCCGAACCAGCCAGGGGAGCATGGGCAATTTTCTGCCAGCTCGTGTATTGAAATGACGCTCTGGTTGGAATCTGGGAAGCAAGAGAGTGGGAAACGCAGAGAATATTCACTATCCTTGCTTTTAGTTTAATCAGTAGTTCCCAAATCCCATGGATCTGTGCGGTAGCTTTGTGGGTTTGCTCCATCCTCCCGTGAAGCAGTCAGGCCTGGTGGAAAAGGACCTCGACTCTGGGCTGCACTGTCTGAGCTTAATTCCCATTTCTGCCACTTACTGCTGTGTTACCTTGGGCAGGTTCCTGGACCTCTCTGTGCCCCCGTTTCTGTCTCTGTGAAAAGAGTCATAGTCATAGCACAGAGTCCTCGTTCCTTTTCTGCAATTCCAGAATCCAGAGAGCACTTGAAAACCAGTTTTATTTTTAGTAAGTTGGGTGCCAAAACTCAGTTGGCAGCAAACTCATATCTGAGCTGATGTGAAGTTATTCGTGGCTTTGTTTATCCTGCTTGGTGGGACGATTCTTAAGTGTGATTTGGAAGTTCTGGTGTGTTGTTTATGGGGCGCTGTGTTAGACCCCTGGAGGGCATATGTTACTAAAAGGGCACGTAGACCATTTTATTAAAAACCCCAAATCCTGGATTCTGAAACATGGCTGGTTGTTACCTGGGTATAAGCTCTTGATAACTGTTGACCGTTGTTATAAATTCTGACCGGTTCTGGCCCCCGCGGGAGGCTCTTGGCCAGAGACCAGGTGTCACCGTTGAGAAGGTAGAGAACAGGTTGGCACCTCACCGAGGCTTTCTGCTTGACTCAGCCAGGCACAGAAGAGAACTGAAAGGTGGTTCACTTTCTCACCAAGTGGTCCACGGTCGTTCACTACTGCTACCTCTCACAGGCCACCCGAGAACAGTGGTCTAGATCACAGGCCGGAGCCTCCAGGGCTCTGCCCCATCACTCCTGGGCATCGCTGGGTTTGGGACCTGGCTGTGAGCTGGCTTGTTAGATGCGAGCTCAGGAATTGTCCTATTAAAGGGCCTGAGCTTGCGGTGTGAGTGAACAGGACGCATAGCCAGACTCTGCAGCCGCCAGTCTTGG
The DNA here is from genome assembly GCF_028023285.1 of Balaenoptera ricei. Lineage (NCBI taxonomy): Eukaryota > Metazoa > Chordata > Mammalia > Artiodactyla > Balaenopteridae > Balaenoptera > Balaenoptera ricei. The sequence goes on along the minus strand of NC_082652.1, from coordinate 3,443,255 downwards.
AAGGGACGGGTGGGAAAGAGCCAGATCAGACTCCCAGCTGCCGCCATTCAACGGCCACGGGTCATGGTCAGGGGCCCGAGCCCCTGCCACCTTCTCCGGCTCTGCATCGGGCGGGTGGTGTAGATGGGGATGATCTACCGGGAAATTGCTTCTAAACCTACCCAGGTTGGCTTCTGTTCCAACATCTGCCCAAGATTCTCACAGCTGTTGTTGATATTCGTTTTAAAGTCAGCCCCTCTCTCTAACCATCACGTTGTCATGTGAACAAGCAGCCCTCCCCAAACTCAGGTATCGCTGCTGCAAGTTTAAACGATAGGCTGACCGTGGAGAACAGTATGGAGGTTCCTTGAAAAACTGAAAATAGAGTTGCCATATGATCCAGCAATCCTACTCCTGGGCATATATCCAGAGAAAATGATAATTTGAAAAGATACATGCACCCCAATGCTCATAGCAGCACTATTTACCATAGCCAAGACATGGAAACAACCTAAATGTCCATCAACAGATGAATGGATAAAGAAGATGTGGTACATATATACAATGGAATATTACTCAGCCATAAAAAAGAATGAAATAATGCCATTTGCAGCAACCTGGATGGACCTACAGATGATCATACTAAGTGAAGTCAGACAGAGAAAGACAAATGTCATATGATGTCACTTATATGTGGCATCTAAAATATGACACAAAGGAACTTACTTACAAAACAGAAACAGACTCACAGACATAGAGAACAAACTTATGGTTACCAGAGGGGAAGGTGGCGCATAAATTAGGAGTTTGGGATTAACAGATACACACCACTATATACAAAATAGATAAACAACAAGGTCTTGCTGTATAACACAGGAAACTGTATTCAATATCTTGAAATAAACCACAATGGAAAAGAATATGAAAAAGGATATATATATCTGAATCACTTTGCTGTACACCTGAAACTAACACAACATTGTAAATCAACTATACTTCAATTAAAAAAAAAAAAGACTGGGAATTCCCTGATGGTCCAATGGTTAGGACTCCATGCTGTCACTGTCAGGGGCCTGGGTTCGATTCCCTGGTCAGGGAACTAAAATCCCACAAGCTGTGCGGTGAGGTCAAAAAAAAAATAGACTGAAGGTTTATGCTGAATAATTCCAAGGCTATTTGCACGTTCTTACAAGTGGTCCCCACTTTACCCAATGGCGGGAGTCATCGAGAGAACAGATAATGGAATTATTATGTGGCCACGTGTACATATACATCATTGTGAACGATGGCATTTGGATGAAGCTTAACACTAGACCAGCGAATGCTGTTTTGTGTAAGAAAAACAAGACAGATGCGTGCATGTCACTTCTAGATGGATCTTGAAGTGTGATTCTCGCAACTTACAGTTGTCAATAAGATGAATCTTTCTTTTTTTTAATATATCAGTTTATTTATTTATTTATTTTTGGCTGCATCGGGTCTTCGTTGCTGCGCGCAGGCTTTCTCTAGTTGTGGCGAGCAGGGGCTGCTCTTCGTCACGGTGCCTGGGCTTCTCATTGCGGTGGCTTCTCTTGTTCTGGAGCACGGGCTCTAGGCACACGGGCTTCAGTAGTTGTGGCAGGTGGGCTCAGTAGTTGTGGCTTATGGGCTCAGTAGTTGTGGCTTACGCGCTCTAGAGCACAGGCTCAGTAGTTGTGGCGCACGGGCTCAGTGGCTCCGCGGTATGTGGGATCTTCCTGGACCAGGGCTTGAACCCATGTCCCCGGCATTGGCAGGCGGATTCTTAACCACTGCGCCACCAGGGAAGTCCAAGATGAATCTATTCTGTGGCCAAATAACTTGTGTAAAATAGGGTTGGCACAGTTGTCCATCTTAGACTAGTGTTTTTCATAGTCTGACTCTTCAGAATCTCCTGGAGGGGAACTATTAGAAAATACACATGTGTTATGGACTGAATGTTTGTGCCTCCACGCACTCACCCCCAAATTCACATGTTGAAATTCGAACCTCTCCTGTGATGGTATTAGGAAGCGGGGCCTCCGAGAGTCCATTAGGCCATGAAGGTGGAGCCCTCACGAATGGCATTAGAGCCCTAATATAAGGGACCCCACAAAGATCCCTCGTTCCTTCTGCCATGTGGGATTATAGTGAAAAGACGACCATCTCTGAACCAGGAAGCAGGTCCTCACCAGACACCGAATCTTCCAGCGCCTTGATCTTGGACCTCCAACGTCCAGAACTGTCTGCTGTTTATAAACCACCCCCTGTCTGTGGTATTTTGTTATAGCAGCTCACACAGACTAAGACACCATTCCTGGACCTCGCCCCTGACCTACCCAATCAGAATCTTTTTTTTTTTTTTTAAATTTTATTTATTTATTTATTTATTTATGGCTGTGTTGGGTCTTTGTTGCTGGGTGTGGGCTTTCTCTAGTTGCAGTGGGCGGGGGCTACTCTTCGTTGTGGTGCGCAGGCTTCTCACTGTGGTGGCTTCTCTTATTGTGGAGCACAGGCTCTAGGCATGCGGGCTTCAGTAGTTGCGACACTTGGGCTCAGTAGTTGTGGCTCACGGGCTCTAAAGCGCAGGCTCAGTAGTTGTGGCTCGCGGGCTCTAGAGCACTGTGTCAGTAGTTGTGGTGTATGGGCTCAGTAGCTGTGGTGCACAGGCTTAGTTGCTCCGCAGCATGTGGGATCTTCCCGGACCAGGTCTCGAACCCATGTTCCCTGCGTTGGCAGGCGGATTCTTAACCACTGTGCCACGAGGGAAGCCCCCCAGTCAGAATCTTAAAGCGAAGTCTGAGGACCAGAGGCAGAGACTAAACCTTAATTAACTCCAGGGTTCCGAGGAAAACCACGATCCACGATCGAAACGACAGCACATCTGTCAGTCTTCAGAAACCTCCTTGTCAACATCTCCCATCAGTGAGCTGTCGTAGTCGAAGCACCTGGAGAAGCAGCTTCAGGGTTGTCTAATTGAACATGCCTTCGGAGCCTGAAATCCAGAGTTGTTATGCAATTGACTTTCGCTTCTCCTGGAAGAATACGTACGTATCCCTTACAGAAGGTGGTCGGAATGCAATGCTCTTTCAAACCATCCCGTGTTCAGTCTGCCAGCTCCCGTGTTCTCTCTGCATGAGACGTTTGTTTCTTGTTGAGGGGCCCCCCACTGACCCGTGGCTTTCAGCTGACACGGTTATGAGAATGATCCCAACAGAGGTCTAAATATCCATCCTGTAAAACTGACACTGCTTCTCACGCCCTGGATCTGGCTGGTACCTCAGGGCGACAAGGCAGGTCAAAAGGATTTAGTGAGAAAAAAACTTTTAATTGAAATGTAGTTGATTTACAATATTATATTAGTCTCAGGTGTACAGCATAGTGATTCAATATTTTTATACATTATACTCTATTTAAGATTATTGTAAAATATTGGCTGTATTTCCTGTGCTGTATAATATATCCTTGTAACTTATTTATTTTATACGTAATAGTTTGTACCTGTTTGTACTTATACCCCTATCGTGCCCCTCCCTCCTCCCCTCTCCCCGCTGGTAACCGCTGCTTTGGTCTCTGTAGCCGTAAGTCTCTTTCTGTTTTGTTATATTCATTCCTTTGTTGTATTTTTTTGATTCCACCTATAAGTGATAACATACAGTATTTGTCTCTCTCTGCCTGACGTATTTCTCAGTGAGTTTTCTCCACCAGCAGGGACTACTCAGAAAGGAAGAAAACTCTGAAAACAGTCAACTGCTAATTGAATAATTATGAAAACAAACCATGGTGTTTTACATGATTTTTTTTTTTTAACTTTAGAAATCTATAACCTAAGCCAGTGTTTGCACACCTGTGGTCCTGGGCTGGGTCTGGTCTGCACACATGTTTTGTTTAGTTTGCTGTTTACTTAAAATTTTGAATTACTTGTTGGTATTTAGCATGGAGTGCTTTTACATAAATATGCCGAATTTCGACTTCTCTTGAAAAACAGCAAACGTGGGAACAAGTGGAGGCCCCTACTCACTGAGGCAGCCGGGGTTTGGCACTGCGGGCCTTCCCCGCCGGGAGCCGGCGGGCACTTGAGTTTCCAAGTCTGATCTAGAGCAGTGCCTACATCTGTCTTTGAACTCTCTTAAGATGTGGAATCCCAATACTTGGTTTCTATTTTCTTTTGTTTTAGTGTGTGTACCCTTTAATGCCTCATAACTTATTATCATGAGTAATTTTCAAGAATAGATCATTACATCACATAAATGATGAATTCTCCCCTCCCCCCGTCAAGGCTTGGTGATCGGATACGATGGGTGTTCTGGCGCGTTCTGCAGCTGGCAGTTATATAAAACCTTTTGGGCTTTGGCTGGGATGATGATGAATTGGCATTTGTACTTGTTTCCTGGAAGTTTTGCTACAGCTCTCATGGCATGGTCCTTTGGTCCATCGGATGAGTGTCTGGTCGCTGGTACGGGTGGTTGCTGGGCATCTCGGTCCAAGTGGTCATTCATCCTCCAGCAGGCTATCTCAGGCTCCTTTGTGGGGTGGCCTCAGGCTCCAAGAGGGCGAGAGTGGGAGCTGTTAGACCTTTTGGAGCTTTGCTTGGAAGTCAAACTACATCACTTCTGACCTATTCTGTTGGTCAAAGCAAATTGCAGGGCCAGCCCAGATTCAGGAGATGGGGAAACAGACCTCCTTCCCCCTTTATTGGAGGAGTGGGTGAGCCCTATTTCAAAGAGACGTTCATGCAAGGATGGGGGACTGCGGCCACCATCTTGCACACAGCAAATGACAGTCTGTGTCAACGGGCTTTTCTCATTGTCCGCACGCGTGTGTTCAGAGTATTTATTGCCTTAGTTGTCGCGGAGGACCTGTTTTAGCCCAGAAGAAAATAATCCCAGGGCCTCAGGGAGTGACTCTTACGATTCAAGAGTGAGATTTTTCTTTCCTTCTCTTTCTTTTCTTCCAGCCGCCCAGCCAGGGTTTTTTTGTGTTTTTTTGTTTGTTTGTTTTTTAATTTTTCCAGCCAGGGTTTTATGCCAACGGCCAAGATGTTTCCCACTCCTTACCCAACTCTCTCTTGCTTTGTTTAAGTCAGTGTTTTTTGTTCAGTCTTCCATGCAGAGAGGAAAAAAAAAAAAGTGTGCTTTATCACATCCTATTCCTAGAAACTCTCATTCAGGATTCTGTTATAAAACGGTCATATATTCTACAGAAATCATAAGCAGGGGGCTGGGTTTTAGCCAAAGTGTCTGCATCAGATAAATCAAAGATATGACCAGCATCATAAAATAATGTACCAAAGCTGTAAGCCTCTCGAATAATTTTAATAAGAATGTTGTTCTCCTATGAGATGGGAATAAATAAGTTACATTTTTATTATAAAAAGAACACCAATTTACCATAAAGTGTATATATACTACATAAAAATATAATTCCACTCTATCGTAAATATTGCTCTTTATATTGCTAGCTATAAAAATCATACAACGGTTAATTAACAATAATTTTGAGAATACGTGGGCGTTCCTTGTAAACGGCAAAGCACTGTGTATTAATCTTAGGCACTGTTGCCTTATTGGAATTTACACGGGTTGGGGAATCACAATAATAATGATAGCTAAGTCTGGGCTAGGCGCTGCCCTGAGTTCTTTGTATTAACTCATTGAATCCTGTCAACACGCTATAAAAGCAGGTACTGTAATTATTCCTAATTTAAAGATGAAGAAACCGAGGCTCAGAGAGGTTACAAAACGCACCCAGCATCACTCCCGTGAAGGGTAGGGTGTGAATTTAAGTGCAGGCCTCCTGGCTGGTGAGCCCTGCTTTGACTTATGTGCAAATATAATAAATAATGCGTGTTCCCCTCCCCCCCTCTGAATACTTTTTAGCAGTCAAAAGAATTCTAGTTCTTTCCAATTATGAAGGGCTTTGATATTAAAAAGTGGCCATTTTTTCATTGCATCAGCGTCTGCAAGCATCAATAAACATAGAGCAAAGCACACTTCCTCCCTCTGAAGCGACAGAAGGAAAGTGTAGAAAATCGAGGCCGGTTAAATCCCCTGTCCCCTCCTTCACCCGTGGAGTCTGGGGCAGGGCAGGGCTTACCCATCCAATGCCCACCACCCCTTTGGAGATGATCACTGTGGGGCTCAGAGAGGTTAACTAGCTTGCCCAAAGCCACACAGCTAAGTTATGTGTCGAAGAAGGATTTGAACCCAGATCCGAACCAGTGGAAGCCTGGTCCTTTCCACTGCACCAGGTGATGTATCACGATTTGAAGACACACTCCGTGCCTGGGAGAGATGAAAGGATCAACACAATGGAGAACAAACGTGGCAGGGGTAGTGTTGTCTAGAATACAGGAGCTCAGATTCTGGAGTAAGACCTGACTTCCTATCTCAGCTGATACAAAGGAGGGAAGAAACTGTGGATCTGAGATTTACTGTCAGGACTCAGTGACTGTGAGAAGCAGCAGCTTTGAGCAAATGTAGGGAAGAAAGATGGGGAAGCAGAATCGATGACGACAGTGTTTTTCCACGCTGTTCACCCTCGCACGTGTGTGTGTGTAATTTCTTAGTCCCAATGTTTGCGCTAACTCGCATCCTTCCGAAAGGCCCTTTTCTCCAGAATACGGTAGGTGGGCAAAGGAGGGACCAGGAGCAAAGGCAGACACGGGCTTTTGGATGCGTTTGCAACCCCCCTTCACCAGTTACTTATCTCTCTTTCTCCTCCACCTCCTTCTTTGCAGGAGTTTGTTCGGCTGGCAAAGAGACTGGGGGGCGATCCGGCGTTAGAAAAACAAATCGTGGCCAACGGAAGGGAGTATGTGAGAATGTATCATTCGTGGCAGGTGGAGAGAAACACCTATGGGCACCTGGTCAGGATGCTGGAGGGAAGCAGTGAGGACTAAGGGCGTGCCTGGTGCCGTGAGATGCTCAGCCCTGGGCAGACGCCCAGGGGCAGGGCTCTGGGCAGAAGGGCCATCCAATCCAAATCAAGCTGGGTTCACTGGAACCGTAGATTTATTTGTCCTAAGACGATTCATCCAGAACCTCTCTGTGCTTCCAGGTAACAGCCCAGATGTGTTTCCTGATCAGTCCTCATGGAGATGCAGTACTAATTGGGGCAGGGTAACTGTTTTTAAGGGGCATCAGGGAGGGAGTTTGATTAGCTGCTTTAGGACTTCTAGGGACAGTAGGGGATTATTTGTAAGCCATCACAGGGAAGGGTAGGCCCCTCTCCCCTGTCTTCTGATGACCTGTGACCCATCACTGTCTGTTCAAAGAGCAAAAGCAAAAATCAGACGTGTTGGCTGAGAGGGGTACTGGCAGTGATTATAACGTGGTACAGACCCCGAAGCCAGTCTGGGGCCCCGACGGATGTGCGGCTGGGCCCCCAGGCTCTGCAGGTTTCCTTCTCTAAACGCTGGAAACAGTGCCGTGCATGAGTTAACCTAATCAGTCATGTAACTGAAAGAGCGGGGAGTGCTCTAAATAAGCAGGCAGACCCCCGCTCCCCCCATAGGCTCCCCCCACCTCCTGGTTGAATTTGGGTTGAAAACCAGTTGGAACAAAGCCCATATCGCCCATGGCCTGGAAAATACTGGAGCCTGGCTCCTTGGGTTCAGCATCAGGGACCCAGCATCAGGGATACAGCATCAGGGACCCAGCATCAGGGACCCAAGGATGAGTGTCGATCTGGTCACCAGCCTCCAGCCCATCGCAGGACCGGCACTCGGGTCCCCTTGACCTTATCCAACACAGGGCGAGCTTAACCAAGTGTCGTCATCACTGGAAGGACATCCTGGCTGCGCCGGTGCTGCATGCCCCAGACCCTGTGCTTGTCTTCCTTGGTGGCGGTATTTGCCTCTGTTGGATCCTGAAATCCCTGCTCTCTCACGGACGTTCCATGACAACAACTGGGGGTGAAATGCTCCGTTTCTCGTGGGAGGTGAGGAAACGACCGGGTCCAGAAGAAGGAGACGAGACCGGCTCCAAGCCCGGCAGAAGAAGCGTTTCCTTAGTGTTTGTTCCAATGCCTGCAGGCCCTGGAGTGGGGAGGAGGGAGCAGCGTCATCTTTGCCTCAGACTTCACGACATCTTGGACTCTTTTCTTTCCAACCGTCCTATTTTTGTAAACGACCAAACCTACATCTTGTTTTTAAAAGAGTAAACCTCAGACCGAACATCTTAAACTCTAACGACTTGGGGATAAGAACAGCACGTTTATGAACTCTGTACCGTGTCACTTCCTGTGTCGTTCCGCGCCTCAGTCTCAGAACAGGATCCCTCCCCACAGGCAGTTACCTGCAACCCGAAGATACTCCTCGCAGCCAGGATTTGCTGTCCTGCTAACAAGACCCCTCACAACCCCCCCTTTCTTGGCATCTGAGGGTCACTAGGGTCGGGGCCCCCCCGTGGCCATAGCGAAGAGAGGGAGGGAGAAGCGGAGCCCAAACCCCAGGCGGACAGCTCCACCCGAGTCTGGGGCCAGCGGTGCCAGCCGAGGAAAAGGCCGCGTGTTGTCCCGGGTACCAACCAGCAATGCTGCCGTTGATAAGATGCTGGTCGTCGGGAAGCTCCGCTCTCGTCCTGGCTGCGTGACACGGTAGGTGCCTCGCTCCAGTGACCCTCAGCATCGTTCATTCGTGTCTTTATGGAAACACTCACACGTGCTGCGTGCCCTTTGGGGAAGGGCGTGTTGTTTTTAAATGAATAAAGTGTCACCATCCGCTCTACAGAAAGAGCCCCTGTGTGCTTCTTTCGTGAGCCTTGTTCTGCAAGAAACAGACCCTCCACACCCTGCAGTCCCCGCACGTTAAAAGAAGGATACGCTGGAGCATCTCATTAAGAGGGCTTTAAAATGCAATTGCGATTTTAATACCAAAGTATAGACGTAAAAAAAAAAAAAAATGCTTTTCTATAAATGTTCTAGACGCTCTCAGTTTCATACTCAGTTAACTTTATGTTTAAACATTTTGTGTATAGTTTCCAATTTGCTGATGTACAGGTGTGGAGGACTCAATCCATTTCCAGATAGAACTAAGATACTATAACCTTCACACGCGGAGGGAAGACGCATTTAATATAGCATGGTGTTACCTAGCAAAGAGTCACTGTTCACCCCTGGCGTACAGCTTCTGCCGGAAGAACCCTCCTCACCCTTCTCCCACACTGTCACAGCGAAGTTAAATACAAAAGCATCGTTTTGATCTGAAAGGTTTATCGGGTATCTTCAGGTTTCCAAAAGCAGGCTCTCCGTGCACATGGGAACAGGCGGTCCAGCCTGAGGCCCAGTGCAGCCAGCAGACCTAGAATGTGCTGCTAGCTGGTCTCACCAGTCAGTTACGGATGGGATGTGGAAATCGTTTGCACTCTCAGCCGGCATTGTGGCTTCAAGGGTTCATTGCATTTCTGTGTCATCCTCGGTAACAATAGCACAGCTGCGTAAACTCTTCCCTTGAAGCTGCCTGGTACTTGACCTTGCAGTTCGTTTACTGCAGCCCTCATGAGATGCTGAAAGCTAGCTCTTGTCTTCTTCCTCCTTCCCTCCCTTTTTCGCTTGGCTCTCCCCATGCCCCAGCCTCCCTTCCCCTTTCTGACCCAGTCTCCTCTTGGAGAGTCAGGGGACTGATGTGGAATGACACACAGGAAGTCCTCCCCACCCAGAGCCAACCCTCACCAGGGAGGCCACTTAGTAAAGCAGCAGTTCCCAGCCTCGGCTTTTAAAACTCCCAATGCTCGGGCTGCATCTCAGACCAATTACATCAGAGTCTTGGGGTCGGAGGTATCCAGACCTAAAGCTTCCCTGATCCGACGTACAGCCGCCATACACCGCTACTGGCTGGAAACCCCCCTCTTGAATACGGACCAGAATTTCATAGAAAACAAGGACCATCAAAGAAAACGTTGGATTGTGACTCTGTATTCAGAAATGAATCCCAGCACTAAGAAAATAGGTTACGTTGGTCTCATGTTTACTAAGATTCATTTCTGCAGGTAGAATTGAAACTCAAAGCGCAGGGCCAAGAAATAATTTGCACCAACAAGTAAACAAAACCATCCACGGGGATTTCATCAGTATTCCCCAGAGCTTCTCTTCTTCCTTTGATGGTGAAGTTTTCTTTTGCAGCGTCTGCCCTGTCATCACCCTTACAGTCACTCGTTACCTGGTTCCGTCCTGCCAGAGCCTCATTTGCCTGGGTTTCAAGTTATTCTCCAAAATTCTTTTCATCAATTTCAGGAAAATCCTGCATTTTCTGCAATGTTTGCGATTTTACTTTTTAGTTGATTTACATTGTGTTGGCATTTAAACACTTTGAACATGGGACAGTCATTAAGAGGGGCCAACGCAACATTGGATGGGAGGGTATTAATTAGGATTAACACTTGGGTACGACTGACAGAAAATCCAAAAGAACGGTGGCTGAAGCAGAAGATGAACACATCTTCTTCTTCTGTCAAGTAAAGAGATTAACAAAGCACAGATGGTGTTTCCCGGGGTCAGGGACTCAGACCCCTCCATCCTCAGTATGTGGCCATCTCTACCTCATGGTGTAAGGTGGCTGCCCAAGCTCCACTACCATGCCTGAGTTCCAGGCTGAAGGAGGTTGGAAGGCGGGAGCAAATATTTATTTCCCCCCTTTCAGGACCATTCCTGTTTCTGAGTACATACCATGCCCACACCCACTTGCAAGGGAAGCTTAGGATTGCAGGCTTTTCTCTCAGCAGCCATGTGCCTAGTTAAAAAACAAGGGTCTGTTAACAAAAGAGAAGGGGATGAAAGACCAAAGCAGACCATCCTAGAACTATGGGACAGTTTCAAAAAGTATAGTGTGCCTAATGAGAATACCAGAAGGAAAAGAAAGAAGGAAGCAGAAGAAATATTTGAAACAATAATGACTGAGAGTTCTCAAGATCAATGTCAGACACCAAACCACAGATTCAGGAAACTCAGAGATCACCAAGCAGGGTAAATGCCAGAAAAATATACACGTAGGGTTATCATATTCAAACTACAGAAGGTCAAAGATAAAGAAAATTCCTGAAAGAAGTCAGAGGGAACAAAACCCACTTCGCTTAAAGAGGAAAAAATATAAGGATTATATCTGACTTCTGTTATGGAATCATGCAAACAAGATGAGATGGGAGTGAAATATTTAAAGTATAAGAAAAAGAGAGAGAGAGAGAGGGGGGAGAATGTCTATTTGGAACACCTTGCAGTGCAGTAGCCACTGTGGAAAACTGGTTTTAGATTCTGTAGTCGTTACAGCCATTCTACGTTTTACTAATCACTGAAGACCTTTTAATGCCAAGAAAAGTGTCTTCCACCAGGTTTTCATTAAGCCTTGAAGGCCATCCCAACACAGCCCACCTCTTTCTCCCCAAGATCCCATTTGTATACAAGCCCTCAGCCAGGGCCGTGTATCCATTATTACCTCAGCCCCTGCAGCTCCTCAATTAAAAATTCAAGAGTCAAAGAGTACAGGGGCTCCCATCTAAATCTCCTACAGTGTTTCTCTGTGTTAGGTGAAACACAGCCCTGGAAGACACAGTAAAATGAAGTGTACTGAGTCCATCTACGTAATCCTGGTCTTTCCACCGGGTGTTCTCCTGGTTACCCTGAGTGAGTAAGCACAGCGCTGCTCATGTCGGAAGGTCTTGGGAAGTATTGTAGAAATCGTTTCTGAAATGATCCATGAGCCAGCGTTTGACTGAAACAAAGCAAGAATTTGCATTGAAAAACAAGATGCTGGGACTTCCCTGGCGGTCCGGTGGTTAGGACTCTGCACTTTCACTGCTGTGGCCCGGGTTCCATCCCTGTCTGGGAACGAAGATCCTGCATGCCGCGTGGTGCAGCCAAAAAATAAATAAATAAATAAATTTTAATTTATAAAAATAAATAAATTTATATATATTAAAAAAAAACCACACAGGATGTCATGAAGTTCCAACATGCATAGTGTTTCAGTTCAGTGTTTAGCAACAAAAATCTTGCATGGTCAAAATTATCTGCAAAGACTCCCCCCAAGTCTGGCATATTCGGTTGTGTATTTACAGCCCCGCCCATTAAGTCACGTGCACAGGCAAGTGTTAGAACCAGGGAGGGAGGCTGAAGAACGTCACCCTCTGAATGTCTGGTTATCAGATGGTTCTCATTTTATATATAGAACTGAATCCTTAGAGGCACTCCCTGTTTCCCAGTGGGGTTGGTTCCATTCCCTTTTCATGTTGTCTGTCTAACCATTCATCCATTCATTCAGCCAGTATTTCTTTTTTTTCCCCATTGAGGTATAGTTGATGTACAATATTATATAAGTTATAGGTGTACAATAGAGTGATACACAATTTTTAAAGGTTATCCTCCATTTATAGTTATTATAAAATATTGGCTATATTTCCTGTGCTGCACAATATATCCTCGTAGCTTATCTCATACCTAGTAGTTTGGACCTCTTCATCCCCTACCCCTATATTGCCCCTCCCCCCTTCCCTCTCCCCACTGGTACCCACTAGTTTGTTCTCTTTATCTGTGAGTCTGCTTCTTTTTGTTACATGCCCTAGGTTGTTGTATTTTTTAGATTCCACATATAAGTGATATCGTACAGTATTTGTCTTTGTCTGACTTATTTCACTTAGCATAATGCCCTCCAAGTCCATCCACGTTGATGCAAATGACAAAATTTCATTCTTTCTTATGGCTGAGTAGTATTCCGTCGTACACATGTACCACATCTTCTTTCTCCATTCATCTGTGGACGGTCACTCAGGTTGCTTCCACAGCTTTCACCAGTATTTCTTGCAGTAGTTGAGGCAGGCACTGCTCCCTGGTGCAGATACAGCAGTGAACACTCTCTGACCTCATGGGGGGTCTCTTCCTAGTGGGCTTAACTGTTCCCACTTACACGGATGGATTCCTGCTACAAACAGTCAGTAGGCGTGGAGCCAACCCTCAGGAAGGGGTCAGGATCAAAAGTCAGTGAGAACATGACCCACAGGGCAGTTACACCCCAAAAGTTGGAACGAAAACCGCATCCAAGGCGCTACAGCTAATTTCTAAGAGAATCTTATTAGACTCTAAAGGAACTTCTGGTAAAAATGAATACGAAAAAAGGTGTGTGTGTGTGTGTGTGTGGCGGGGGAATTTTAAAAAATAACTTCATCTTTATCTGTGGCCACAATCTATTTTAAAGAGATTATTTTACAGTATACTTCTTTCTTCAAACTCATTAACAGTCCTTGAAAATCCAGGCTGAGAGAAATATCTTCCCCCCAAATGACACAATTCTGCTAAATTACAAAAGAAAGAAAAACTAACATCATGATACCTTTCTCAGGAGAAGCCCTTGAACTCATTCTACGACCTTCAGAAAGCCTCAGCTATAAGGAGAGTCATGCTTCATTTAAAGTGGATTTTCTTCTTTAGCATCTAATATAAAAATATGCTAAGTATTTCTCCCAAATCAGAAAGGTTAATAACCAGACATTTGCAAGAAGCCAGAGAGTGAGGAGCAAAGTAATAGTAGAAGACTAGCTTTCTGACTTGGTATTTGGTGCAAATTCCTCCATTTTAGAAATAGTTGGGAAAACAGCTCACAGAGTCTAAAGATCTGCTAGATTTCCGCTTGCTAAGAAGGGTTTCCTCTCTGTGTTACCGAGTCTAACCTCATACAGCTCGCTGTACAATGGGTCAATAAAGCAAGAGAGGAGGTGTAGGACAAGGAAAATCAGCTTTATTCGAAAAGCCAGCAGACGGAGAAGACGGTGGACTGGTGTCCCAAAGAACCATCTTCCCTGAGTTAGAATTCAGCCTTCTTTTACACTAAAAGGGGAGGGGTGTGGCTGGTCGTTGCTAACTTCTTGGTGCTGGAATCCTTTGTTCTTGCATCTGTCCTCCTAGGTCAGGTCACCGTGTTCCTATAAACCTCCAACAAGACAAATGTTATTCTTGTTGTGCAACTTTTTATCTCTATATGGGTGGAAAAGTGTTACACCTTTAAAGGTCAGAGCCTTGAGAAAGAGCTCTCCTGTATATTTCAGGCTCTAGGCAACATTCTTTTACAGAAAGTGCAGAGCCAGCACGACTCAGCACAGGCAACAGGACACAGGGGTTAAAGCTAAAGGGATAGATCCAACATGAAGTCAGGTTTGCTCTTCTCTGTTACATCCTGTACTTTTCTATCCCGTCTCTCCCAATGTCTAAATGCATTTAGAGGCTCAGTGGGCCTATAAACGATGAAAATACACAAAGTGCTTGAAAAAGCAGCAGCGTTTATGACTTAAAATGGTGTCATTACTCCAATTCTATCAGTAATCACAAACATTAATTGGACACTCTCTGTGTCCTGGGCACAGTGCACCACGCTGATGACCTTGAACTTCAGCCGAGCCCTGTGTTCCTGGAAAACAGCAAAAGTTAAGAAATGCTCCCACATGCTTATGTTCAGGGAAATGGTTTACTGCAAAGGACTTCCCTGCCCCACATGACTTAGATGAACTCAGGGATGCGCCTGTGTGTACCTCTCCTTCCCCAGGTTCTGGTCCAGCCTCAGCCTGAGCCAGCAGACAGCCCATCCATCAAAGCCACCAACCGCAATAGGCTGGCCTCAGGACACAGCCTTCTCCCACTCATCCCAGTTCCCCACACCCGGCTCTCTCTAGCCTTGTGTACTCTCCCTAGAAAATAAAAACCCACTTTGCCTAAACCTACGAGATGCTTGCAAATGTTATGGTCAGAGGGTCCTCTCTATTGCGAGAAATCCTCAAGAATCCTTTCCAATAAAATTCCTCTTTACTAAGTCAGGATTTGCTTCTTATTTGACAGTGCCTTATCTGCAGTATCTCAATCCTCACACCAGCCCCGTGACTTAACAGGTGAGGAAACCGAGGCTATGAAACTGGTCCTGAGTCACGGGGCTGGAAAGGGATGGAACCAGGAAGCATACTCAGCTGGGCTGCTTAGAGCATTTTCTCCTCTCTCTCTCTCTCTCTCTCCCTCATTCTCCTCTGCCCCCCATTCTCTTTCTCTCTTTCTCATTCTCCCCCCTCTTCTCTCTCTCATTCTCTCTCTCTCTCCCTCTCTCTCTCTTTCTCTCTCTCCCCCCCCCCCCTTTCTCTCCTTGTCTCTCTCTCCAACACTACATGTTGGAGATATGGACTATCTCCATATTCCATGCAGTTAGTTGTCAGGTAGACTCTAAGGAATCTAGTTTGCACACGAGTTAGACAAGTGTTCAACCCAAGTCAAAGGGAACTGAAAAGGAGCAGAATATGCGACCCCTAAATGTGCCACTTTGGCATACGGATTATTTTGAGCTAAAGTCAGTACCAAGATGGGCCTGCACAAACAAACGTTACTAAATAACACTCATCTTCCATTCGTTTCCCCATCTATTTACCTTCCCACAGTTTATTGCCCCTAGAATCTCAAAACCCTTTTCCTTTGTCTTGTCACTTCTCCACAAAGATCTTGCCCTTTGTTGAAAGGGTATATAAGTCTCCAGGTCTGACCACCTCTGTAGGGTTTTCATTTCATTTCTGTGAGCCTCCATATGCATATGAAATAAACCTTTTCCTCCTGTTCATCTGTCTTTTGTCATTCAGATTTGCAGGACCCCAGCCACTGAACCAAAGGGGGAAGAGGAAAAAGGGTGTTTTTCCTCACTTAAGTTTTAATATCAGCGCGTTTATTTTGAATGAATTACATAGAAGAATCGTTCTTTGTTGATAAGTAGCACAGAGATGGAATCTTGATCAATAGGTCTTAAAACAAATAAGATGTTGTTGTTTTTAGAGTGTTTTTTCTAGTAGCCTGGAAACAGCTGTTCGCTGGATAACCTCATAAGCTATGATACTGCCTTTATGCAAACTTTTTTTCTATTTTTTGGAGGCAGAATAGTATACCAATATATTAACTAAGTATATATTTTTTGCACGCGCACACACAGATGTGCGTTAATTCTTTATGAAAATTAGACCATTTGAGCTTATTGCATTTGGGTGTGGAGATGGGCATTGCCTGACCAAAATCAGATGCGAAAGAGTCGAATTCTTGGTGTTGAGTTGCTAAGAAGCCTTTTCAATTTCAGGAGAGAAAACAACCGCCTTGAAAACCAAGGCTTTTGAATTGCAAAGCAGGGGGTTTTGAGAGAGAGAAACGTTCTGCGGGTCAAAAGACAAGGTCTGGACAGTGTATCAGAAGCAAAGTCCCGAAGGACCTGAGGCGTAGTGTCTGTGCTTTCATTATCAGATTGGAAAGAAAACAGCGGGGGACTCAAGTCACCTGGGCCCGGGAAGTGGGCCCAGGCTAGGGCTTTGGGGGTTGCGGGGGAAGTGTTGGGAGGAAAGCCTGGAGCCTGGGTACCGGTGGAACAGGATGCGTGTGCCCTCCTTCCCCTCCTCCGCCCTGCCTGGGGATGAACTAAATGCAGGGACCTGGCAATCAGGGCACAGAAGACCCCTCCCCTCACGGAGCTGTGGCCGGGTGGTGGGCCCCAGAGCTGCATCCTGCCCCCAGTGGTCTCGGAGCTGGAGGGGAAGCCCCCTGTTCTAAAATACAGCGTACTGATGGAAAATATGAGGTGTAGCAAAGCAACAAATCAGCTGCCATTTCACAGACAGTCTTTTTACTCACAGCTCCCAAGAGGAGGGGCACACCGTATGTTGAGGGCCACACAGGGAAGCACCAGGGTCCATCAGGAGGCAGAGGGAGACTTTATTGTGGTTTCCACAGGCAGGAACGTGCTAAGCAGGGTGAGTGGCACTGGGGTGGGCTAGTGTGGACACTTTCAGGAGCTCTGGGGCATGGGGACTGCCTCTGGCTCTCAGGGACTTGGCCCTTGGGGATTAGGATGGGGATAGTGGCCCTGAGTGTGAGAACCCCACAGGAGAGGTGATTTGGATGTGGCTCTGGATTGGTTGGTTTGCATTTGAAATCATGCTTCTGGCCGAGGACTCCTCCCAAGGAGTGGGGAGCACGAGGGGGGGCAGGAGGTCGAGGCAAGGTGACTCAGGCCCATCCCTGGGGTGTCCAGAACAAGGCATGTCCTGCACGTGCGTGCAGGGCAGATGTGAAAGCATCACGTCTACAGAAGCAAGTGTAACAGGGAAGAGCTAAATCGGACTCCACGCTGGATCTGTCTCTTTCATTGTATCTTTTCGTTGTAACCTTCCGTTGCTTTTACTATTATAATCGTACATAATGGCCTGCCTCGGGGAACCCTGCCCCTCTGATGTTCAGCTCACGGGGAGACACCCTGACCTGCCCACCTGCGGATGGCTGCAGAAAAGAAAAAGCTAACACATCCCCTCCCAGAGGCTGGCCATTCCAGGAGATGTTTTGCAAGACTGGTGGCCCTTTTACTTTGTACTTCCTCACCGCCTCTCCCTCTCTGATTCTGTAGAAGAAACCGGCATCCAGACCCCGATGAGATGGTTTTTCGGAGACACTGGTCTGCCGGCTTTCCGAATAAAGTCGTGTTCCCTGCCTCAGCACCTCGTCTCCGATTCATCAGCCTGTCGTGCGGTGCGCAGAGCGAGCTTGGACTCGGTAACACTAGAAATATGGTTAAAATACCATATTTCAGTGTCAGGGCCCTGGGGGAGAAAGGAAGGGGAAAGGGGAACCCTGAAATAGTTGTGTTTAAACCTGATATGCAAGATAATAGTAATATTAATAATACCAAATGCTACGGAGAGCTCACCATGGGTCAGCCATGATTCTGAGTGCTTTCTGTGGATTTAATCTTCACAATAAGCCTAAGAAGCAAGTATATTTATGATTCACATTATACAAATGAGGAAAGAGAGGCATAAAGAGGCAGAGGATATCTTACGGCACCCAGTTTGTGGTGATTTGTTATAGCAGCCATAGGAAACTAATACATCCATAAAACTCAACCTTAACTTGCCTGTGAACAGTACCCGTAATACTGCTCTAGATGCTGAGGATGAAAGAGAAAACAAACTTTTCTGTAAAGCTTCCCTACTCCATCCTCCTTTATCAGGTACACTTCTTATGTCTTCCTCTGTATTATCTCTGGTCCTTGTACTTAAGGACCATCGATCATTCCCTGAGAAGAAGACCAATTTTTCATTCACGTCTCTTTCCCTAGGACATTGCACAGTGTGTGGCTGAAAGCATGTGCTCAGAAACTACTTGGTGAATTAAATAAAATTGCAGATTTTTTTTTTTTTCTCTTTTTGGCCGTGGCACGCCGCACGCGGGATCTTAGTTCCCCCATCAGGGATTGAACCCGCGCCGCCTACAGTGGAAGCGTGGAGCCTTAACCACTGGACCGCCAGGGAAGTCCCTGAATTAAATTAAATTGAATTATAAAGTTTTAATGAAGCCTTTTCAAAAGAAAAAACAAAAAGAGAGGCAGAGGAAATGCTGACATGACAACTTTACCCGGAAGTGAGTGGTCGGGTCTTTCTTGTCCAGCGGAATGAGAGCCTGATGGCGTCTAAGTTAAGTTGCTACAGCAGATGCTGGGATATGTCCTTCATCCTCTCCAGCAGGAGGGAGGACTTCTTGCTCTCAGCCCTGTCTGGTGATGGCCCAAGTTAGAGAGCTTCCTTCCTGGAGGGCCCCCTGAGTCCAGGGATCAGCTGATGTGGGTTGTGGAGGCCCAACCTCCTCGTCCTACCTTGGACAGCTCCGTGGGGATGAGTCCTTCTTTGGGTGAGCATTGCAGCTCTGTGTTTCCAGACGCTTCTTTTCCTTTTCTTCCACGACAGTCTCCATCTCAGGGTCTGGTTCCTGGGGACCCCAACCTGTGACACTTCCAGAAAGAAGACATCTGATCTTTCCCACACTTGAATACATGGCTTGAGAAAGTTGCATCGACCACGTACAACTTTCCACATTTAGTACCAACTGTTCTTGCTTGAGAGAATATAAGTATCATCCGATATGTCTTAGGAAGGCAAAATCTTTCTGAACTCCTAGTCAGAAAAAGTGCTGGAGTTGTCAACTGAAAAAAATGCACAATGTGAGAGTTGTGAGTTGAGTTTTATTTGGGGCAAAAATGAGGGCTATAGCCCAGGAGACAGCATCTCAGATAGCTCTGAGAACCTGCTCCAAAGACGTGGTGGGGGGCGGGGGGGAGGTCAGCATACATGTGACTTTGGTGAAGGGGTGAGTGCAGTCGAGCACACATCTTGGCAGAAGGTGGCCGCTGGTCACGAGGAGCAGATGTCACCACTCGTGATGTTAGTGCTTTTCTAGGCATGAGGAGATGCAAGAAATTAGGCTCATAAAATCTTCTCCTGAAAATGTCTATCTGAAGGCCTGTTCTGCCAGTTTTTCCCAGAGCACCGAGGGCCTCCTTCCTGATCTCCACCCTGAACTCCTTTCAGGGGGTGTTGAAGGTCAGCGGCTGCAGTGGCCAGTGACTTCATCCTTGTAGAACCAGAGGGCGAGTGACAGTTTTTATCTTTTCCATGATGGCTTATTACAGGATATTGAATATAGTTCCCTGTGCTATACAGTAGGACCTTGTCATTTATCTATTTTATATATAGTAGTTTGTATCTGCTAATCCCAAACTCCTAATTTATCCCTCCCCCTTGGCAACCACAAATCTGTTCTCTGTCTATCTCTGTGGGTCTGTTTCTGTTTTACGGAAGTTCATTTATGTCATATTTTAGATTCCACACATAAGTGATATCATATGGTATTTGTCTTTTTCTTCCTGACTTACTTCACTCAGTGTGATAATCTCAAGGTCCATCTATGTTGCTGCAAATGGCATTATTTCATTCTTTTTATGGCTGAGTAGTATTCCATTGCATATATGTACCACATCTTTATCCATTTATCTGTCAATGGACACTTCGGTTGTTTCCATGTCTTGGCTATTGTGAATAGTGCAAGTGACAATTTTTAGTTGTCAGGGTGAGGTCAAATCCCAGCTACTGGCCCACCTCTGCAGGAAATGAGAAAGAATTCCCCAGGTGCCCACCCCATCCTTTAACTCTCTTTGCTGGGGCTTCCTTCCCCACCTTTACTGTTGACAACCCAATACACGCAGGTGAATCTGCATTGAGATGGGTGTTTTGCAGTTACCCCCTCTCCCATTTCCACGACTCTCTAATAATCATACTAGTCTTGTGGCCCCAAATCCACGGGCATGGGTGATATCACGAATAGAATTTTCAAGGTGTTAAAAACATAATTCTACAAATGCGACTATGTCAGGCTTCATTTAACACATTAATGAGGGAATCGGTGGGAAATCAAAGCCAGTTTAAAGGACATGAGGAATTGATGTCTATGTAGTCAGTGAAATTCTAAGAATTATAAAATAGGATCAGGTAAAACTGTAGTTATTGTGGTTGGCTTCTCTAAATCATTTGCATTGCAATTTGACAAAAATTATTTTAAATATCTAATTGTTCAGATTTGTAACATGTCTGATTCCTAATCAATTACACACACACACATACACACACACACACACAATCTCCTCCTCCGAACTCTTAACGCTGGCTACAATTAGTTGGTCCAGGAATGAACATTCAATCCAAGATAGGCAATCAGAATCTCTCCCTGAGAATTTTGAGATGGAAAGAGAGAAAAATGCAAGCAGACTGTGGAATGAGGAGAGAGAGACAGAGAGAGAAAGAGAGTTTAAGGCATTCATTTTCCAGAATCTGGTTGTTCCTGCTGTGTTTCTTGTCTTTGGTTTAAAGTGACACCCCCTATCTTTAAAATAAATTCTCTGTTTTGCTTCTGTCAGTTTGAGTTGGATTGCAGTGACATTCTTATAATTACCTGAGTGCTGCTGGTGAGCAAGGCTGCTTGGAAGTCTGGCGTGTCATTAATACAGGGCACCAAAAGGTCAAGTTCAAAAGCTCTAAGCTTGAGCCCAGCCTTCGTGGCTCCTGACGTTCCTTGGCTTGTAGCAGCATCACTCCAATCTCTGCCTCCGTCTACCCAGGGTATTCTCTGTATGTTGAACTGAATTGTATCAAATTCATATGTTGAAGCCCTGACTCTAAATGTGACTGTATATTGAAGGTAAGGCCTTTAGGGAGATAATTAAGAAAAAATAAAAGCATTAGAATGGGGCCCTGTTCCAATAGGACTGGTGTCCGTATAAGAAAAAGAAGAGCTACCAGAGACTTCTTTTGCTCCCCCCATGCCCAGAGGAAAGTCCACGTGAGGACACAGCAAGAAGGTGGCCGTCTGTAAGCCGGGAAGAGCGGTCTCCCTGGAGACCAACCCTGGTGGCTCCTTCACTTTGGACTCCCAGCCTCCAGAACCAAGAAGATAAATGTCTGTGGTGTTAGCCACCCCGTCTGGTATTTTATTTTGGCAGCTTGAGCAGACTGATGTACTGTGTCTTCTTTTCTCTCTTCTAAAAGGACACTCATTGGATTTCGGGCTCACCCTAATCCAGGGTGATCTCATGTTGGGATGTCACCTTACTTACATTTGCAGAGATGCTTGGTCCAATAGGATCATGTTCCAAGGTTCCAGGTGGGCATATCTTTGGGGGCCCAATTCAACCCACTCCACCATCATGCGTAATTTTTAGCCAATTTAAGACCACCCAGGTATAAGCCAATGCAGGGCCTCTGTTTTTATAGAGCGTAATGTGTGTGGCACGCTCCGGAGTTGTGCAGTGTACGTGGTCTCCTGCACAGACACAGGCGACCTTCTGGGAATGTGGGTGGAGGGCGGGGCATTTGACACCAGATCCCACGAGATCATGTGGAATCAGGAGGCTGGTCCCATGGAAGAAGGGAGAGCATCAAAGCCCCCACTAAAGATGTGAGCACTTTAAAAAATCATCCAACTGTCATGTGCTTATCCTGGGAGTGGAATGGGTGTAAACTCTCTTTAGGACTATTTGGTTTTCTGTATGTGTGTGTATACCTATATATGTAGATAAATGTATACACACAGAGTACACAGAACAGCTTCTCACTGAAATAACACTGTACTGATTCCTTCCTGCAACTAGCACTAAATATATATTTTTTAATATATGTATACTTAAATCCATACATAAATATATATTTAATGAATTTATTTTGACTTATAAATTAAATATTTTATAAATTTATAACTAGTTCTAAAATTACATATATTTGTAAATATATAAATAAAATAATAAAAATTAAAATTATCTATAATTAAAAATAAAATTATCCTATTTCATTAATTATAATTTATAATTATCTATAATTAAAGGTAAATTGTATCTATAATTTTTTTTTTTTTTTTTGGCCGTGCCATGCAGCATGTGGGATCTTAGTTCCCCAACCAAGGATCGAACCCGCACCCCCTGCATTGGAAGCATGGAGTCTTAACCACTGGACCGCCAGGGAAGTCCTTGTATCTAGAATTATTTATATATAACCAAATACACAAATATAAATTATTATTTATGTATTTTATTAATTGTAATAAAAATTATCTATAGTTAAGAATAAAAAATTATCTACAATTGTACATACAATATATTGTATTTACAAAATACATGATGTTTTATATATATGTATATATAGAACAAAATATATAAATATAACCTTTGACCTAGCCATTTCACCTTCAGAAATTTATCCCAAAGACACAATCAGGGATGATTAAAAGCTTGTATGAAAGGTAAATCCATCACAGTGTTAATTATAATGGCCAATGATTTCAAGCAATGCAAATATTCAGAAATAATGGATTGGTCAATTAAGTTACTGTATAGTTTTCACATGGAATAGTGTGCAGCCTTTAGAAATTATAGTATAAATGATATGACTTGACAAAGAAACATAGGCACCCTAGTGTGTGGAGTATGATCTCAGTTCTATTAAAACTTACACATACATGTGCATAAACCAGAACCTGTAATGCTTCACGCACGTGTATTTGGGTGAGGTTAGGGTTAACATTTATTTTCTTAGGTGTTTTTTCTGTGGCCTTCAAGTTTCCCAAACTGACCATACGTTATTTTTGTAGGTTAAAAATGATACTTTTTAAATAATTAAAGAGATGAAGCAGGAAAAGTAATCGCTAAGCCCTGACATCTCCATCCCTCGGTGACTATGTCTCGAGTTCCCATTAGATCCAAACCCTAATATGAGATGGTACCATGTGATTTCTGGAACAAACTAGCTGAGGCCACGACCTAAAATGAAGGGCATCCGTTCCCTCTTTTTCTTAGATGTCTCACTGGAGCGATCTCTTCAAGAAAGAGTCTTACAGATCTTCATCGAGAACAAAAACTGTGTTTCATTTAAGTATTTCATGGGCCTCTGGCTTAAGGCTGTATTTCAGTCTTCTTGGAAGTAGTTAATAAAATAGTAGCGAAGGGGGAGTTGGACGCAGACAAGGACACACTTCAAATACGGTGCCCTAGGGCTGAAAGTGGAAATGTTTATTTCATACCCAGACCAGCACCTGACTTTAATCTGAGAAGGTTTTTTTTTTTTCCCTTTTTTTTGGTGGTTTTTTTTTTTTAACATCTTTATTGGAGTTTAATCGCTTTACAACGGTGTGCTAGCTTCTGCTCCACAACAAAGCGAATCAGTTATACATATACACATGTTCCCACATCTCCTCTCTCTTGCATCTCCCTCCCTCCCACCCTCCCTATCCCACCCCTCTAGGTGGTCACAGAGCACCGAGCTGATCTCCCTGTGCTATGCGGCTGCTTCCCACTAGCTAGCTATTTTACGTTTGGTAGTGTATATTTGTCCATGCCACTCTCTCACTTTGTCCCAGCTTACCCTTCCCCCTCCCCATATCCTCAAGTCCATTCTCTAGTAGGTCTTTGTCTTTATTCCCATCTTACCACTAGGTTCTTCATGACCTTTTTTTTTTTTTAATCCTTAGATTCCATATATATGTGTTAGCATGCTGTATTTGTTTTTCTCTTTCTGACTTACTTCACTCTGTATGACAGACTCTAACTCCATCCACCTCACTACAAATAACTCAGTTTCGTTTCTTTTGATGGCTGAGTAATATTCCATTGTATATATGTGCCACATCTTCTTTATCCATTCATCCGATGATGGACACTTAGGTTGCTTCCATGTCCTGGCTATTGTAAATAGAGCTGCAATGAACATTTTGGTACATGACTCTTTTTGAATTATGGTTTTCTCAGGGTATATGCCCAGTAGTGGGATTGCTGGGTCGTATGCTAGTTCTATTTTTAGTTTTTTAAGGAACCTCCGTACTGTTCTCCATAGTGGCTGTATCAATTTACATTCTCACCAACAGTGTATGAGGGTTCCCTTTTCTCCACACCCTATCCAGCATTTATTGTTGGTAGATTTTTTGATGATGGCCATTCTGACTGGTGTGAGATGATATCTCATTGTAGTTTTGATTTGCATTTCTCTAATGATTAATGATGTTGAGCATTCTTTCATGTGTTTGTTGGCAATCTGTATATCTTCTTTGGAGAAATGTCTATTTAGGTCTTCTGCCCATTTTTGGATTGGGTTGTTTGTTTTTTTGTTATTGAGCTGCATGAGCTGCTTGTAAATTTTAGAGATTAATCCTTTGTCAGTTGCTTCATTTGCAAATATTTTCTCCCATTCTGAGCGTTGTCTTTTGGTCTTGTTTATGGTTTCCTTTCCTGTGCAAAAGCTTTTAAGTTTCATTAGATCCCATTTGTTTATTTTTGTTTTTATTTCCATTTCTCTAGGAGCTGGGTCAAAAAGGATCTTGCTTTATTTATGTCATAGAGTGTTCTGCCTATGTTTTCCTCTAAGAGTTTTATAGTGTCTGGCCTTACATTTAGGTCTTTAATCCATTTTGAGTTTATTTTTGTGTATGGTGTTAGGGAGTGTTCTAATTTCATCCTTTTACATGTAGCTGTCCAGTTTTCCCAGCACCACTTATTGAAGAGGCTGTCTTTTCTCCACTGTATATGCTTGCCTCCTTCATCAAAGATAAGGTGACCATATGTGCGTGGGTTTATCTCTGGGCTTTTTTTTTTTTGGCTGTGTTGGGTCTTCGTTGCTGCATGCGGGCTTTCTCTAGTTGCGGCGAGCGGGGGCTACTCTTCGTTGCGCAGGACAGGCTTCTCATTGTCGTGGCCTCTCTTGTTGCGGAGCACGGGCTCTAGGCACACACGCTTCAGTAGTTGTGGCACGTGGGCTCAGTAGTTGTGGCTCGCAGGCTCTAGAACTCAGGCTCAGTAGTTGTGGCGCACAGGCTTAGTTGCTCTGGGGCATGTGGGATCTTCCCAGGCCAGGGCTCGAACCCGTGTCCCTTGCATTGGTAGGCAGATTCTTAACCACTGTGCCACCAGGGAAGCCCCTGAGAAGGTTTAAGGAGGAGAATTGAAGTCAACTTTCCAGTTAATTCTGGGGTGGTGTGTAAAGGACCAGTATGGCCAATGTTGAAATTAACCTAATTGAAATTAACCGTTCTGTGACTGTCAGTTTGTCAGAGTGTCAAGTCCACCTAAGACCCTCCCCTGTGAAATCTTGACATTTGGTAGCAAGTGTGCTCAGTGGATTCACTGCAGGCATTCAGGATGCCAGCTTCAATTCAAAGGTAGCCAGAGTCACCTCAAGATTTAATGACCAGCCTAGGAGCGACGAATTAGCCAAACGTGGATGATTTCTGAGCTCGCAGAGCTAATCTCTCATTATTTCATAACCTCAGTTATTAGAATCTGAAAACCTCCAAAGAAGGGGCTTTATTTTTCCTGGTAGAAGGCAGTGGTGGTGAACTGCAGTGGAAAAAAGAAACTAGCCCTCTTTCTATGTGAGCAGTTTATAGCACGAATCAACTCAGAAACATATAATTAATACGTCATTATCATTAGATGGGAAAGCATCATCCATCTTTGGACTTTCTTGTCCTGCCTCTGGCTGAGTCTTCACTGGTGAGCAGTGCCGCTCAAACAACAAAGCTGCAGTTGGGGAAAATCTTTTTGGTTAATCTTTATCGCCCATAACACTTCAATGAAAAAATAAAGAAACAGTTTGTCAAGAGCTTGTCACAAGCCATGGAGGCTTCCATGTGGAAACGAACCATTTAATGCCTCAGTGGGAACCAAGGATTTTTCATTAAGTTGTCCAGTGTAATTTCATCATTCTGGAAAGTATTCTGCTTTCTTCTGTTCTTTTGGGTTGGATAAAAGCTAGTCGTTAGAAAGTCGACAGCTCTATTTAGGTGCCCAGCTGCATGGTCAGGGCAAAATTCTTGAAGCACGCACTTAAGAGCCATTATTTACCACTTCACTCTTAATTGATTTGTGAGTATGTCTTTTCATGATTTGTTCTTTCACGATGGACACTTGGTTATTATCTCCGTGCCTTCAACTACAGTCCATTCTGATCTCATCCAGGTTTGCCTCGGATGGGGTTCACGCATTTATCCATTATCTGTTCACTCAACAAATAACCTTTGACCATTTATTATGGATCAGACACTGTTGTAGACATTGGGGAGTTTGGCCGTGAACCAAGAAGGGCAAGCATCCTACTACCCTCACAGGGGGCTATCTTCTAGAGGGCCACATTCCTCACGTTCCCGGGCATAAGGACCTGTTTCTAGACCTACCAAGCCTTTAGGGAGATGGGAACCAATGTCATTTCTATCCCTTTACATGACACATCTTTGACTTGCGTAATCACCCTTCTAGATAAAGGTTATTTTATCGGTTAAGCTTAATTTAATCAAGCATTAGCTGACATCTGATGGGGTCTGAACCATTTTCAGAGATTACTTGTGCCACAGAAAGGCCCAAATTATTACCGGGGCCCTGGGGAAATAAAATGAGAAGCAGGCACTTTAATTGAACGTTAAGTGATCCATCAAAATTTATGTGTGAAAACATGCCCATACATGCACACACATGCACACGTATCTCTAAGACTTTCACAGAGAAATGTTTCCCATCGGCTTATAGAAGCTATCTTTCTTCCCCTCTCTTTGGATTCAATATGAAATGGAAATATGTTATATGGACAATGGCTACTATGTCTTTTAAACGGACGTTTTAAAAATAGGTTTGAAGGGGGACTTACCTGGTGGTCCAGTGGTTAAGACTCCGTGCTCCCAATGCAGGGGGCCCGGGTTTGATCCCTGGTCAGGGAACTAGATCCCACATGCCGCAACTAAGACCTGGTGCAGCCAAATAAATAAATAAATATTTTAAAATATATGTTTGAAGTTCCCTAGGAATCAAGGCGGTTTTTTTTGGAATTTGTAACACTTTATCGAGGTCACACTGTTTATAACATTATATACGTTTCCCATGTACAACATTATATTTTCACTTCTGTATACACTGCGGAGTGCTCACCACCGAAGGTTTAGTTTCCAGGATTTCCCTGGTGGTCCAGTGGTTAAGATTCGATGCTTTCACTGCAGGGGGCCTGGGTTCAATCCCTGGTCGGGGAAATAAGATCCTGAAAAGAGAGAAACTGGGGAGTTACCCAATAGACCAAAAGTTTAGTTTCCGTCTCTCACCGTACCGTTGACCCTGTTTACCCATTTTGCCCTCCCCTACCCCGCCCCTTCCCCTCTGATTACTACTACTCTGTTCTCTGTATCTGTGTGTTTGTTTTTGTTTGGTTTGTTTCTTTCCCTTTTCTTTTTTTTTTTCCTTTTCTTTTATTTTCTTTTCCTTTTATAGTCCGCACATGAGTGAAATCACATGGTATTTGTCTTTCTCCTTGACTTACTGCACTTAGCATAATGCCCTCAAGGTCCATCCATGTTGTCCCAAATGGTAAGATTTCATCTTTTTATGGTGGAGTAGTATTCCATTGTGTGCATGTGTGCATGTGTGTGTGTCTCACACCTTCTTTACCTATGCATCTATCGATGGACACTTAGGTTGCTTGCATATCTTGGCTATTGTAAATAAAGCTGCAATAAACATGGGGGTGCATATAGCATGGGGGGGGGGGCTCATGGCCCCTTCCTCCATCTTCAAAGCCCACAGCATAATATCTTCAAATCTCACTCTCTGCCCTCTGCTTCTGTCCTCACATCTCTCACTATGACTCTTCTGTTTCCCTCTTGTAAGAATTTGTGATGACACTGAACCCACCTGGATGATCCAGGAGCTTCTCCCCATCTCAGGACCCTTAACTGAATCATACCTACAGTTTCCTTTGCTATAAAAGGTAACAAATCCACAGGCTTCACGGATTAGGATATGGACTTCTTTTGGTTGGGGGGGTGGGTCATATTCCATTTACTACAACATCTAAATTGAGAGTTGGGGGAGGGGACAGAAACGTAGAGCTAATTTGATTAATCCACATTCCTGGCTTCTGCAAATCCATTTATTCCAGGTCCGTCCTATGAATGTGTCATTTTGAGAATCAGGTGGCAAAGAGATCAGCTAACTACTACTCAGAGAACATTGATTAAATCCTACTGATACTGACCGGGGTTCTGGGCCTTCCCCAATCAATACAAATTGATCAGAGGCCAGAGAAGAAATTCAGGCAAGGCTTTGTTGGGGCCCCTGCTGCAGCAGGGGGGAGCGAGAACCAGTAACAGGTTCCTTTGCTGGCTCCCCGAGGCAGGGCGAGCTGGTTCCTTATATGGGGTGAGGGTAGGGGTGTGTCCAGGGGTCGGGCCAGAGGCGTGGCTTAAGTATTCTGCCTGCCCCTTTGTGGTGTTGTGTGCAGGGCGTATGCACAGCGCCCTGCTTTTGCTCCCAGCTCTTCAGAAGCAGCGGCTGGGTTTTTTTTTTTTTTTGGTCTTTTTGTATCTTGTTGTCCATAAGTCGCACCAACTGTGCATGCACGCAGTTATTTTTAGCCCCTTATAACTTCTTTGTATTTTATTGCTTGAGGAGACATTTGTCTAGGTGCAAGCACTGCAGCAAAGTGTCCCAGCTCCCAGCCTGTCTCACTACAATGCACATTTGTGCCATCTTGCACTAAGTAGGTTCTTAGTGAGATTCTGTGGAATTTATGAGTGATAATAGTGATAGCTTGCACTTATGTAGTTCTTCCTTTGTTTCAGGTCCTGTTTTATTACATTAATATAAATCTACACATTCTAGGCAGAAGGTAGTAAAAGCTTTCTCTGGAGGGTTATGGTGTTAATACATTACTGAACTTTTATTTTAGTTAAACCTATTCAGTTTTTTCATTATTTTCAAGGAGTGCTATCTATAGAATTGACTCCCAATGGTGTTGGGCTTCTAATTTCAGCTTCCTTAGAAGACTGTTTCCCTGGGAATAGGAGCAAAGATTAAAATTGGGCCTGAACAGCTGGAATTTATCAGGTGTCAATAAACCATTTCACTTAATAGCTCTTCTTTTTTTAAATTTTTATTTATTTTTTATTTTTTGGCCGTACCACGCAGCATGCAGGATCTTAGTTCCCCAACCAGGGATTGAACCCATGCCCCCTGCAGTGGAAGCTCAGAGTCTTAACCACTGGACCTCCAGGGAAGCCCCTTAATAGGCTACTTGTTGTTCTTCCACACTGTCTTTCATTAAAACAATCAGCAATGATTTAGGAGAGGAGCCCAGAAAGAGGAGGTGGGAGGGCTGCAAAGTTGACCCCAGTGTCTTGCCAATACTCATCGAGAGTCTATTTTCCTACCCCTGGGTGGGAATCAGTCTGGCCTTTTGACTTGCTTTGGCCAATAGAATGCGACAGAACCAGTGTCTGCATGTTTCTGATCGTTTTCTTAGGAACCTGCAGAACCGCTACGTAAATAAGCCCAGGCTAGCCTGCTGGAGGATGAGAGCCTTGGTGGGACAGAGAAGAGCCATTCCAGCTGAGGCCGCCCTAGACCATCCGGCCCACAGCTGACCACAGATACATGGGCGAGCCCAGCCACAGTCAGCGAGCGTGGCTTAGATCAGCAGGGCCACAGATTCCTGAGCAACAATTATAATAATTAGCAAATCATTACAATAAATTATAATTCATAAACTGTATCGTATATTACAATTAATAATAACAATACATAATAGTAAAAAATAAGCCATCCATTTTCATTCCAAGTCACTGACATTTGGTGTGGCTTTTTTATGCAATAATAGATAAACAAAACAGAGTGAACTTGGGTGGGCTCTTCAGGCTGGATCTAAAAGAATCACAAAGATGCTGGCCACGTTAGGGTCAACCTTTTCAAGCATCATATTGTCTTACCTAGTTCTAACTCAGAGGTAGTAACGTGATCTCTACAGTTAATAAAGCCAAACTGAGTCAATACTTTAAAATTGGGACATTTCATAAAGAAATCCCAATTTTGGCCTCTTTCCAGAAAAATGAGACATCTGTTGCTGCTGAGTGTGCCTTCCCCAAGGGCAGCAATGTGCTGCGGTGACTCTCGGCTGCTGCTTCTGGGGGATGGATGCACGCTTGCATCCTCGCCGCTTGGTTCTGACTCCTCTCGTCAGTTGCAGTGTTGAAAACCAAACCGGATCACGCTGGAATGTCAGGATTCTAGCTCCTGGCTGACTGCACACGTTTAAGGTCGTCCTTCTGCAGCCAGACTGCTTTGAGCTGAGCCCCGGATATGCCATTTTCTAGCTGTAATAGCAGGTATACTTCTCAATCTCTTTATGCCTCGGTTTCCTCATCTGTAAAATGGGAATATGAAGATAACTGACTCTACAGGTTTGTTGTGAGAATCCAGTAACTTATGACATGCAAAGTGATTTGTCCAGTGCTTGGCACCTTGAAAGCACTAGGTGAGTGTTTGCTATCCTTATCATTATGATCTTTATTAATTTCTGTTCCCTGTAGGTATGTGAGTTTTAAAACTTCTGCTTGACTTCCCTTTTACTGCTTTATCTCCCACCCTGTTCCTGTGCTGTGAATTTACACCAGTGAAAAGAAAGGACAGTGGTTTGGAATATAGATTGGGGACATGGTAAGATTCCTAGGATATAGATTTTCAATTCTGTGTGGAGGTTTTCCCTCGACTCCATGGTAGGAAACCATCTCTAGGGCTATGTTGCCCTTAAGAAAATCCCACAGGTATAGCCACTTTGGAGTGCAGTTTGGCAGAAAATATTAAAAGTAAAGATGTGATACCTCGTGACTAGGAAATTCCTCTCCTTAAAGGGCACTCTAGCTTCCCTCTCATGGTGCATGGGTAGTCAGGGTAGCGTTTGTGCAAGAGTGATGATGTTGACAATAAATTTCATTCTTAAAAATGGACAAAAATAAAGTTGGCTTCCTTTCCGTGTAGAGTTCCATGAATTTTAGCAATGTATGGATTCATGGAATTAGCGCCAGGACCAGGATACAGAAAATTCCTTGTGCCTCCCTTTATTTATTTTTTTTCAAGTCAAATAAATAGTTTTTTAATTTCTAAACCAAATTTCTTTTCTAGATCCTTGTTACCTCTTTTATTTTTATAAAATTTTTAAAATTGGAGTACAGTTGATTTACAATGTTGTGTTCACTTCTGCTGTCCAGCAAAGTCAGTCATTTACATACATATATCCACTCTTTTTTAGATTCTTTTCCCATCTAGCACACTACAGAGTATTGAATAGAGTTCCCTGTGCTATTCAGTAGGTTCCTTTTTCTTCTAATTAGTTAATTAATTAATTTATTTATTTATTTATTTTTGGCTGCACTGGGTCTTCGTTGCTGCACGCGGGCTTTCTCTAGTTGTGGCGAGCGGGGGCTGCTCTTCGTTGCGGTGCACGGGCTCTAGGCGCGTGGGCTTCAGCAGTTGTGGCTCGCAGGCTCTAGAGTGCAGGCTCAGCAGTTGTGGCGCATGGGCTTAGTGGCTCCGCGGCGTGTGGGATCTTCCCAGACCAGGGATCGAACCTGTGTTCCCTGCATTGGCAAGCGGATTCCTAACCACTGCGCCACCAGGGAAGCCCTAGGCAGTATTTTTCTGTTTTAAAATCTAACCCCTTAAATTAGCAATACATTTACATGGTACAAAAATAATATCCCTGTTCCCCTTCCTCCTTTCACCCCAAACAGTTATTATTTCATTAATTAATTGTGTATTATTACAGAGCATCTTTATGCAAGCAGAAGCAAATACAAAATATATTCATACTTTCCCCACTTTTTCATAAAAATAGTTGTCTGCTATACATACTGTTTTGTAACTTGCTTTTTTTTTCACTGAAATGTGTCTCTGTCTACATCAGTACACATTTTTCTCTTTCCTTTTTTTTTTTCAGATGCACGGTGTTCGATTATATACTTTATTGGATAGTATAATGTAATTTATCCAACCATTTCCTTGTTGATAGACATATGGGCTGGTTTCAATCTTTTGCTATCACCATTCAATCTTTTGCAATGCAGCAGTGAATACTCTTGTGTACATGTATTCCTGCATTTGCACATACATGGGTGGGATATATTCACAGCGATAGAGTAGATGGGTCAAAGGTATGTGCATTTGTAATTTTGATGAACATTGCCAAACTAATCCATATGGAGCTTGTATCAGTTTACGCTTTCACCATCTACGTAGGAGCGTCTGCTTTCCCTCAGCCTCACCAACACAGCGTGTTGCCATGCTTTGGGATTTGTGCCAACCTGCTAGGTTAAAACATAATATCTCAATCTGCTTCTAATCTATACTTGTGATACTAAGGAGTCAAGTTGAACCTTTTCCCATATGTTTGAGAGTAATTTTTTTTCCCTGTGAACTTTCTGTTCACAAATGGCATTTTCAAGTCTCTAATGAAAGACCTGGTTTTCCCATACCGGGTCTTTCATTAGAATACCTTTACCTCCCTGCAGTTTGGGGGGGTTCCTCAAGACCACCCTCAAGTTCTTGATTCACTAGAAGAACTCCCAGAACTCATCAAAGCTGTTATGCTCATGGTTACAGTTTATTGCAATGAAAGGGTACGGAATAGAATTAGCAGGTGGAAGATATGTGTAAGGTAGGAGTACATCATGTGTAGTTGGCTTAGCTTAGAGGAGTAGTACTTCAACACGGGCTTTTCAGGGGATTCCTGGATGACCCAGTTGGAGACACCTAGAGTTTGAGTAGGGGGAAACACTGGGTCAGGGCTCTTGTATTAGTCAGGCTGGGTTAACTGATGTCAACAGTGGCTAACACGGTTTGTTTCTTGTTCATGTAATAGTTCGGGGCATGGGTATAGTGGGCATCCTTCCACATGACGACTCAGGAACCCAGGTTCTTTCCATCTTGTGGCTCTGCCCTCCTGTAGGGCTTCTTCATTAGGCTGGTAGATGGGGAGAGAGCCTATCCAGAGGCTTTCTATGGTCCAGACCTTAATTGGCAGGTATCATTTCCACCCACATTGCATTGACCAAATCTCAGGCATTTGCTTTATTCCACTGCAAGGGACACTGGGAAATTCAGTTTAGCTGTGTTCCCAAGGGGAAAGGAAATTGGGTTTTGGCGAACGCTTAGCAGCATCTGCCACAGTCACTGAACTAAACAGCTTTATCTCCTTGCTTTTTCCTCACTGCTGGGTAGGACTGAGTTCACCTAAGCTCGCTAGCGTCAGAAGTAGGGGTGTGAGGTCAAGGAGGGCCATGATACAGGAGGAAGGAAGGCACTTCAAAGAGGGAGACAGCCAATCAGCCAGGAGGGTTCCCTGATGAATTAGTAAATGCTGGCTCCAGAATCTTTCCTGGATCACCTGTTAGTGCCTTCCTTGCCATGCAAACGTTGCTAAGTATTTTTAGCAAGACCAAAAGTTCCCTTAAGCACCATAATTATCTCCGTTGGAGATATCAGGAGAGTTTACAGTTAAAGCAGGAGTCGGCCTTCCGCCCTCATGATAATAAGGTACACTCTGTGCTGTGTTTATGGCTTTGGGACAGAACATTCCTGCAGCAGCCTTTACATGCGAACTGGGGACTCACTTGTCCTTTGGGGAGCCGAAGAGGCATAATTTGTCATCAATAGAGCAGGGTGAGCTATTCTGACCCACACTGCTCCCACCTCAGGAGGGAAGAAAATCAATCAGCACTCTGTGGAAAAGCTTCCCTTGTTAGACCCAGCTCTGATGAGACCCCGGGGGTCTTGCCGGTCTGAAGGCAGCACACAGGCTGGCTTCCGTGGAAATGAAAAAAAAAAAAAAAAAAAGCTGAGGTCATGCAAGAGAGCTTTCTCAGAAACTGGGGGCTGTCTGAAGAGAAATCAAACCTGGGCATTTGGATCCCCCAGGAGAGAAGTCATCTGTCGGAATAAATGGCCTGAGAGAGAAGAGGTTGATTGTGAGGTTCAAGAGAGTACCGTTGGGGGTCAGATCCCCCAGATTTGAGGTCAGGCACCGCCAAAGACCAGCTTTGGGACTGTGGGCAGGTCCTCTGTTACCTCGTACATGTGAAGCGGAGCCTGTCAAGTGAGTCCTCGACTGGCCAGCAGAGGCTGATTGTTTTCTAGTCACAAATGACCCTTAGATCTCAGAGACTGGCAACCACTGAGGTTCATTTCAGGCTCACATGGTACGTCTATCGTGATAGAATGGCTCCCAGCTGCGATGCTGCCACTCTTGTGGCCGAAGAAAAAGAAAAAAAGGTGAGGACCATTCAACGACACTTAGAACTTCTTCTAGGAAGTAACGAAAGGCACGTCCGCTCACATCCCATTGGCTAAAGCAAGTCAGTGGTTATGCATGACGTCACGATTCTCCCACAGAGACTGGTCCTTAACGGAGAAGCAGGAGCGACTATTTTAAACAACTATACAACCTACCCCAGATCCACAGTTCTTCGTCCAGATCCTTCGGTGCTCAGCTGAGCTTCCAGATTTAGAAATTTCCGAGTTTCACACACACACACACACACACACACACACACACACACACTCGGTCTTTATTATCTATCTATCTATCATCTATTCTACCATCCTTCCATCTATATATCTATAGCCATCCATCTTTACCTCTCTATCTATTTGCCTACCTATCTGTGTATACAGATATACACTATATACACTCGCTAATATATAATATAGATATATAATACATAATATGGAATAATATATTATGTAACATATTTATATAGAGAGAATATATAAATATAGAGAATATTTATATGTTATATATTATATGACTATATACATTATACTTATATATTTGTATATTTACTACATTCACCCTTTTTCTCTCTCCCCTAATATAAATTAATATGCTCTCTATGTATGGCGTATACATTCCCTCTCTCTCTCCCTTTGTCTTTTTATTTATCTATACATAGAGAGAGTGTATATATATATATAGAGAGAGAGAGAGACAGACACACAGAGGCAGAGAGAATGAGTGTAGTGTATATACAGTTAGATAGGTGTATATATAGTAACATACTCAGTGTTGCCCACCCCTGGGGGGCACCCCATCATAAAATTGTTTAATACTTACGCAGCAAAACGCGTACAAGAGTTATGTAAATGTGCTAAATAAGCACTTTACAGAGGTCCTCATTATTTAACCAGCACAGAGTTTTGCTGCAAACCTATGAAAAACGTTTCTGGATTTTGAGATTTATTTTTTGGATTTCGGAGTTGTGGGTGTGTGAGGACAAGGAGAACCCTTCGTACTCTCCCTGGCATGGAGCAGGACCTGAGTAAACGTCGACACTGTCCTACTATTTTAGGAATTGTAGGTTGTAGCACATCCCTTTGGCAAAACCAACCACAGGAGACAGGAGGATTGAGGAGTGCCAGTGACCATTCAGGAGACACTTCATGGGCCGAACCAGGAGGAACTCAACCCAATGGCTCCCTGTCCTTGGAGGAAGCAGGGACCGCAGGTTAAGAAGATGGTAAACTTATGTTTGAGTCCCAGCCTCAGCATCTCTTAGTGCCTGACCCGGGAAAGGTTACCTAACCTTTCTGTGCCTCACCGTCCTCATCTGTGCAATGGGCATTCTAAATTATTTTGTCTGAGGTTTTTGAGATGATACAAGAGGTCGTTTCCCTCGATGGTAAGTCATTGCTTTCATCAGCAAGGAGCAGATGGTGGAGAAAAGCTATAACCTTTGGGGGGAAAGCATGATATGCTCAGGGGACAGTTAGGAAAGGAAATCATTGCAGGGAACATTCTTAAGGTTACAGTCAGAGAAGGCAAACTCCTCATTTGACTGACAGGCTCAGAGGGGGAAAGTGACTTGCCTGAGGTCACACAGGAAATCCTTCACACAGCCTGCCTTGGGGCTTCTATCTTCTGATAACTATTTTGTTTCTGAAATACAGAAACATATCCCTTTATTTTTCGAATACAGAAGCAAATAGTCCCAAGTTTCTTAGTATCAGCAACCAGTGTCGGTGTGAATTCAGGCAGAATGGAAAGTGATCTAATAAGTACGATAGGTTGCGAACACATTTACAAATCCGTGGTCAAGTGCAAGTCATACCCGTGAGAGCCAGGGCCCTAAAAGTTTCCTGCAAGACAGAAATGGCAAATTCATGTTCTGAGACACAAGCGGATCTGGAGTACTCAGCAAGCGTGCAGTCTCCAAGCCCTGGGTTAAAATTTAGAAATGACTGTCCCAAAGTATTCTTTCCCTTTGAGATGTCACCACAACCGAAGGCTGCTGAAAGCTATTCAGAAAGAAGTTGTGCCATGTCTGCCTGGGGTGCTGTCTGGGTGGGGAAATCTATAGACTGTGACAGATGTCAAGAGACAAGTATATACAGGTATAAACTGTGGCAACTGGATGCACCAAATGAGATCCTTCCAAGAAATATTTTTGGCTGCTCAGTCTTTGGACTTTATTATTCCTCCATTAAAAAAGAAAAAAAAAAGAAAAAAAAAGCAGGGACTCCCCTGGTGGCGCAGTGGTTAAGAATCCACCTTCCAATGCAGGGGACACGGGTCCGGGAAGATCCCACATGCCGCAGAGCAGCTAAGCCCGTGCGCCACAACTACTGAGCCTGCGCTCTAGAGCCCAGGAGCCACAACTACTGAAGCCCGCGCGCCTAGAGCCCGTGCTCCACAACAAGAGAAGCCACCACAATGAGAAGCCCACGCACCACAACGAAGAGTAGCCCCCGCTCACCACAACTAGAGAAAGCCTGTGTGCAGCAACGAAGACCCAACGCAGCCAAAAATAAAATTAATTAATTAATTAATAATTTTTTCAAAAAGAAGCCCAAATTAGTTTCTACTGCTTACACTAAAGAACTGAGTGAAAAAAATGGAGTCAAAACCATTCTTTTAAAAATTTTTCATCTCATCTCATTCTGTTAACTTTTAAAAAATTGTGATAAAATATGCATAGCATAATATTTATTATTTAACCATTCATAAGTTCTCAACTTCATGCACTCCCTATACCCAAAACGTTTCATCGTTCCGAACAAAAACTCTGAACCCATTAAACAATAACTCTCCACTCCTCCCCTTGTATCCCCAGTAACTTTTATTCTACTTTCTGTCTTTATGAATTTGCCTGTTCTAGGTACCTTGTGTAAGTGGAATGATACAATGTTTGTCCTTCTGTATCTGGCTTATTCTACCAAGCATAATGTTTTCAAGGTCCACCTATGTTGTAGCATGATATCAAATTTTCATTCCTTTTTTGTTTTGTTTGTTTGTTTTTGTTTTTTGGCTGTGCCACTTGGCTTGCAGCATCTTAGTTCCCCAGCCAGGGATTGAACCTGGGCCTTCAGCAGTGAAAGTGCCAAGTCCTAACCACTGGACCGCCAGGGAATTCCCCTTCATTCCTTTTGATGGCTGAATAATGTTCCGTTGTAGATACACACCATATTTGTTTATCCACTCATCTCTTGATGGACACTTGGGTTGTTTCTGCCTTTTGAATATTGTGAATAATGCTTCTAGGAACGTGGGTATATGAATAACTGAGTCTCTGCTTTCAATTCTTCAAAATCATTCTTGCTGATCCCTTACAAAGGCACCATGCTGGAAAGCTTCATCTCTCTCTCTCTCTCTCTCCTTCTCCCTCTCCCCTTCCCTCCCCCCTCTCTTTCTCTCTCTCTCTCTGTGGGAAAACCAGCACACACAGCTTCTTATTTCTCTTACCGAACAAGTGTTGATGAATCTGAATTTAATTGTCTCTACTTTACTTTGGGGTTCTTCTAAATCATTAGTTTTTCAGCAAAGCTCTTTCATTATTTCCAGAACATTACATGCTCATTTGTAACTAGGGACCTCAGCAAAGCCATTCCCTTCCTGCTTCCTTCCGCATCCCCTGTGAAAACTTACCAGTCCTGTGTGCCACCTCTCCAAGGCTTGCAAAGTAATAACAGCCAATCTTACTGAATCATGTCAAAAATAATGGATTAACATCACTCTTCCCTGGGAACACATTTGCATCTGCTTAGGACCTAAAGCATCTTAACTTAAAGCAATGTCAACTGCAGGGATTTCTGGCATCCAGCTACCTAGACGGTGGGAAGGATAATTTGAGTTTGAGGACTTCTCTAGGTTAGGAAGCCCCCTCATCACAACAGCGGACCATCAATCTGGCTGTCAGCTTTGCACAAAGAAAGATGTGAGTCAGCCCCAAAAGCTGCCCCCGCCCCCAGCCCTGGCTAGCTGCTTGCATCTGCTTTGCCAGGGAACCCTGCGGATCCTGAGAGAGAGGCTATTTTTCACAGCCCCTCTCTCCCACTAACAGCCAGAAAATCCACTCAAAGATCATTTTTGTTTTTGAGAGATGTGACATTTTTTCAGTCAGTTAATGACAAACTGGGTAATTGAAGTGTGTTGGTCTGTGATGATACTCAGATCAGGGGAAGACATATGGCTCATATTTGAACTTGAGACTTTGGGTGAAAGAGTAGGAATCTGCTTCTGCACACACACACACACACACACACACACACACACACTGTCTCTCTCTCTCTCTCTCTCTCTCTCTCTCTGTCTCTCTCCCCAGCTGGTCTCCACAAGTCACAGCTGGTAGCACATGGGTGCCAGCTGGTCCTTTCAGGTGGGTGTTTTGAAGTTTGTTTTAAGTTTTCTTTGTACCTTGTCTGGAGACCAGCACATTCCAGAAGCGCTGCTTGTATTCTTCACCTATAAGGGGGGTGGAGGGGGGATGGGAAATGCCTCTTTCTCCCAGTGGTTCCGTGCTCGTTCGCCCCTCGCCAGCCTGCACTGCACACAGCACTCAGAGCCATCTTGTACACATTGCAAACAAGATCCTGGCCCACCTAAGAGCGTCTCGTTGCTCTGAGAATCAAAACCTGCTTCCTGTATCACAGCCACCGAGGTCCCCGCCCTATGACCCCGCCCCTGACTCCAGTCTCACCTCCTGGCACTGCGCGCTCAGGGTCCTCCCTGCCCTCTCTCCTTAGCCCCTCTGGCCTTCCTCCTGTCCCTCGGGCATGCTCCCCCTGGGCCCCTGTGGTCCCCTCTCCTGCGATAACCAGCCCCCCGCCCCGTGCTCAGAGGGCTGGCTCCAGGGTCACATCCTGTACAGAGACCTCGTGGTCCACCTTCTCCAAAGACCCACCTACTCAGGACTTGACTGTATCACCAGGTTTATCATCTTCACGGCACGGGTCAGTGTCTGAAATGACCCAGTCCATTTACTGCTTTCCTCGCTCACTCTTTGCCCCCATCTCCACCCCTTACAACGAACGAGAGCTCTGTGCGGGATCCCACACCGCTAACGCTGCCCGGCCAGCAGAGGACGCTCGAAGGAGACGTGGAAAATGAATGAATCCTTGTACACCTGTAATTGTATAACATCGTACATCAACTATACTTCAATTTAAAAAAAAGTAGTTTATTCGTTGAAACCTCAACATTTAATTGAAAAAAGATTAAGAATAAATAAAACGGTGAGTACAAATACAAACAAAAGGAATGAATGGATGGATAAACACCTTGTCGAGCTGCCAGAAAATTAAGTGACATAAGCTCTTAGCACCAGGGCTGGGCATGCAGTTGGTGCCACATTAATGTTGTCTGTCGTTATTACAGTTGAGAAGTTGCATTGGAAGGTAGAGCTCACATCCGGGCCACAGTTCAACTTGGTGCGGGTTTCGGAATGTCTTTTAAAACTGAGCCACTCATAAAATGCTGGAGGGTTTACGTTAAATCCTGATTTCTAGATTCTTTGCCACTCCCCCTCATCACCCCCCGCCCCACATCAGAAAGTCTGGCGGCACCAGACTCACATTTCTCATGGCAGCAGCTGGCTGAGGTGCTGCATTTCCCTGGGGGTGTCTGGCCTGCCTCACCGCTGCTGGCACTGTTGGCCCGGCCCCCGCGAGCATCTGAGTTTGCAGGACGAATGGGCGCCTGGTGATCCTAGCAGGAGCCCTGATTCCTCAGGGTCTACCTCTCTGAAGCAAGGGCAGGGCTGAGGCAGGGGAACTGCAGTAAATCTGAGCTCTCTTTCCTGACACTCCAGAGCCCCAGACGCATCCTCGGGCCCCTCATGGCTGTGTGGTCTGGGCTGCAAAGCTGCGGTGCCTGGGTTTCCCTGAAGCAGACCGGGATGGGGGGGGGGGGGGCGTCCCGGATCTGGCTGACGCCTCTGTGGGCGATACTCCTCCAGCCCCCAGCTCTTTGCACCCACGTGAGCACGGGCGGCTTAACATCCCTTCGAGAACTCAGCGAGGGGCCCTTCTGACGCAGGAGTGGTCCAGGGAGCGATTAGAATGGAAAAGTGGTCTGGCTGCTCCTGGCTAGGAAGCTTCCCACTCCGTCACCCTGGAAATATATGCCGCTGCCGGATGCTGGGCTCCGGTGGCTGGGGCGAGGGGCGCGCCCTGGGGCTCTCTGAAAGTGGCGGAGGGGACAGGAGAATGGTCCCACGCATGCGCATTCTTTTCTGAAAGGCTCATTGTTGTAATTCGCCAGCATAACTAGGGTGTGTCTTTTCCAGATGCCTCCGGATAAAGTATTGATTGGTAAGGAGCTTTCTCTGGAGCAGAAAAAACTCTTCCCCAATCCTGTTTGGTCTAAGACCACTCTTTCCTGAGGTTCACACTGGTCACAGTAAATATTTTATGTTCAACAGGCTTTTTATAACATCTTAAGGGTCTCACGGTTACAGAATTTCTCCCATCTGTCGATGCTTCCTGACGACATATCAACAGGCCCTTTAATCTCATCAATAAAAAGCTTGTCTCCAAGCTATATTTTCAGGAAGATTTGCTTCAGGGAAGCATGCCTGCAGACAGCTAATTCCATCTGTGGAGTGTGACTTCTTGTTATAACCTCATGGATTGAGTTATATCATCTCTAGAAGATTAGGGGACTCATTTTGGGGGGTTCATCCAGTATTCTTTGGTTGCTAGCGACAGAAATTAATTTTGACTAATTGTTTTCCCCTGGGTCAGCTTTCTTTCTTTTTTTTTTTTTTAATTTTTATTGGAGTGTAGTTGATTTACAATGTTGTGTTAGTTTCAGGTGTACAGCAAAGTGATTCAGTCATACATACAAATATATCTCTATCTCTTTTGATTTTGACTAATTTAAAGAGAAACAGCCTTTATGGGGTATCTTACAAAATAAAAACTGGGGGGAGGGATAAATGAGTTTGGGATTAACAGATGCACACTACTATACATAAAATAGATAATCAACAAGGACCTACTGTATAGCACAGGGAACTCTACTCAGTACTCTGTAATAACCTATATGGGGGAAGAATCTAAAGAAGAATGGGTATATGTATATTTATAACTGAAACATTTTGCTGTACACTTGAAATTAACACAACATTGTAAATCAACTATACCCAGATATAAAATAAAAATTAAATTAAAAAATAATAAAAAAGATAATAATAGATTTTTTAAAAAAGGAAATTAGGCTGGAAACTAGACTTAAAATGGACAAGAAAGGACCAAGGGATGTGAACATGCGTAGGGTGCAGAAACTGGGGGCACCTGGGTGGACATCCTTTGAGTGGAGGAGATCCAGGCATCTTGATTGACAGCTCCACCAGACTGCATCTGTTAGGGGAAACGTAGCTCCTCCAAACCAAATTTGCAGTGCTGTCACCGGATTAAGGGTGATACCAAAACAGCAAAACAACACATGACCACCATGCCCTCTTTTATTTTTTTTTAATTTTTAAATTCTTTGGACATAATGCAATGCCTTTCAAAAGGCAACTTTTCAATACAAACTTTAAAATCAATAATACCAACTTTTTCTCTCTAAAACTTGCTGTAGCAAGTCGAGGTGCTTTATTCTGGCATTCACAATTTAGAAAAATGTTTTTTGCAAGCTTCATAGAAAAACATTGGAGCAAATTAAAAATCATTGCAGCAATGTACAGAGATCTCATATTCCTTTGATTTCCCCCTTCTTTTTTGATTTCTACATCTTTTATATTATGAGAAGACATTACCAAAGAAAAGACAATAAATTACTACAAAAGACAACATTGGTGCTTAGGGAGAAAGGATAGTGAAAATCAGCTCCTTTTTTTTTTTTTTTTAAATTTATTTTATTTATTTATTTTCTTTTGGCTGCATTGGGTCTTCATTGCTGCGCGCGGCATTCTCTAGTTGCGGCGAGCGGGGGCTACTCTTTGTTGTGGTGCGCGGGTTTCCCATCACGGTGGCTTCTCTTGTTGCGGAGCTTGGGCTCTAGGCACACAGGCTTCAGTAGTGGTGGCCTGTGGACTCAGTAGTTGTGGCTCGCGGGCTCCAGAGCGCAGGCTCAGTAGTTGTGGCACACGGGCTTAGTTGCTCCACGGCATGTGGGATCTTCCCGGACCAGGGCTCGAACCCGTGTCCCCTGCATTGGCAGGCGGATTCTTAAACACTGCGCCACCAGGGATGTCCCAAAATCAGCTCTTTTATGTGACCAAAGAATCTCTTTATTTAATGTCCTTATTAATGTGAACTGAACCTAAAAATGTGAACATCTAGATATATATATATATATATATATATATATATATATATATATATATGTTGCTTAATTCCAGTTTCACCTGCATTAGATAAACTGTCTTGTAACTTCCTTCTTAAGGAATAATTGTTATATGTTCATTTCTTTTCCTCAATTTCTCACTGATCTTCAAATCATTTTGGAGTAAATAGTACAGTAAGGTATTATACAAACATGAAACATCTAAGTACTACAGTAAGGCATTATACTATATACCCTCATTTTAAATTTAATTTTATTTGTTTTTTAATTGAAGTATAGTTGATTTACGGTGTTGTGTTAATTTCTGCTGTACATCAAAGTGACTCAATTATACACCTATATACATTCTTTTTTTAATATTCTTTTCCATTATGGTTTATCCCAGGAGATTGGATATAGTTCCTTGTGCCATACAGTAGGACCTTGTTGTTTATCTATTCTAAATGCAATAGTTTGCACCTACTAACCCCAAACTCCCAGTCCAACCCTCTCCCTCCCCTCCCCCTTGGCAACCACAAGTCTGTTCTCTATGTCTGTGTGTTTGTTTCTGTTTCGTAGATAGGTTCATTTGTGTAGATAGGTTCATATTTTAGATTCCACATGTAAGTGATATCATATGGTATTTGTCTTTCTCTTTCTGACTTACTTCACTTAGTACAATAATCTCCAGGTCCATCCATGTTGCTGCATCTCTTTTTTTATGACTGAGTAATATTACATTGTAAATATGTACCACATCTTCTTTATCCATTCATCTGTCGATGGACATTTAGGTTGTTTCCATGCTTTGGCTATTGTGAACAGTGATGCTATGAACATAGGCATGCATGTATCTTTTTGAATTATAGTTTTGTTTGGGTATATGCCCAGGAGTGGGATTGCTGGATCCTCTGGTAATGCTATTTTTAGTTTTCTGAGGAACCGCCATACTGTTTTCCATAGTGACTGCACCAACTTACATTCCCACCAACAGTGTACGAGGGTTCCCTTTTCTCCACACCCTCTCTAGCATTTGTAATTTGTAGACTTTTTTTTTTAATAGATCTTTATTGGAGTATAATTGCTTCATAATAGCATGTTAGTTTCTGTTGCACAACAAAGTGAATCAGCCATATGCATATACATGTCCCCATATTCCCTCCCTCTTGAGCCTCCCTCCCACCCTCCCTACCCCATCCCTCTAGGTCACCACAGAGCACCAAGCTGATCTTCTTGTGCTATGCTGCTGCTTCCCACCAGCCAACTATTTTACATTTGGTAGTGTATATATGTCGATGCTACTCTCACTTTGCCCCAGCTTCACCCTCCCACCCCATGTCATCAAGTCCATTCTCTATATCTCCCTCTTTATTCCTGCCCTGCAAATAGGTTCATCAGTACCAATTTTTTTTTTTAGATTCCATATATATGTGTAAGCATATGGTATTTGTTTTTCTCTTTATAACTTACTTCACTCTGTGTGACAGACTCTAGGTCCATCCACCTCACTACAAATAACTCAGTTTCGTTTCTTTTTATGGCTGAGTAATATTCCATTGTATATATGTGCCACATCTTCTTTATCCATTCA
The DNA here is from genome assembly GCF_028023285.1 of Balaenoptera ricei. Taxonomy (NCBI): domain Eukaryota; kingdom Metazoa; phylum Chordata; class Mammalia; order Artiodactyla; family Balaenopteridae; genus Balaenoptera; species Balaenoptera ricei. The sequence goes on along the minus strand of NC_082652.1, from coordinate 3,398,987 downwards.
TCTGTTGATGGACATTTAGGTTGGTTCAATATCCTGGCTATTGTAGGTTTTTCTCCTTCATCACTTTAAGTATATCCTGCCACTCCCTTCTGGCTTGCAGAGTTTCTGCTGAAAGATCAGATGTTAACCTTATGGGGATTCCCTTGTGTGTTATTCTGGCTATTGTAAATAGTGCTGCAATGAACATTGTGGTACATGTCTCTTTTTGAATTATGGTTTTCTCAGGGTATATGCCCAGTAGTGGGATTGCTGGGTCATATGCTAGTTCTATTTTTAGTTCTTTAAGGAACCTCCACACTGTTCTCCATATTGTCTGTATCAAATAACATTCCCATCAACAGTGCAAAAGGGTTCCCTTTTCTCCACGTCCTCTCCAGCATTTATTGTTTGTAGATTTTTTTGATGCTGGCCATTCTGACCGGTGTGAGGTGATACCTCATTGTAGTTTTGATTTGCATTGCTCTAATGATTAGTGATGTTGAGCACCCTTTCATGTGTTTGCTGGCAATCTGTATATCTACTTTGGAGAAATGTCTATTTAGAGCTTCGGCCCATTTTTGGATTGGGTTGTTTGTGTTTTTTTTTTGATATTGAGGTGCATGAGCTGCTTGTATATTTTGGAGATTAATTCTTTGTCAGTTGCTTCATTTGCAAATATTTTCTCCCATTCTAAGGGTAGTCTTTTCGTCTTGTTTATGGTTTCCTTTGCTGTGCAAAAGCTTTTAAGTTTCATTAGGTCCCATCTGTTTATTTTTGTTTTTATTTCCATTTCTCTAGGAGCTGGGTGAAAAAGGATCTTGCTGTGATTTATGTCATAGAGTGTTCTGCCTATGTTTTCCTCTAAGAGTTTGATAGTGTCTGGCCTTACATTTAGGTCTTTAATCCATTTTGAGTTTATTTTTGTGTATGGTGTTAGGGAGGGTTCTAATTTCATTCTTTTACATGTAGCTGTCCAGTTTTCCCAGCACCACTTATTGAAGAGGCTGTTTTTTCTCCATTGTATATTCTTGCCTCCTTTATCAAAGATAAGGTGACCATGTGTGTGTGGGTTTATCTCTGGGCTTTCTATCCCGTCCCATTGATCTATATGTCTGTTTTTGTGCCAGTACCATACTCTCTTGAGTACTGTAGCTTTGTAGTGTAGTCTGAAGCCAGGGAGTCTGATTCCTCCAGCTCTGTATTTCTTTCTCAAGATTGCTTTGGCTATTCGGGGTCTTTTGTGTTTCCATACAAATTGTGAAATTTTGTGTTCTAGTTCTGTGAAAAATGCCAGTGGTAGTTTGATAGGGATTGCATTGAATCTGTAGATTGCTTTGGGTAGTAGAGTCATTTTCACAATGTTGATCCTTCCAATCCAAGAACATGGTATATCTCTCCATCTGTTTGTATCATCTTTAATTTCTTTCATCAGTGTCTTATAGTTTTCTGCATACAGGTCTTTTGTCTCCTTAGGTAGATTTATTCCTAGGTATTTTATTCTTTTTGTTGCAGTGGTAAATGGGAGTGTTTCCTTAATTTCTTTCTTTTTTTTTTTTTAAAGCATTCCAAGATACTCTTTTTTTGTTTTTTTTAAGGACACCAATTGTACTTGAACATTTGTTACTTTTTTAAAAAAATTTATTTATTTATTTATTTATTTTTGGCTGTGTTGGGTCTTCATTTCTGTGCGAGGGCTTTCTCTAGTTGTGGCAAGCGGGGGCCACTCTTCATCGCGGTCCGCGGGCCTCTCACTATCGCGGCCTCTCCTGTTGCGGAGCGCAGGCTCCAGACGCGCAGGCTCAGTAGTTGTGGCTCACGGGCCTAGTTGCTCTGCGGCATGTGGGATCTTCCCAGATTAGGGCTTGAACCCATGTCCACTGCATTAGCAGGCAGATTTTCAACCACTGTGCCACCAGGGAAGCCCCCTCCTTAATTTCTCTTTCAGATTTTTCATCATTAGTATATAGGAATGCAAGAGATTTCTGTGCATTAATTTCGTATCCTGTTACTTTACAATATTCCTTGATTAGCTCTAGTAGTTTTCTGGTAGCATCTTTAGCATTCTCTATGTATAGTATCATGTCATCTGCAAACAGTGACAGTTTTACTTCTTCTTTTCCAATTTGGTTTCCTTTTATTTCTTTTTCGTCTCTGATTGCTGTGGCTAAAACTTCCAAAACTTTGTTGAATAATAGTGGTGAGGGTGGGCAACCTTGTCTTGTTCCTGATCTTAGTGGAAATGCTTTCAGTTTTTCACCATTGAGAACAATGTTGGCTGTGAGTTTGTCATATATGGCCTTTATTATATTGAGGTAAGTTCCCTCTATGCTTACTTTCTGGAGGGTTTTTATCATGAATGGGTGTTGAATGGGTGTTGTAGGTTTTTCTCTTTCATCACTTTAAGTATATCCTGCCACTCACCTGCAGAGTTTCCACTGAAAAACCAGCTGATATCCTTAAGGGGATTCCTTTGTATGTTATTTTTTGTTTTTCCCTTGCTGCTTTTAATATTGTTTCTTTGAATTTAATTTTTGTTAGTTTGATTAATATGTGTCTTGGTGTGTTTTTCCTAGGGTTTATCCTGTATGAGACTTGATTAACTCTTTCCTTTCCCATATTAGGGAAGTTTTCAACTATAATCTCTTCAAATATTTCCTCAGACCCTTTCTTTTTCTCTTCTTCTTCGGGGACCCCTATAATTCGAATGTTGGTGCGTTTAGTGTTGTCCCAGAGGTCTCTGAGATTGTCTTCAATTCTTTTCACTCTTTTTTCTTTATTCTGCTCCTCGGCAGTTATTTCCACCATTTTGTATTCCAGCTCACTTATTCATTCTTCTGCCTCAGTTATTCTGTTATTGATTCCTTCTAGTGTATATTTCATTTCAGTTACTGTGTTGTTCATCTCTGTTTGTTCTTTAGTTCTCTTAGATCTTTGTTAAACACTTCTTGTATTTTCTCAATCCGTGCCTCCATTCTATTTCTGAGATTCTGGATCATCTTTACCATCATTACTCTGAATTCTTTTTCAGGTAGATTGCCTATTTCCTCTTCATTTATTTGGTCTTGTAGGTTTTTACCTTGCTCCTTCATCTGTGACACATTTTTTTGCTGTCTCTTTTTTTTTTTTTTTAATGAGTGGGATTGTGTTCCTGTTTTACTGGTTGTTTGGCCTGAGGCTTCCAACACTGGAGTTTGTAGGCTATTTGGTAGAGCTGGGTCTTGGTGCTGAGATGAGAACCTCTGTGAGACCTCACCCTGATGAATATTCCCTGGGGTCTGAGGTTCTCTGTTAGTCCGGTGGTTTGGACTTGGAGCTCCCACTGCAGGAGCTTCCGCCCAACCCCGGGCTCTCGAACCAAGATCCCACAAAGCCATGTGGGTGGCAAAAAAAAAAAAAAAAAACCCAGAAAAATAACAAAGCAAAAAATAAAATTAGACTAGGAAATTAACAGATATGTTAGAAAGAATGTAAAAATAAAAATATAGAAGAATCAACAACTGGAAGGTACATCGGTAGCACAATAGTAAAAAAGGAGGAGGGAAAAAAAAAAAAGGCAGAGGAAAAGGCCTTGGCTGTGGAGGGTGGGGCCTAAGCCAGGGTGAGGTTTGGGCGGTGGGCAGGGCCAATGCGCAGGACCCACAGAGCTGGAAAAGGCCCTGGGAGACGTGGGGGGCGGGGCTTAGGCTCAAGGAACAGAAGGGGCCCAGGCGTGCCCCCCACCTCTGGTCTCAGGACGGGGACCTCACCTGGGAGCCCAGCAGGCTTCCTGGGCTCGAGTGGGCGGGGCAAACGCCCTCCTCTCCTCTCCTGCTCCTCCGGTCTGGGAGAACCTCTCGCGCCTGCCTCTCCTGTTCTCCCCTTGGCCTCCTTCCTGTGCCCCCAGGACCCACGCGGCCTGGAGGGGGCTTTGGAGGGCAGCGGATGGCCTGGGAGCTCAGCAGGCTCCCCGCCCCAGTGGGCCAGGCCATCGCCCTCCGCTCCTGTCCCGCTCCTTCTGGAGAGTCCCTCCCGCCTGCCTCTCCTGATCTCCCTGGCCTCAGGGGCACCGATGCTTTCTGGCCTCCACTTCTCCTCCCCCCTCAGTCCCTCCCCCCAATCCTACCCGTTCACTCTGGGGTTCCTCCCATTTCCTTGGGTGTCAGAATCCCCCACCAGCGGCCGGCAGGCGCCCTAGTTGTGGGGAGACACTAAGTCTGCGTCTTTCCACACCGCCATCTTGACTCTGCCCTCCGGAGACTTTTTAATGACGGCCATTCTGAGCAGTGTGAGGTGGTACCTCACTGTAGTTTTATTTGCATTTCTCTAAGAATTAGTGATGTTGAGCATCTTTTCACTATGCCCTCTTTTAACTGATCCTCTCTTGATGGACGCAGTGGTTGTATTCAAAATATTTAATAACTAGTACTAACCCTGACCAATCAGAGTGGACCTGGCCCTACACACCTGCAGGGGCACAGCAGTGAACATCAGCCCCACTGCAGGTACACACAATTGCACTCTTACAGAACTTTTTCCCTCTCCTGAAAGCTGGAGAAGTGAAAACAAACACATCCTGGTTTCTTGTTTGCACTGTCTTCCTTCTCTGTATATTCATCTCTGGGTAATTTTGGAGCCCGTATGTCTAACAGGATGAGCATTGGGTTAGGAATTCTGACATTCTGTCATTTCGACTCATCTTCAATCAGGTCCTGTTGTTCTACCTGGGGTCTCAGGGTTCCCACTGTAAAACTGGGGCAAGGGACTTTTAAATCCAATTGAACTCAACAAGTTTCTTAAGGTCTGGTTCACCTAGCATCTCTCAGCAACGGGTAACCAAGTCATTAATTGTAAAAAAGCTATATGCCCTGAATGAGCCGGCCACTCAGAATCCGGCTGTTTCCTTAGATTGAACAGCAAGATCGCCTAGAAGTTGAAGATTTCGGTCTCTCATGTGGATAAAAATTAAAAGTACACACACTAGTGCCTGTTTAGCATCTCTGCTGTCAGAGCTAGCTTTACACAGAGAAACCTTCTCCTCCAAAAAAAAAAAAACAGTGCCAAAATGGGGGCTCTTTTCATCTTGAAGAACAACAGCTTAATGTCTCAGCCATTTAGAAACCAAATCACTGGTATGTTTACTAATGAAATATTTCATGCTCTTTGGAACCTTTGAGGGGAGAAAAGACAAATGCTCAGGCCGATCTATAAATCACGTTAAATAATTTCTATTCTTTTCTAAGGAAACTTTTCACCCTCTGTGTGTTATATTATCTGTGTGAAACAGACCCTGGCAGAGGGAAAAATGACAGGACAATTTAGGCAAATTTAATGAAGTAGCTCCAAATATTGTCTCAAAATAAATGAAGTGAATAATGCAAGAGCGTATTCCTGGGTCTCTTTTCACAACAATAACCATTGTGTGAACCACACACCAGAGGCCATTCAGATGGATAGCTGAGTGTAAAGGTGCCACTGTGATGTATTACATACCAGGAGACAATAGGCAGCTTCAATTGCTGTATTTGATTTCAGTAATTCTTTGCGTCCAGGAACTGGGAAGAAATAGGAGGGGAGGGGAGAATGAGAATTACAGCCCTTTCGAGCCCAAGTTTTTGCTTTAGATTCCATCAAATAGCCCAGACGGGTTCTTGGTTTTTTGTTTTTGTTTTTTTTGGTTTTTTAATTTTATTGAAGTATAGTTGATTACAATGTTGTGTTAATTTCTGCTGTACAGCATAGTGACTCTTATACATATATATTCTTTTTCATATTCTTTTCCATTATGGTTTATCACAGGGTATTGAATATAGTTCCCTGTGCTATACAGTAGGACCTTGTTGTTTATCCATTCTGTATATACTAGTTTGCATCTGCTAATCCCAAATTCCCAATCCATCCCTCTCCCACCCCACCCCTCCTTGGCAACCACAAGTCTGTTCTCTATGTGCGTGAGTCTGTTCCTGTTTTGTAGATAAGTTCATTTGTGTCGTATTTTAGATTCCATATATGATATCATATGATATTTGTCTTTGTCTGACTTACTTCGCTTGGTATGATAATCTCTAGGTCCATCCATGTCACTGCATGGGTTCTTGGGTTTTAACTCTTCTGGGTCTATTGGTGGGACCCCCTCTGTTTTCTGAGGGAACATTAGTCAGAAATTAGTGGCTCCCATTGGGGTGGACCTTTGTCATCTTTTTTTTTTTTTTTTTAATGTACTTTTTTTTTTTAAAGAATATTTATTTATTTATTTATTTATTTATTTATTTATTTATTTTTGGCTGTGTTGGGTCTTCGTTTTTCTGTGCGAGGGCTTTTCTCTAGTTGCAGCAAGCGGGGGCCACTCTTCATCGCGGTGCGTGGGCCTCTCACTATTGCGGCCTCTCTTGTTGCGGAGCACAGGCTCCAGACGCGCAGGCTCAGTAATTGTGGCTCACGGGCCCAGCTGCTCCGCGGCATGTGGGATCTTCCCAGACCAGGGCTCGAACCCGTGTCCCCTGCATTGGCAGGCAGACTCTCAACCACTGCGCCACCAGGGAAGCCCTGTCATCTTTTGATTGTGCAACACTGGCGATCCCTTTAGGGAATCCCTCACTGTTCTCTGCTGTAGAAGCTGAAAGAGTAAGATTCTGTCTCTGACAGCGAGGGGTCAGCACATGGCCTGGACTTGGCCAACCTGATTCTTTCTCCAAGATTCTGATTCTTGAGTAACAGGTACAGGGAGGTAGGGGATATAGGAGGTCACACCTGTGGCCGGGACATTAAGTGGCTTTTGTCACCTTTGCTGTGGTTTCCAATATCTGGGTCTCTGTAGTCCCCTTGGTTCCTGCTCATTTCCCAGGTTTTTTATCCCTGTCTCTGATATCTTTCCAATAATGGGTCAGTTTCCGTTGCTTGCCACCAAGAAAACTGACCATCTTAAATAAGCTTCTTAGAAGGAAATGCCATTTTTTTGCCACAGGGAAAGAGAGGTGAGATATTTTTAAAACATCCTGGGGCTGAAAATAAGAAGATAATATGCCAAACACTCATTAAACTCTTGCTGTGTCGGAAATGGTTCTAAGTAGTTTGTATCTGTTAACTCAGTGCTCACAATTATATTTTAAGGGAGTTCACTATTATTTCCATTTTACAGATTAGAAAATGAAAGGTAAGAGATGATCAATTACTTAAGTACATCAAAGTAAAAAGTGGAAGGGCCAGACATTGAACCCAGGGAGTCTGGGTCTAGTTCTTGCTTTTTAAGGATATTCCATTGCCTCTCTTGAACGGTAAAACTGCCCACACTCAAGATAATGCCAAACAATGAGGCAGGTCGGGAAAGCCTCTTACTGTGCTCACAAGAATAGTGACTTATTTGGTGGACAAGGTTTATTTTGATGCTCCTGTGGGTTCTCTCTGCATCCTCTCCAAACAAGGTACCTGAGAGCAATTTCCCATCACTATTGCCAGTTGTATCACATCATTTAGATAGCACAGTAGGCTAGAAATATTATTAATTTGGATATAATGGAGGTGGTATTTGCTGCTTTTGGCAATTGTCTGGCAGCCGTGTGCCCTCTGTATAGGTCCTGGCTAAGCTTCCTGTACCTGGTCCCTCTCAAACCTTGTAGAATTAAGATTCCTCTATCCAAGGACATCATTATGTAGTCACATCAAGGCGTTGCACACATGTTACTTTGTCATTTTCATACCGTCAGTGGACAGACAGCATAGCAAAAATGCCGAAAATTTTAATCAAAATGGCACGTGAGAGTTAGGAGCTCTGGTTATTCAGAGTCATCTTTGAAATCAGGAAAGGTGGTTTTGGGGTAGTTTCACAGTAGCACAGCTGGGGATGCAAGAGGTTTGGTAAGCTTTCCTTGGGGCTTCCTACAATGCTGACAGACTACTGCCACCATCTCTCTTGGGGAAGGAGGAGCCTTTATTGATTATCACCCAGCCCAGACCTCTGGAATCCGTTAATAAAGATTTATCCTTTGTGTTGACTGCAGAATTCGTAACTTGTGTAAGATTTATGCATCAAATTACTCCTTGCCCCTCCCACCCCAAGCTTCAGCCTCTGTTCTTCATGGGATTACTTAAGCTTTACCTGGCTACCTTTTCTCCAGGTATAGCTTTTCTGGCTTGGCCAACCTCCCTCTAATCTTGCAGATTTGGAAATGCAACCCAATTACTCTCAATGTCTCCCAATTACTGTCCAGGTCTTGCATCTAGATGAGCACATATTTTTATCCTTCTTTATTCTCCACTGGGTTGATAAGCATCACGGACAGGTCTACTTATCATTACCTTGTGGTAACGACCAAGTTGAGTGAGTTCTGGGCTCAGCCTTGGCGTCGTAAATGCATGATCGCCAGCGCAGCCCCGTTAACAGATTGAGAAGCTGCAATTAATATGATAACGTTTCACACAGGACATTTCATCTGCAGATATAAATCACAAGGAACATGCATTGTGTTCAGCTAAGGTGAATTCAACTGAATCACTGAGAAGTTATGGTCTCACTGGGACAGCTGAATGCCTTGAAAACAAAAGTAGAAAATGAAGGAATTAAAGTGAGTCTTTTTTTTTTTTAACGATTTTTTTTTGATGTGGACCATTTTAAAAGTCTTTATTGAATTTGTTACAATATTGTTTATGTTTTATGTTTTTTTGATTTTTTTGGCCGTGAGGCATGTGGGATCTTAGCTCCCCAATCAGGGATCGAACCCGCACCCCCTGCATTGGAAGGTGAAGTCTTAACCACTGGACTGCCAGGGAGGTCCCCTAAAGCGAGTCTTATCTGTAGCAGACATACACAGATGTAAGTTGGGATTGTCACCTTGAGTTGCTGTGTGTATGTGTGTACATACATGCCGCATGTATCTATGGAACAGGGATTAAGAATGCAGGCTCTGGAGGTAGCCTGTCTAATTTCATATCCTGGGTCTGCTACTTATGAGATGTACGATCTTGGGCACGTACCAAGGAACTCAGAATTTGAGCCCAGGCATTCTGGCCCCAAGTCCAGGCCTTAAGCCACCATGCTGTACTGCTTCTCTAGCATAAATAATAAGTCAAGAAGACAAAACAAATATCCTTCCCGCTCCACCTTTTGTCCTCTGATTCTTTCCAGAGTCAAACAGAGTTACTAGTTTCTTATTTTTTAAGATTTATTATTGTTTTTATTTTTTAATTGAAATATAGTTTCAGGTGTACTGTACAGTGATTTGATATTTGCATAATTATGAAATGATCACCACAATAAGTCTAGTAACCATCTGTCCCCATACAAAGTTATTACAATATTATTGACCGTATTCCTTACGCTGTATATTACATCCCCATGACTTATTTAATATATGAATACAGGTTTGTACCTCTTAATCCCCTTCACCTATTTTGCCCCCCACACTCTCCCCTCTGGCAACCACCTCTTTTTTCTCTGTTTCTACGCATCTGTTTTTTGTTTTGCTTTTTATTTTTATTTATTTATTTATTTTTAGAGGTGATATTTTAAATTTATTTTATTTATTTTTTGGCTGTGTTGGGTCTTCGTTTCTGTGCGAGGGCTTTCTCTAGTTGTGGCAAGCGGGGGCCACTCTTCATCGCGGTGCGCGGGCCTCGCACTATCGCGGCCTCTCTTGTTGCGGAGCACAGGCTCCAGACGCGCAGGCTCAGTAATTGTGGCTCACAGGCCTAGTTGCTCCGCGGCATGTGGGATCTTCCCAGACCAGGGCTTGAACCTGTGTCCCCTGCATTAGCAGGCAGATTCTCAACCACTGTGCCACCACGAAGCCCCTGTTTTGCTTTTTAGATTCCACATATAAGTGAGATTGTGGTAATTGTCTTTCTCTGACTCATTTCACTCAGCATAATACCCTCTAGATTCATCCACGTTTTCACAAATGGCAATATTTCATTCTTTTTTATGGCTGAGTAATATTCCATTGTGTATATATAGTGTTTATTTTTGTATATGGTGTGAGGATGTAGTCCAGTTTGATTCTTTTGCATATAGCTATCCATTTTCCCCAACACCATTTATTAAAGAGGTTGTCCTTTTTCCACTGTATATTCTTGCCTCCTTTGACATAGATTAATTGACCATGTAAGTGTGGGTTTAGTTACTGGTTTCTTATGTATTGCTCCAGTAATAATAGATTTTGATTAAGCGTGACCTAGTCCTAGTCCTTATATCCGCATGTTTGACTTAATGATAGAACACAGAGTGTTCCATATTATATAAAGACGTCCTTCATTCCTTTTAGGATGCTTTACATAAACTCCATGGCATAGAGCTGTCCCTGGTGTGAGACACGGTGTGGTCACTCCTGCTAGAGTTGACATCATGCTGGTGAACAGGGGGGTGGGCAGCTCAGCCAACACCCAGATTGACTTTTCCAGAGCCACCCACAGTGACAACACCCCCTTGATGGCTCTGGTGGCACTGTGGCCAACGTCTTCCCCAGAGACACCTGTTTTGATGATGATAGAAGGGGGTTCCTGGGATCCTGTGGTGACTTCATATGTCCAGGGAAGACCCCACGGACCCTCTATAACCATGGAAACTATAGAATCCTATGGGGCAACAGGAAGCCACACTGACTCTGGAGAGTAAAGAATCATCATGGCCTTACCAACATGTATCAGTTAGCTATCGCTGTGTAACATCCAAGCACAAAAATCCAGTTGCTTAAATTCATAAATATTTCTTTAGTTCCTGAGTCTGTGCATTGGCTGGACATTTCTTCTGATCTTGGTTGGGCTTACTGATGTTCCTATGTCAGTTGGTGAGTTGACTGTTAGATCGATTTTGCTGATTTTGGCTGGACTCTTGGGTGTCTGGGGCTTTGACAGGACGACTGGATTTCCTTTACTGCTCTACATGACTCATTCTCTGGCAGGCTACCCCAGGCTTGTTGACAGGGAGGCAGCGAGCTCCAAAGAGTGAGGAGGAGCAGGCCTCTTGAGACCTAGGTGTGGAAAAGGCACAGTGTCACTTCCACCATACTTTGTGGGCTAAAGCAAGTGACAAGACTAGCTCAAATCCAAAGGGTGGGGAAATACACTCTACCTCTTAATAGGAGGCACTTCAAAGTCATGTTGAAGATGGTATGAAACACAGGGAAAAGAATTGGAGCCCCTTTTTGCAGTCAATGTATCATACCAGTAGAGTATACTGTCCCAGAAGCTTGGAGACACTTACGGGTTGAGAAAAGGCCTTGGAAGCCTGTACTGACCCCTTGGGGCCTGAGAGCTGGTTATAACCCAGAGACCCAGAGGAACCCCATGGACTCTGTAGCCAGTTCCCTGTTTATGGACATTTAGATTGTTTCCAGGGTTCTGTCATTACAAAGAGCTCTGCAAGAAATATCCTTAGGCCTACATCTGTCTGTGCAAATGTGCAGGTCCAGTTGTGGGATAAATCACCTAGTGTACTTTGGAGAGAGAATCTTTCTTTTCGGGGGGAGTGCTTGGCGAGGTATCTAAATAACTCCACACAGGCTCCATGCAAGAACGGATCTCCTTGAAACCTGCTCCTAGAGGCTGATTCATCATCGGAGACACCAGTGTCTGGGGCCAGCGGCCATCCTCTGCACCCAACCTCTACTCAGCACCCCTCCCCAACATTCAGCATTGGTCTTCCCGACAGCGTTCTACTGACTGCTTCTCCCGAGGATCCCTCTGCCGGGCACGCTGAGCCAAGGGCTGCCTTAAATCAGATCTCTGTTGAATGGCTCAGTAATGCAGAGCACCCCGAATCCAGTGCTGCAAGCCAGGGCTGTTGTTTAAGGAGAGCATTCTTTGCCCATCTCTGACCTCAGGAACCCACCCAGCACCTGCAGGTGAAAGCCAAATGCTAAGAGGAATGCTATTGATCAGCACTGTAAGGGGGAAGGACTGCAGAGTCTTAAATGCTTATTAATGACTAGAAAAAGGACTGACGCTGGGATTTCTGGCATGACGATAAAAGGGCAGAGAGCGAAGTTAAAGAACTGGAATAAAAAATCTCAGCACTGAGCGGGCTGGTTCCCAAGCCTGGCTATACATCAGAGTCAACTGGGGAAGCTTTTAAAAATACAAACTCCTAGACCCTGCCCCAGCCCTACCAACTCAAAACTTCTTGGGGCGGGGGTCGGGGGAGGATCTTTCAAGCCATATTTTGTAAAAGCTCTCCAAGTGGATTTTAGGAACTGCTGACGTCGTCCAATGCTGAAATCCGCTCTTCATCACCCGTGAAAGATGAACCCAGTGATATTTGCAACCATGATAAGTCCTGTTTATGAGGACTGACTGTAACCAGGCAAAGTGCATTATTTCATCATGTCTCCTCCCAACTCTCTCTAGACGTACAATTATCAGTCCCGTTTCCCACGTAAAACAACTGAAGATTAGAGGGATGGACTGAACAAGTAGGCACACAGCTGGGGAGTGGCCGAGCACAGATTCAAATCAGAGACCGTCTGATCCCACAGCCTCTGCTCTCTTTATCCTGAACGCTTCTTCTGTAAAACGGGGTTAGCAGGGGCCGCAAGCTCAGACCCTCACCCATGATCCCAAAGCTTTTGCTCTCAACCCATGGACTTCACTGCAGCACTAAGGAGAAGGCTTTTGCCCACTGAAGATAATGCCCGCAGACTGTTCTAGGTCCCCCTGTCTCTGGGGAACATAATAAAAAGAGAATATATATATTATTTATATACATATATATGAAGTGTGTGTATGTGTATACACACAGATGTGTGTACAGGCATGTGTATATAGGTATATGTATGTATGTGCATAAACATTTATGTATCTGTATATGGACATGTCTGCATGTGTATATGTATGTATACATGTGCATAAAGGTATATGTGTTTATATACGTATATACATGCGTCTGTGCATGTATGTCTATTTATCATCTCCACACATATGCAGCCAAGGAGACTGGAATCCACAGGCCTTCTTTGCACCACCTCTGGGAGGGCCTGTGAGATGGGCTCTAGGGCCTGTGACACAGCTTACCCATTGTCCCCAGAATCCATTCTACTTGTCTTCCTTTTAATAAAAGGATTCCCCGCCCTTGACCCTGGCACAGGGCAGCCCAGGTGGAGACATTTCCCAGCATCCCTTGCAGCTACGGGTAGACCCATGACAAGTTCAGGCTAACCGGATGTGAGTGGAAGACAGATGATGAGCAAAGTCAGGGTCACGGCCTTCCGAAAGGAGATTGCGCGCTCTCTCCTGCTTTTCTTTCTTTTTTTTTTTTTTAATTTATTTATTTATGGCTGTGTTGGGTCTTCGTTTCTGTGCGCAGGCTTTCTCTAGTTGTGGCAAGCGGGGGCCACTCTTCATCACGGTGCGCGGGCCTCTCACTATCGCGGCCTCTCTTGTTGCGGAGCACAGGCTCCAGACGCGCAGGCTCAGTAATTGTGGCTCACGGGCCCAGTTGCTCCGCGGCATGTGGGATCTTCCCAGAGCAGGGCTCGAACTCGTGTGCCCTGCATTGGCAGGCAGATTCTCAACCACTGCGCCACCAGGGAAGCCCCTCTCCTGCTTTTCGTTTCTCCCTTTTCTCCCCGTGGGCTGGAATGAGGACACCGTGGTGGTGACACAGCACTGAGTGGTTCTCAACCAGAAGCACTTTTGCCCGTGCCCACCATCGGGCACCTGGAAATATTTGGAGATGCTTTCCACTGCCACATGGGGGAGGGGTGCCTCCTGACACCTTGTGGGTAGAGACCAGGGGTGCTGTAAAACATCCTATGATACACAGGATCGCCCCCTCCCCCAAATAAAGAATTATCCAGCATCAAAATGTCGATGCATGGAGGTTGAGGAAGGATGTAATAAATGTCTCTATTTCCTTTTTCCTACAAGCTTAGCTTATACCACAATAGGAGACTTTATTAAAACATAGGGCACCAGAGATCCCCAAATGATTGTGACTTAGATGCCATCCTGGGAGACCAGAAATGCCCTTTTATTATCAGGAAGTATATAATAGAAAGTTTTTAATGATAAGATGTTTGATGGAAGGCAAGAGACTGACGCTCTCATTAATACAAGCAAAATATAATTTCCAGGAAGGCCACTGGGAGCTCCCAGAATCACGGGGGAGATTGGAAACAGGCAGGGAGCAGGGTAGCTTTGGAGACTGGGAAGCAGAAACTACAAAAATGGTTCCAAGCAGGAACAAACTGGATGAGTAACTCCTGATGGGATGGATGTATTTCATTTGCTTCTTCTGTCCTCGGGTCACTTGTTTGAGAGTTAACGGCCCTCGAGAGCATCTACCTGGTTAGCCAAGCTTAGACTCTGAGCCCACCTGCTGGCTGGGCACCCAGTACAGATCTGAAGGCTGTGATTCAGGGACTCTCCAGGTGACCTCTGACTTTTGTGACAGAAGATCAGCCACCTGCCTGTACTCTCCCACCAAGCATGCACACAACAGAGTAAGGTAATCGCAAAGGAATTTGGAGTGACAATAGGAGACGGGGTTGGATGCTCTTGCAGCCCAAACCAGCGACGTATATTGGGAACTCAGGAGGTGAGATTTCAACCTCTGGCTTTGCCACTGTGACACCAAGAAAATTCCTTTGATATTTTGGGGGCCTGATTATCAAGACTAGAATCTCAGATGATCCACATCCTCCAACTCAAAGTTACTCAGATCCACTCAAGCAGGTGTAGAAGATGATTAATAGCTGCTGGTAATAGATTACCCTCCTTGCCAAGATCTATATATTGACACATACAGCTCAGGCCATTTTTCTGTCCAATTACACATCCGCCAAAAAAGGGAAAATTGTAATTGCACATATTGATCTGTCTCAGTGGTTTGAGGGGCATCAAGACTGACTGGGAATTATCTTCAAAGCCTTCATATACTTGAAAGCATCTCAGAAGTTGGGAGGAAACAGTCTGCTGTGCTGTGAATAACCCATCTAGCCATAGAAAGGCAGTGAGGGAATCTCATCATCCCATTCATCCCACTTGAAATCACCTGAGTTTGAACCACGGGTGCTCTTGTGTCTGGTGAGTGGGGAGCAGGGCCAGGAGTGGGCAGGCTGATCTGCTTAGTTCCTCCCCTTCAGGGCCTTACACCTAACCTCAGAGCAGCTAACCTTTCGTCTCTGTGGAGGTGCTCTAGGAGTGAATAAGCAGTGGGGACCCTTGGTTGATATTGGTTGATCTTTCCTTCTCTCTGTCCATTCCCCTTTCTTATGGAAATCAGAAAGCTCCCCTACATCTTCCATGAGGACTATCCTTCCTTCAACCTCAGCCATGTGATCTGAAGGGGGATGATTCTACCCCCCCTGCTGAGGAGGTGGGTATAGGATGTATGTCTGCCCCATCAAAGATTTCCATTATCCCCCAGTAATAAGGTGACTGGTTTGAGAATGGGCACCTAACTCAAGTCAGATCAATGACTCCAGTTCTGGATTTTTCTTGGAGCCATTGGGAAAGATATGATCCCTTTCCTTAGTGGTTGTCTGGGCTGTTGGATATAAGCCAATCAATGTGGGGAAGGCATTTTTGTTGCTACTTGGAGAGAGCCTCCCTGAGAAGGTTGGAGTAGCCAGTCTCCAAGACGGCCCCCCTGTGATTCTTAGCTCCTGCTATTAAGGGCCTTGTGTGGTTCCCTCCCAAACTGAAGAGGACGAATCTGTGTTACCAACAGAATAGTGGAAATGATGACATATGACTTCCAGAGTTGGGTCCTAAAGACACTATGGCTTCTTTCTTGTTGTCTCTTGGGTCCCTGGTTCTGGAAGCAGCTGCTGCCATGTTGGGAGGTCACTCAAGCAGCCATTAACAGAGTTCTGTGTTCAAAGCATCCTAACAACAAGCACTAACTTTGCAGACGCATATCACCCAGCCCCAGTCGAACTGTCAGATGCCTACAGCCCCAGCCGAGAGATCCTGAGCCAGAACCACCAGAAATGCCATTCCCAGACTTCTGACCCTCAGAAAGTGTGATGAGTAAAAAATGTTCATTGTCTTAAGCGGCTAAGTTTTGGGGTAATTCGTTCTGCAGCAATGAATAACGAACACATATTGTCAGCCTGGGCTGTGTCTAATCTTACAGCCCTGAGAAATGTGGACTTTCTAATGCATCTTGACGACACCATTCTTCCAAATGGGATTATCCCGAAGATGAACCTTGCGCCATCCGGTTTTCATTAAAACCCTTTCTTCTTGGCACCGTGGTTTGGGTTCTGTCTGGTTCCATGAAGGAGTCAGTTCTGCAGTCCTGGAAACATCGCTGAGGGATTCCTTAGGCCACAGACTCATTATTTATGCTTTCTCTCTCTCCTCTCTCTCTCAACCACAGTTATTTTCAAACACCTTAAGGAGAACACTGAGTTTTGCATATTCCTCGAGGCTTTTTAAAACTGGGGCGATTGAGATTTTGTTGATTTATCCATGGAGGAAAATACAGTCAGGGTAGTCTTCTCATTTGTAGGTGCCTGAGCTCTGCTCCAGGGACCCTCCAGTTTCTGTGCCTCTCCTCCCCGCGGTAAATTGTAGGTGACAGGCATGTCTGGGAGAATGGCCCTTGGGAACGCAGAGATTCACACAGAGAGCAGCGAGAACTGCCTGGTGTGGCATCGGAGGCTCCCACGGCTGCCAGGGTGAGGGATGGCTGGGGAGGGTGACCAGGAAGGTGCCCCCTTAGGACAGAGGGGGGCCTAGGATCATCCTGAATAGTGGAAATGGATGGTTCCCTTTTGGGCAATGAAGATTTTGAAGACTTTGAAATATCAGTGGGATATTAAGTTTAGCCTGGTGACTTGATAGATATTCTTGGGTTTACAGTTTCCTAAGATGATGGGAAAAAAGAAGGGGCAAAAGAAAAACAAGGGTCTCATCTTCTAGGACCTCCATCTATCTACTAGGAAATTATAAAACTCCACTTCCCCTGGGGTCTGTTTCTCTCCTGGGGCGTAGCACTCCCTCACTGTTCTAAGGCTGAAAAACCCTGATCTGTTTTGGTAGATGGGCACAAGATTCAAATAGGTGGCTGGTTGGAGACAGTGACCTTCAGTAACCCTGGCTCTCCATAGATCTAAGGCTAGAGCAGTCAAGGGACAAAAGAGAGGTAGTGCCAAGCTCATGGCCAGAGGGGACACCACCTAGCAGGGTCCCCAAGGATCCTCCATGACCAATTCAAGATGGCCACCTTCACCGAGGGCTGTTGATGTCTTAACGACTCTGCATCCACACCAAGAAGAGCTTGCTACTTAGTGAAGGTCCCATGGATATCCTTACAAGGTCACTCCAACCATCTTAAATAAGGCAGCTATGGTCTTCTCATGTGATAACCTTGCTTGCTACGGCAAAGCTTTGCATCATGAAGAGGAAAGCACAGGAGAGGGTGTGGAGAAAAGGGAACCCTCCTACACTGTTGGTGGGAATGTAAATTGGTGCAGCCCCTATGGAGAACAGTATGGAGGTTCCTTAAAAAACTAAAAAGAGCTACCATATGATCCAGCAATCCCATACCTGGGTGTATATTTGGAGAAAACTCTAGTTCGAAAAGATGCCTGCACCTCAAAGTTCATAGCAGCATTATTCACAATAGCCAAGACATGGAAACAACCTAAATATCCATCAACAGATGCATGGATGAAGAAGATGTAGTACATATATACAATGGAATATTACTCAGCCATTAAAAAGAATGAAATAATGTCACTTGCAGCAACATGGATGGACCTAGAGCTTATCATACTAAGTGAAGTAAGTCACACAGAGAAAGACATATACCATATGATATTGCTTCTATGTGGAATCTAAAAAAATGATACAAATGAACTTATTTACAAAACAGAAACAGACTCACAGACATAAAAACAAACTTATGGTTACCAAACAGGAAAGGGAAGGGGGAGGGATAAATTAGGAGATTGGGATTAGCAAATACACACCACTATATATAAAATAGATAACCAACAAGGACCTACTGTATAGCACAGGATACTCAATATCATGTAATAACCTCTAATGGAAAAGAATCTTTAAAAAGTTATATAACTATATATCTGTATCTATCTGTATCTATCTATCTACCTATCAATCTATCTATATATAACTGAATCACTTTGCTGTCCATCTGAAACTAACACAACATCATAAATCAGCTAGAGTTTAATAAAAAAAATTTAAAAAAACAAAGCAGAAAGCATAGATGCCAACCAACCTAAGTGGGGCTCAGCTGGCGTCAACGAGCAGGAAGTGGCAGCCAGGAAGTGAGAGTTTCTGTGGCTCAGCGGTGAAAAGGGTGGTGCCCTCAGAGAGCAGCAGTGGCCACCAAGCAAACCACAGGAGTGGGGTCTGTGGAGGCCCTTCCAGGCAGGGCCACTGCTATATTGTCAAAGATACAGTGGTGCAGGTGAAGACATGTCACTCAGCCAGGTGACATTGTCTCCATGTTGCAGGTGATGAAGTTGAGGCTGGCTTGTGTTGGTTCCCTGGCTGCATTACAGAATCCAATCTTAGCACCACAAAACACTTCAAACACCAAGGGAGGAGCTTCAAGAGGGCAGAAGAGTAAGACGCGGAGATCACCTTCCTCCCCACGGATACATCAGAAATACATCTACATGTGGAACTGCTCCTACAGAACACCCACTGAACGCTGGCAGAAGACCTCAGACCTCCCAAAAGGCAAGAAACTCCCCACGTACCTGGGTAGGGCAAAAGAAAAAAGAAAAAGTAGAGACAAAGAATAGGGACAGGACCTGCACCAGTGGGAGGGAGCCGTGAAGGAGGAAAGCTTTCCACGCACTAGGAGCCCCTTCGCGGGCGGAGACTGTGGGTGGCGGAGGGGGGAAGCTTCGGAGCCACGGAGGAGAGCACAGCCACAGGGGTGCGGAGGGCAAAGTGGAGAGATTCCCGCACAGAGGATCGGTGCCGAGCAGCACTCACCAGCCCGAGAGGCTTGTCTGCTCCCCCGCCGGGGCGGGCGGGGCTGGGAGCTGAGGCTCGGGCTTCGGTCGGATCGCAGGGAGAGGCCTGGGGTTGGCGGCGTGAACACGGCCTGAAGGGGTTAGCGCACCACAGCTGGCTGGGAGGGAGACCGGGAAAAAGTCTGCAGCTGCCGAAGAGGCAAGAGACTTTTTCTCGCCTCTTTGTTTCCTGGTGCGCGAGGAGAGGGGATTCAGAGCGCCGCCTAAACGAGCTCCAGAGACGAACGCGAGCCGCGGCTCTCAGCGCGGACCCCAGAGACGGGCGTGAGACGCTAAGGCTGCTGCTGCCGCCACCAGGAAGCCTGTGTGCGAGCCCAGGTCACTCTCCACACCGCCCCTCCCGGGACCCTGTGCAGCCCACCACTGCCAGGGTCCCGTGATCCGGGGACAACGTCCCCGGGAGAACGCACGGCGCGCCTCGGGCTGCTGCAACGTCACGACGCCTCTGACGCCGCAGGCTCGCCCCGCCTCCTCCGTACCGCTCCCTCCCCCCGCCTGAGTGAGCCAGAGCCCCCGAAGCAGCTGCGCCTTTAACCCCGTCCTGTCTGGGCGGGAACAGACGCCCTCAGGCGACCTACACGCAGAGGCGGGGCCAAATCCAAAGCTGAACCCTGGGAGCTGTGCGAACAAAGAAGAGAAAGGGAAATCCCTCCCAGCAGCCTCAGAAGCAGTGGATTAAAGCTCCACAATCAACTTGATGTGCCTGCATCTGTGGAATACCTGATAGACAACGAATTATCCCAAATTGAGGAGGTGGAATTTGGGAGCAAGGATATATATATATATTTTTCCCTTTTCCTCTTTTTGTGAGTGTGTATGCATATGCTTCTGTGTGTGATTTTGTCTGTATAGCTTTGCTTTTACCATTTGTCCTAGAGTTCTGTCTGTCCGTTTTTTGTTTTTTTTTTTAGTATAGTTTTCAGCGCTTGTTATCATTGGTGGATTTGTTTTTTGGTTTGGTTGTTCTTTTCTTTCTTTCTTTCTTTTTTAATTATTAAAAAAATTTTTTTTAATAATTATTTTTTGTTTCTTATTTTAATAACTTTTTAATTTAATTTTATTATTTTTCTTTCCTTCTTATTTTTCTCCCTTTTATTCTGAGCTGTGTGGATGACAGGCTCTTGGTGCTCCAGCCAGGCATCAGGGCTGTGCCTCTGAGGTGGGAGAGCCAACTTCAGGACACTGGTCCACCAGAGACCTCCCAGCTCCACGTAATATCAAACAGTGAAAATCTCCCAGAGCTCTCCATCTCAACACCAAGACCCAGCTTCACTCAACGACCAGCAAGCTACAGTGCAGGACACCCTATGCCAAACAACTAGCAAGACAGGAACACAACCCATCCATTAGCACAGAGTCTGCCTAAAATCATAATAAGGCCACAGACACCCCAAAACACACCACCAGACACAGACGTGCCCACCAGAAAGACAAGATCCAGCCTCATCCACCAGAACACAGGCACTAGTCCCCTCCACCAGGAAGCCTACACAACCCACTGAACCAACTTTAGCCACTGGGGGCAGACACCAAAAATAACAGGAACTACGAACCTGCAGCCTGCGAAAAGGAGACCCCAAACACAGTAAGTTAAGCAAAATGAGAAGACAAAGAAACACACAGCAGATGACGGAGCAAGGTAAAAACGCACCAGACCTAACAAATGAAGAGGAAATAGGCAGTCTACCTGAGAAAGAATTCAGAATAATGATAGTAAAGATGATCCAAAATCTTGGAAATAGAATGGAGAAAATACAAGAAACGTTTAACAAGGACCGAGAAGAACTAAAGAGCAAACAAACAATCATGAACAACACAATAAATGAAACCAAGAATTCTCTAGAAGGGATCAATAGCAGAATAACTGAGGCAGAAGAACGGATAAGTGACCTGGAAGATAAAATAGTGGAAATGACCACTGCAGAGCAGAATAAAGAAAAAAGAATGAAAAGAACTGAGGACAGTCTCAGAGACCTCTGGGACAACATTAAACGCACCAATATTCGAATTATATGGGTCCCAGAAGAAGAAGAGAAAGAGAAAGGGACTGAGAAAATATTTGAAGAGATTATAGATCATTAAAAATGAAAATAAATAAGGAAACACAAGCTTTAAATGACACATTAAACAAGATGGACCTAATTGAAATTTATAGGACATTCCATTCAAAAACAACAGAATACACTTTCTTCTCAAGGGCTCATGGAACATTCTCCAGGATAGATCATATCTTGGGTCACAAATAAAGCCTTGGCAAGTTTAAGATAATTGAAATCATATCAAGTATCTTTTCTGACCACAACGCTATGAGACTAGATATCAATTAAAGGCAAAAAATCTGTAAAAAATACAAACACCTGGAGGCTAAACAATACACTACTAAATAACCAAGAGATCACTGAAGAAATCAAAGAGGAAATCAAAAAATACCTAGAAACAAATGACAATGAAAACACGATGACCCAAAACCTATGGGGTGCAGCAAAAGCAGTTCTAAGAAGGAAGTTTATAGCAATACAATCCTACCTTAAGAAACAAGAAACATCTCAAATAAACAACCTAACCTTGCACCTAAAGCAATTAGAGAAAGAAGAACAAAAAACCCCCAAAGTTAGCAGAAGGAAAGAAATCATAAAGATCAGATCAGAAATGAAGGAAACAATAGCAAAGATCAATAAAACTAAAAGCTGGTTCTTTGAGAAGATAAACAAAATTGATAAACCATTAGCCAGACTCATCAAGAAAAAAAGGGAGAAGATGCAAATCAATAGAATTCAAAATGAAAAAGGAGAAATAACAACTGACACTGCAGAAAGACAAAGGACCATGAGAGATTACTACAAGCAACTCTATGCCAATAAAATGGACAAGCTTGAAGAAATGGACAAATTCTTAGAAATGTACAACCTTCCAAGACTGAACCAGGAAGAAATAGAAAATATGAACAGACCAATCACAAGCACTGAAATTGAAACTGTGATTAAAAATCTTCCAACAAACAAAAGTCCAGGACCAGATGGCTTCACAGGCAACTTCTATCAAACGTTTAGAGAAAAGCTAACACCTACCCTTCTCAAACTCTTCCAAAATAAAGCAGAGGGAGGAACACTCCCAAACTCATTCTACGAGACCACCATCACCCTGATACCAAACCAGAGAAAGATGTCACAAAAAAAGAAAACTACAGACCAATATCACTGATGAACATAGATGTAAAAATCCTCAACAAAATACTAGCAAACAGAATCCAACAGCACATTAAAAGGATCATACACCATGATCAAGGGGGTTTTATCCCAGGAATGCAAGGATTCTTCAGTATACACAAATCAATCAATGTGACACACCATATTAACAAATTGAAGGAGAAAAACCATATGATCATCTCAATAGATGCAGAGAAAGCTTTTGACAAAATTCAACACCGATTTATGATAAAAACCCTCCAGAAAGTAGGCCTAGAGGGAACTTACCTCACCATAATAAAGGCCATATATGACAATCCCACAGCCAACATCGTCCTCAATGGTGAAAAACTGAAACCATTTCCACTAAGGTCAGGAACAAGACAAGGTTGCCCACTCTCACCACTATTATTCAACATACTTTTGGAAGTTTTAGCCACAGCAATCAGAGACGAAAAAGAAATAAAAGGAATCCAAATCGGAAAAGAAGTAAAGCTGTCATTGTTTGCAGATGACATGATACTATACATAGAGAATCCTAAAGATGCTACCAGAAAACTACTAGAGCTAATCAATGAATTTGGGAAAGTAGGAAGATACAAAATTAATGCACAGAAATCTCTTGCATTCCTATACACTAATGATGAAAAATCTGAAAGTGAAATTAAGAAAACACTCCCATTTACCATTGCAACAAAAAGAATAAAATACCTAGGAATAAACCTACCTAAGGAGACAAAAGACCTGTATGCAGAAAGTTATAAGACACTGATGAAAGAAATTAAAGATGATACAAACAGATGGAGAGATATACCATGTTATTGGATTGGAAGAATCAACATTGTGAAAATGACTATACTACCCAAAGCAGTCTACAGATTCAATGCAATCCCTATCAAACTACCACTGGCATTTTTCAGAGAACTAGAACAAAAAATTTCACAATTTGTATGGAAATACAAAAGACCCCGAATAGCCAAAGCAATCTTGAGAAAGAAAAACAGAGCTGGAGGAATCGGGCTCCCAGACTTCAGAGTATACTACAAAGCTACAAGAATCAAAACAGTATGGTGCTGGCACAAAAACAGAAATATAGATCAATGGAACAGGATAGAAAGCCCAGAGATAAACCCACACACATATGGTCACCTTATCTTTGATAAAGGAGGCAAAGATACACAATGGAGAAAAAACAGCCTCTTCAATAAGTGGTGCTGGGAAAACTGGACAGCTACATGTAAAAGGATGAAATTAGAACCCTCCCTAACACCATACACAAAAATAAACTCAAAATGGATTAAAGACCTAAATGTAAGGCCAGACACTATCAAACTCTTAGAGGAAAACATAGGCAGAACACTCTATGACATAAATCACAGCAAGATCCTTTTTCACCCACCTCCTAGAGCAATGGAAATAAAAACAAAAATAAACAAATGGGACCTAAGGAAACTTAAAAGCTTTTGCACAGCAAAGGAAAGCATAAACAAGACGAAAAGACAACCCTCAGGATGGGAGAAAATATTTGCAAATGAAGCAACTGACAATGGATTAATTTCCAAAATTTACAAGCAGCTCATGCTGCTCAGTATCAAATAAACAAACAACGCAATCCAAAGATGGGCAGAAGACCTAAATAGACATTTCTCCAAAGAAGATATACCGATTGCCAACAAACACATGAAAGAATGCTCAACATCATTAATTATTAGAGAAATGCAAATCAAAACTACAATGCGATATCATCTCACACCGGTCAGAATGGCCATCCTCAAAAAATCTAGAAACAATAAATGCTGGAGAGGGTGTGGAGAAAAGGGAACACTCTTGTACTGTTGGTGGGAATGTAAATTGATACAGCCACTATGGAGAACAGTATGGAGGTTCCTTAAAAAACTAAAAATAGAACTACCATATGACCCAGCAACCCCACTACTGGGCCTATACCCTGAGAAAACCATAATTCAAAAAAAGTCATGTA
This sequence comes from Balaenoptera ricei, assembly GCF_028023285.1. Taxonomy (NCBI): domain Eukaryota; kingdom Metazoa; phylum Chordata; class Mammalia; order Artiodactyla; family Balaenopteridae; genus Balaenoptera; species Balaenoptera ricei. Next base: position 3,374,916 of record NC_082652.1, on the reverse strand, counting down.
ACACAATGTTCACTGCAGCTCTATTTACAATAGCCAGGACATGGAAGCAACCTATATGTCCATCGACAGATGAATGGATAAAGAAGATGTGGCACATATATACAATGGAATATTACTCAGCCATAAAAAGAAACGAAATTGAGTTATTTGTAGTGAGGTGGGTGGACCTAGAGTCTGTCATACAGAGTCAAGTAAGTCAGAAAGAGAAAAACAAATATGTATGTTAACACATATATATGGAATCTAAAAAAAAAAAAAAAAAAGATTATGAAGAACCTAGGGGCAAGACGGGAATAAAGACGCAGACCTACTAGAGTATGGACTTGAGGATATGGGGAGGGGGATGGGTAAGATGTGACAAAGTGAGAGAGTGGCATGGACATATATTCACTACCAAATGTAAAATAGATAGCTAGTGGGAAGCAGTCTCATAGAACAGGGAGATCAGCTCGGTGCTTTGTGACCAGCTAGAAGGGTGGGATAGGGAGGGTGCGAGGGAGGGAGATGCAAGGGGGAAGAGATATGGGGATACATGCATATGAATAACTGATTCGCTTTGTTATAAAGCAGAAACTAACACACCATTGTAAAGCAATTATACTCCAATCAAGATGTTATAAAAAAAAAGATATAAATGGTATCCATATTGGAAGGGAAGATGTAAAACTGTCACTATTTGCAGATGACTTGATAATTTATATAGATAATCCTAAAGTCTCCACCCCAAAACAAAAAAAACCCAAAACCAAAAAACAAAACAAAAAATAACACCAACAAGGGAACACAGAGGACTTCAGGCAAGTTCAGCTTTCTTCCCAGCAGCTGAGGCCACACTGAGGTCCAAGCCCAGATTTCTGCCCACATCTGCCACTCACAGGAGTGGGAGTTGGAACCACGTTCAGTCCTGCTGTTTTCTGACCTTAAGCTGCCTGGTGGGTCAAGGGAGCTGGGACAGGAGCCAGGAAGCATGGCTGAGTGGAACTTGCCTCCTCGGAACTATAGCACCAGCATCTCTATGTCGATACGCGTGCTTCAAAGGGTAGATTGGGAGCAGGGCCGCCAGTGGAGCTGGGAGGCCCAGCCAGCACAGAGGCCTTTGGGGAACGTCGGGCTCCTGGGTGACATAGCAAAGAGCAAAGCAGAGACGGTCCGTTCTCGGCTGCCTAATTGGCTCACACCAGCTATGAGGCACTGGCAAGAAAGTCCCCAGTCGTTTTCCTCAAGTTGGTAGTAAGAATCCCAATTAGACCTCAAGAGACCTCTTCCCTCTCAAGATGCTATGTTTGTTCTGCTCCTTCAGGCCAAGCTGACATTGGCAACCAAGTCATGCAGATCCTTAAAGGGGAAAAAGAATCCAGTTTGGCATGAATCCGGTGCCCCCTCCCTCTGCGTTCCCATCTTTACAGGAAGGTTGGCTCTCAGGAGTCCAGCCACTCAATAAACCAAGCAGCTTCTACTGGACGACTAGTGTATTAATCAGGTGGGAGTAGGTACTGCTGTAAATAAACCAAAATAGCAGTTAGTGAAACAGAATAAAGGTCTCTTTCTCGTCAAGAAGGGTCTGGGAGGGTCCGATCCTCTCCAGAGCCACGAGCGTCCTGCAGCCACTTAGGGACCATCCCAGACTCCCTCCAACTGGTGGTGCTACATGCCAATGTGTGTCTTCCCCAAATACCATATGATGTCACTTATACGTGGAATCTAAAATATGACACAATAAAAAAACAATAAAATAAAATATGACAGAAATGAACCTATCTATGAAACAGAAACAGATTCATGGATGTAGAGAACAGACTTGTGGTTGCCAAGGGGGTTGCTGAGAGAGGGACGGATTGGGAGTTTGGGGTTGGTAGATGCAAACTATTGCATTTAGGATGGATAAACAACAAGGTCCTACTGTACAGCACATGGAACTATTATATTCAGTATCCTGGGATAAACCATAATGGAAAAGAATATAAAAGACGAATGTATATATGTACGTATAACTGGATCACTTTGCTGTACAGCAGAAATTAACGTTGTAAATCAACTGCATTTTAATTAAAAAAAAAAAACCCCAAAACAAAAACATATGTCTTCCCGGTCACGCAGGCAGGATAGGAGAGAGCGTGGGGCACTCACTCACACTTGCTCCTGACCGCCCCTTCTGGGGGTGACCTGTCATCCCGGTTCACTCGCTGCCAGAACTAGTCACGTGGACCCAACTGAACCGCAAGGCCGGCTGGGAAATGTACCAAGAACGACTGTCTCTACCACAACTTCCATGTGTCAAAACACGTCCAAGTATTTGGGGGCTCTAGACAAAGAAGGGAAACCCCTCCCTTCCCTGGGGATATGAAAAAGCCAGAGAAATGTCTATTTGTCAGTAGACTTTGGAGGTACTGATTGTATGGGGCACAGCTGGCAGGATTCTGACTAAAGTGAAGACGTGCACACAGTGAGGTTGATCGGGGAAGAGGGGGGATATTTAATTCTTACCATGCTTCACTCACAGACAGTAAGCCAGCAAGGTCTGTATAGAAAGAGATGAGAAGAGGTATTATCTTCTACGCCCCTCTTGAGGGCAGGCGTTGCATCAACCTATATTTGTCACCCCTGAAGTGACCAAATCTGAAGACTTGTCTACTGGCCCAGGGGAAGATGCTGGTGTCACATCTATGAGGCAGCATAACTACATTATAGTAGTTTCCTAAATTATTGTTCAGTTTCCTGGTTTCCACTAGGTGGCCAGCTTAATTTATCAGACTATGCCTTCGTCACTCATGCTCTGTAAACCATTCATTGTCTGTCTGCCCATCCATCCACTCACACAAACATTCATCCATCCATCCATCCATCCAAACATTTGCCCATCCATTCAAGCATCTAATCATCCATCCATCCATCCATCCATCCAAACATTTGTCCATCCATTCAAGCATCTAATCATCCATCTATCCATCTGTCCACCCAACCAAACATCCACCCACTCAACCATCCATCAATCCATCCATCCATTCACCTATCCATTCATCCATCCATCCATCCATCCATCCATCCATCTGTCCATCCATCCATCTAAGCAGCCATCCAGCCATCCAAACATTTGTTCATCCATTCAAGAATCTATCATCCATTCGTCCATCCATCCATCCATCCATCCACCCCTCCAGACAAATGTTTACTGAGTGCTGACTCTTGCTAGGCATGGCTCTAGTCATGGAGTACACAGCAGAGGGCAGGTAGGACTACATCCTTACTCTTCTGGAACTTACATTCTGCTAGGGAAGACACACAACAAACAAGAAAGGCAATACTTGGAAAGGACAATGCCAGAGTTGTCTACGATGTCTGCAAGTTGGGATGATAAGAGAAGGGGGACTTGAACGGGAGGGGGTGTGAGGCTACTCTAAGGTGGGCAGAGAAAGGCTCACTGAGGATGTGACATATGAGCTGAGACCTGAATGGTAAGGAGGGGTCAAGCCTGTGACAATACGGGAGAACAGAGTTCCAGAAAGGAGAGGCAAAAAGGGCAAAAGCTCCGAGGTGGGGATAAGCGTCTTTTGTTAGAAGACTAGACAGAAGGAAGCCAGTGGGGCTGGAGTTAGTGAGCAAGAGGGGCTGCAGTGGGAAATGAGGGTGGGTTGATGGGCACCGCTGCATCATGCTGGGCCTGTCGGCCACGATACAAAGTCCAGATTTCACTCTAGGATTTATGGGCATCTATTGGAGGGTTTTAAGCTGGGCAGTGACATGATTTGAATTATGTTTTTAAAAGGTCACCCTGTTAATTTTCATTTAGCAGACATTGACTGTCTACTTAGTAGATTCATTTAAGAGCCATGAAATGCTCTGGAGGCAGGGGGAGCAAAGGAGAGCAAGACAGAAACTTTTAAACTTATAAAACAAACGTTGGCCATCATGCTTTGAGTCTATTAGCGTAACTGGCGGATCTGACTAGATTGAACATCAGGGAAAAGCCACCATGAGAAATTCAAAGTCTGGCTGTCCTGGAAAGAGGAGGGGACACAGAGTCTGATGGCCCATGGGACTCTTTCATGGGGATCCAGCCAGAGAGTGATGGGTGGGTTTCCAGGGTGGACCCACACAGTTTGTTTGTGAAGGGATTTGCTACCTCTTCTTCAGCATGAACCTCAATTTTCTGGGGTCCTGTACATGCGGTTCCAGGGTCTTCCCGAATATCCAGAAAGCAAAGCTCATGGGAATGGAATTGTGAGCAGGAGAAGTGAGGAAGCCAGGAAGAGCCAGTAGAGGATCCATTGCTTTGTGGGACCAACATCCATTTTTACGGCAAAAATATCTTGATTCTCCCTTTGAAGTTTGTCCTTTCTCACTCTGAGTCCCTACTTTTTTGTTTTTTACCTGAGATTTAATGTACATTTATTCTTAACACGTGGACCATAGAGTATAATGATTTCATACTGAATAAAAGATATCCATTAAGCCAAAGAAGGAAAAAAGGAGGAATTTACATCAAGTTTTAGCTACATTGTTTGAAATACAAATGTATAGATTTTATCACTGGAAGAAATCTCAATTGTGTTTCTTCATCAGAAACTTCAACTGAACCTAGAACTTTTCCACACCTCGATTAGAAAGAAAACAGAAGAAAACAAAAACCCAGAAAAAAAATAAACTGTAAGTTGATTGGCTGCTGAGACAGCAAGGCACTAATCTCTCCCCCAGGGTCCAGCTGGAGGGAGATGTCTGTGATGGAGGCCTGAACATTACATCTTGCAGGTGACAGACTTATGTTCAGCTTGTGACTCCAGTCAGCCAATAGGGGTCAATTGAGGGACTTTATCTGAAAGTGTCAGGACACTTACTGTCTTTACTCTGAGATTCTTTGCTGTGAAACTGCCAAGGATAGGGCTTCTGGAGGCCACTGTATGGAAGAGCTTTCCCTGAGCCTCAAGTCAAACAGGCAAATACTAAGCCCAGAGTAAGAGAGGGGAAGAGATAGAACCCTGGGTCCAACCATTCCTGAAGCCAGCTTCGCCTCTGCTTGTTCAGTCCTATGGAGCAATAAATTCTGTCCACCTCCCCTATTATTTTTCCTGAAGTCCAGTTAAAGAACAATTTTTAAAATCACTTGCAATGCAAACATCAGGATAGGACTTTTCCCCTCCTAAGGGGACTACTTCCTCTCTGGAGTGGGTAGAATTGTCTCCCTCAAAAGATGTGTTGAAATCCTAACCCTCAGAACCTGTGGCTGTGGCCTTATTTGGAAAGAGGGTCTTTGGAAAGAGACAAGTTCTCTTGTCTCTTTGGAATCAAGGGATTCCAAAGATTGCCAGCAACCAACAGAAGCCAGGGAAGAAGCATGGGACAGATTCTCTCCTTCACAGCCAAGGGAGGAAACAATTCTATTAACTCCTTGATTTTGGACTTGCAGCCTCCAGAACGGGGAGAGAATACATTCCTGTTGTTTTAAGCCCCCTAGTTTGTGATATACCTCCCAAAAGACATGTAGCCTTTTTTAAAGAAATCTATTTATTTATTTATTTTTGGCTGTGTTGGGTCTTCGTTGCTGCACACAGGCTTTCTCTAGTTGCAGCAAGTGGGGGCTACTCTTCGTTGCGGTGCGCGGCTTCTCATTGCGGTGGCTTCTCTTGTTGCGGAGCACGGGCTCTAGGCGCGCGGGCTTCAGTAGTTGTGGCACGTGGGCTCAGTAGTTGTGGCTCGCGGGCTCAGTAGTTGTGGCGCACGGGCTTAGTTGCTCCGCGGCGTGTGGGATCTTCCCGGACCAGGGCTCGAACCCGTGTCCCCTGCATTGGCAGGCGGATTCTCAACCACTGCGCCACCAGGGAAGCCCCGAGACACGTAGCCTTAGCACTGTTCAATCCTCCTATCTACAGGAGGCTAGATTAGCACTCCCCCCCCCCCCATCATGTGATACACACGTCAGCTGGGGCCAGATGTAGGCAAAATGTACGGTAGAGAACTTAACGGGAAGGCTTTTGGGGCCAGTCAGGGGTCAAACTTGCATCCGGATCTCTGGCCACAGAATCCTCTCCGCTCTGCCCCTGTCCATCACCCCTCAGGTCATCACTGATCGCTGGGCGGGAGGACCTGAGCCGCCCTGGGGGAGCATCCCTCCTTCACCCGCATTCCTGCCGGAGCCTCCATGGCTGTAGCCACAGCCAAGCGGGGGGGCGGGGGCATCCCCGGTGAGGCGCTAACGACTGCATCCCCGGTGAGGCGCTAACGACTGCAAAGCGAGGGGGGCGGGGGCATCCCCGGTGAGGAGCTAACGACTGCATCCCCGGTGAGGCGCTAACGACTGCAAAGCGAGGGGGGCGGGGGCATCCCCGGTGAGGAGCTAACGACTGCAAAGCGAGGGGGGCGGGGGCATCCCCGGTGAGGCGCTAACGACTGCATCCCCGGTGAGGCGCTAACGACTGCATCTTGGAAAATGACACATGGCGTAGTTAACCCGCAGTTCTGAGCTTCCCCAGAGGGAAACAGACAAACCATTCTCTTGCTCTCCCAGGGTGTCCTAGCGCAGCCTCATTTGTAAAGTGGGTGTGAAACCCAGGAGAAGGTGAGGCTTTTCTAAATAAGACACGTTCGTGGAAGCCCAGTGCCCTGGTGGGTCCGCGGAGCAGTCAGCTGCCCTGGGTCTGCACACAAGTTTAGCTGCCCTAGACCTCTGGCCAGAGGCCGGTGTTATGGCTTTAATTGTGTCCCCCAAATTCAGGTTTTGAAGTCCTGACCCCCCAGTAACTAGATGTGACCTTGTTTGGAAATAGGGTCTTTGTGAATGCAGTTAGTTAAGACGAGGTCTTCATGGAGCAGGGTGGGTTCTACTCCAACTTGCCTGGTGTTCATCTAAAAAGGGGAAATCTGGACACGCACACGGGCGCATCCTGTGGAAAACACCACGTGAACACGGAGACAGAGCCGGGGTGAAGCGGCTGCAGGATAAGAGACACCAAGGGTGGCCGGCCACGCCCTGGGAGCCGGAGAGGGGCTCGACCAGAGTGTCCCTTAGAGCCTCAGAAGGAACCAGCGCTGTCGACGCCTGATCTCAGACTTCTGGTCTCCAGACTGTGGGAGAGCACATTTCTGTTGTTCAAGCCGCCCAGCTTGCGGGACTTTGTTAAGGCAGCTGGTAACGGATTGCTCAAGTCTGGGGCACTAAAAGCCGCAGGAAGCCATGGCTTCCACTGGGGGGCGCTGATGATCCCGGTCTCCATGGGCTTGGGGGTCTGGTCTTAGCCAACAGGACCTGAACTCACTGTCTCAGGGAGGGGGGCCGGGGGGTGGCGCGGGAGGTGGAAATGAGCAAGCAGGGCAGGCGAGGAGGAGCCCAGCAGCATCACTTATTTTATTCACGCCCCCAAAGACACCCTGTTGGAAAGTCAGTTCGTTACGACGTTCATAGCATTTCTTTCTCAGGCTCTGGGCGCACAGAGGGCTGTGTGATCATCGTAAGCTGTGTTCTCTAGGCGATATTCCCTCTCCCCAGGAGACACAGGGGTGCGCTCTCTCTTTCATATAACGGTACACTTCTCCTGATTCTGTCTTGAGAATACACAGCTCCCTCCATCTATTTTTGTTTTCTGCACTTGTGGGTTAGAGACATGGCTCGGGAGAAGTATTCCCCTATTAGAAGAGAAACGGTGACATAGACGGCAAATGAAAGTTTGCCCTCTGGGTTGGGGAGACTGGGTGTGGAGAGGCCTGCAGGGACGTCTTGTCTGCCTGGAGATGACAGCAGCAAATTCACTATGTCCAATTAGGGCCAAGCTGGATTGTAAGCCCCATTTTTCCAGAGTGTCTGCATTTTCAAGAGAAGGCAGAGAGCCAGATTTTTTAGGTGAAATGGCCAAAGTCTTAAATGTTGACTCAGTCTTCTTCTATTCTGTAACCTGTTTTATTATCCTTCATACAATTTATGACCATCTGAAAATTATTTCGTTTGCTGTTAATCCCCCCAGCCCCGGCTAGAGGTAAGGTCTTTGAGCGTCGGCCTGGGTCTGTTATATTTACCGCTCACCTCCTGTGTTTGCGCTAGTTCCTAGCACATAGGAGGTGCTCAATAAATACCAGGTGAATGAGTGAATGATCCATCACTTGATACTGTTTGCACAAAGACAAGGATTTCACGCAACTTCTTTTTCTGGGGAATCATCTCGGGACTGCCTTTGATTACTAGAGGAATCTAAAACTCAACCTTTTTTAAAAAAAAAAAACCCAGCCCAGTGTCACCACGGGCACATACATGCCTCAGGAAACTGACCTCTGAATGTACGTGTGAGATCCAAAGACAGGACAGAGCCCTTTCTGCTCCAGCCCAAAGGGAGGCTGGACTACACGCTTGCCTGCCGTGGTTCTCATTTACTGCCATCAGTCAGCAGGCTTTTAGCAGAGAATTGCACATGTGATTGATTTGCAAATCCTTTCAGGTCCTGAAGGAGAGATACTTAGTACACAATGTACTTTGTCATCGTGTGTCAACATCGCCTCAATGCAGAGAGAGGCATTACGCTACGTAAGACTGTAATTAGATTGTTGCTGGGATCCTTCGATCTGCTTTTTCATTTCCCCAAAGCTCAGCTTTGGGGAGCCCTTTGCCGTGGATGCCAGCTGCTGGGAGGGGGTCAGCGTGTAGAAGGACAAAGGACAGCCATAAAAGCCGCGGAAGGCAAATTTTATATTTACAGTCGGTAAGTTTATAAATATATATTACATTCTTACTATCTACAATACATTCTGCACGCAGACGGATTCGAGAGGGGGCAGCGGCAGCGTTATGAAACGGAACATCACGCGGGAAAGAATGAAAGAAATAAGAGGGGGTTACTGAAAGCAAAGGATTATCCTTGAAGAGGGGTGACAGTTTAATCACCCAGCCAGACAACGTCAGTCAAGTAGGAGAGAGAAGCAGGTAGCTGATGGCTGCTGGAATCTCAGTCTTAGAGCAAACAGACAGCACCTTAGTTTGGGGGAGAGTGCTGAGGTCGAGAGGGTGAACTGGTGGAATTTACACACTTGATCTCAGGAGAATTCAATTATATGCATAGAGACTGAGAGAGAGAGAGAGAGAGAAAGAGAGACAGAGGAAGCAGAGAGACAGGTTCAGAAAGACACAGGGACAGAGAAATAGAAACTGACCTTAGAACCCAACGCTCGAATAACCCAGCTCTCTGCCCCATAGGTGGTTACCTCAGGTCCCTCCATCCCTCCAAGGTGGAGAAGAAGCCTCCCATGCCCCCCCCCCGACCCCCTGTGTGTGAATAGGCCAGGCTTCCTGCCCAACCCACCTCATCGCACACCCCGAGTCCCAACTCTCCCCGCCCTGTACCCTCCGTGTGGATACCCAGATTTATCTCATCAGCCTTGAGCAGCAGACTGGATGAGACCGTCCACAGCCGCATCACAGAAGAGCCCTCCCTCCTCGCTTTCCAGAAAAGCAAGGGGAAGGAGCATCCCTGGGTGCTGAATTCCTTGTGAGCGCTGCTGACCCTCAAAGACCAGCCTCTTCAAAGAAGGACACGTGTGAAGTTCGCCCAGTGGGGCTTCAGTGTAGAATGTCCCCTGGTAGTTGACACAGAGGCCACAGTGGAAGACAGGGAATGGGGACACCACTGCCCTCCACTGCCGAGCGACCAATGACTTTTGGAAAGGTGGCGATGTGGGGCGTGGGGGGAGGAGGAGTACAAACGTGAACATAGTGAATTTGCTAAAAAAAAAAAAAAAAAAAAAAAAAAATTTCTGGTTCTTCGAACCCAGTTGAAAGTCTACACCCAGGCTCCCTAGTTTACTAATAAAGGGATGCTCTGAACGGCTCAAGCGTTTTTGTTTGTTTGGGTGGTTGTTCTTGGCATCTAGTTACAAAGGTATTGGTGGCCTATTCGCCCTCTTGTTCCCTTTCAATCCTTGTCAGCGATTGCCTTGCTTTGCCCAGGCTTTGGGAGATAACAACTCGAAACTCGAAACTCTTGCTTCCCAAGAGCTGCCTCTAGATGGCGCTAGACTCCACCTCTGCTTATACTCACAGCCAGATGTGCTGCCCGAGGTCCAGGGACACGCTTCCTCCCACCCATCCCCTTAAGGCCCCAACCTGAGTCTCATTTTTCTCCTGTGGTCCACAACATTGAATATGTTAGCTGTGTGGCTTTGACAATATCCAAATTGCTTTGATCAAAGAAAGTGAGATGGCAAGAGAGGGATTGTTCTTTCCTGGAGGCTCTCTGAAGTTCAGTGATTCAGAACTCATCTTTCCTCCAATTTAAAAATCTTGCCATGCAGGATAAACCCCTTAACATTGACAGAAACGTTGGACCCTGGAATGTGGACCTCAATTCCAACTCGGGGCCGCCCCAGGGGAGCCAGGGTCATTTTCTGTGGCTCTGTGGATAGCGTCACCCTGATCTTGTCCTGTCTTTTTACTTCCCCACCGGGCACACCGTTGCCCCACATCCCCAAGTTGAAGGCCGAAAGGTGAGTGAGAACCAATGTCCGTGAAGGCCCGGCTTACACATCTTCACGTAATCCTTCCAGGTAGCCGCGTGACTCCTGGCATCCCCCAGGGTCCAGATCCTGGCAGACCCAGTTCATGGCATCCTCACTGCTGGTCGCTATGGAGTTCACGGTGGGGCATCTATCATCCGTAGAGACGGTGGTGAAAGTGGTGAACTTCACTCTTTTCCTTTTTGAGGTGGGGGACGTTGGGGGCTCACTTTTCTGATCTGTCCCATCCATGAGTGTGGGTCCTGAAGGTTTGAACAGCTGTCCGTTGATGCTGTTTTGGGAGTTGGTGCTGAGGAGATACTTACTCTCCTCGAAATCCATGCCCCTGTCGATGGCAGTGATCTGCTCCTCTTGGGAGGAAGCCAAGTTGATGTGATTCTCCAACAGTTCGGCCCGGTGGCTCAACCCGACCCAGTCATGGTACTGACTCATACCTTCTTGTTCTTCGAAGGGAACCTGTTTGTGCCTGTACTTCAATGCAAAGGTCACACAGTTTATTAGGAAGACCAAAATGGCCAGGCAGAAGACACCCAACAGGGCATACATCCCAATTTCCAAGTCGCTCAGCCCTTTGGAGGCCTGTGTGAGGTCATTCTCATCCATTTCCCCATAGCTTCTGGGCAGGTCCACCTGGGCTGGGAAGCTGGTGAGGTCAATGGAGATGGTCTGCAAATGGCTGTCATCATCCAAAAGGCTTTCCTGGCCATGGTTCTTCTGGAAGGTGGACCTTTCCGTTGTGGAGCCCCTTCCTTCCATGAGGCCCACGGAAGAACTGCCGTAGTACCGTCCCTCTTGACTCCGCCATTCTTGCGAGGGTTTTTTGGGTCTTCTGTCACTGACATTATTATCCAGGTGACCTCCTGCCCCCATGTGTCTGCTGTCACTGGTGTTGGGATTGGCATCGTTTTGGCCAAACTTAACTTTGATGTTGGCCGTCCCCACAGCCAACACACTCTTCCGCTTGGATTTCTGGCATGATTCACAAATAACCATTTCGACCTTCACCAGGGCACCCTGTCCTTCGGCTTCAGCGGTGATTATAGGCCACTTGAATTTGGGGTCTTGGTGGATAGAGACCACCTTCTCATCCAGTGATGTGGCCATCAGGGAGAAGTCTTTCGCATCGTAAATATCCAAGGGGGTGACAGAGCCATCACTGAATTGGACCCAGCAACTGATGGCCGCTTCCTGTTGAAGAAAATAAGTAAGTTCATCAAAATGGGCCTCAAAGCTCACTGAATACAAAGTCTTAGTAAAAATAGACACTCTGTCGCAAAGATAATACTACAAGAACAAAGGGAAACCTTTTATGCAGTGTAGAAATAAGAGGCAAGAAATACTAAGGGTATGAAAGAGAATGAATTCTTGTAAAGATGCAGAAGCCAAAGAAAACTACAACAGCAAAATGACAATGATGAAACAGGACCAGGAATAACACTCCCTAATAAGATTTGCTTTCTTTCCTCAGGTGTTGAAAGAAAGATGGCTTCTTTCTGCGGTGCAAGATCTACTTCTGCATAGTAATAAACTGCATATCAAAGGAGATTTACCGGTTAGTGGGGTCATTTACAAATGTTACACATTTAAACGAAAAATATTTATTACGTTATTTTTAAGTTGCTTTAATACCGAGTCTCCGTGCATTACTCACAACACAGGTTAAAACCCCTAACCTAAACAAGGGTGCCCCAGAGGGGCTGCGGGCTTTGGTTGTGTTGGTCCTGCTACATCAGCATCTAAGGATGGGTTTGTATTGGCTTGTGGACAGTCTTGGCTTGGAGGTGAAGAGTAAAACCAACCAGCCAGAGAGAGGGTTAGGGCTAGGGTTAGGGCTGGGGTTAGGAAGGGTTAGGAAGCTTTCTGTTGGGTGAATCTTTGTCTTCCCATCCACTCTCCAGCCCAACCACTTGGGGGAAATTGGGAGACCCAAAAGTAGCCAGGGTCAAGACTTGTGTCCATCTCAATCCCTTGTCTTTCTACTTTGTTGCTTTAGACCAGCTTTCCTTGGGACTAGTCTGTCCAGGGAGATGGTAATAGACAAGATAACCTCTAAGCCTTCAGTTTGAGTGAAGATGTCATTGGCCTTGACAGCGAACTGGGAGACCCATTGCTCCCTCCCTCCTCCTAGCTCCCGGAGAAGCTGTTCCACCCCAAACCCAGAAGGATGCACAGCCCTAAGAGGCTTGTGCTCCTGCCCACCTGGCCACAGCTGATTGGACCCATAGGACGGCTGCTGTCAGAGCCACTCACCTCTGCAGCTCTGAGCCAGCCGGCATCTCCCCCTCCAATTTGAAATAAGCAAGATGGGAGTGAAGCACTTAGTGGTGGGAAGATGAGTGGGAGCTCATATAAAACTGGAGAATGAAGCCCCACTTTGGAGCAACCCACGATGGATCGGGTGTAGGCAAGTGTCTGGGCACAGCATTTATTTAATGAGATAATGGACATGAGACCCCCCCAGTTTCCCCAAGTTCTTATAGCTGGGGTCTAAGAGGGTCCCACTATGCTTGTAATAAATCCTGTGTTATTTAAACTTGCTTGAGGGGATTTCTCTTTCTTGCAACCAAAGAGCCACCGACCACGACAGAAGTTAAGTTTTCCTGGTGGAGTCTGGTCTTTGGAACTGAGAAGGGAGCTTCTCACGTATGACTGGTGGTCTCTGCTCCTCCTTCAGCACAGCCAGTAAATACTGACCTTGTTAGCCATCGGCTTGGGCTGGCTGCTAAGTGGAAAATGCCTCCAAGACACAGGGCAGAAGCCACTGGATGTGACCTTGGTTTACCTGGGCCTTCTGATTGGCTGTGAAATTGCAGCAGGAAATTCAAATGCACATTGGATTTCTTGAAACTGAAATGTCGGAGCCAAGTTGCAGGCAGGGACTAAGCTCCATCCAAAGCAAGCACGGAGCAGACCTCAGGGTCACGTGCCTAGCTCCGCATGTCGGAAATGGATTAGCTCTGTGGCCTTATTCTGTCTTATCGCTTCCTTAACTCCTAACTGGCAGTCACCTGATTTGATCGCCCCAGGAAGACAGGAAGAAGCCTCGGGTTATTTCTCCTCTGCTATCTGTAACTTGCATCCTGGCTGGCATCATGCCCCGCGAAAAGGGAGGTTTGTCTTTGGCAAGAATTCGTATCCGTTATTGAGACCATCCACTTTCAAGTGCTTTCTAATCCAAACCCCTGCACGCAAAGACCACAGTGAAAGGGCAAGGGATTAGCTAACACCTGGCAGGGGAGCCTTCAGTGATGGGTACGGGCTGGGAAAATGGTAAGGCTCTGTGTGTCCAGGGGCGGGTCCAGCCTAGCTCACCTTCCTGCCCATAGTCACAGCCTCAGCAGGTGCAAGAGGGGGCCCAGATGGTAACGTACCTGCCGAGGGGAGAGCTTCCAGGAAGCGCTCCCGACCAGTAAGGAAAGCTGCCCGAAAACCCCCTATGTGGGCTGGAGGCCTTCTGGCATCCCCACAGGAGGACAGTCCTGTCTCATGGGGCGCAGAGAATCAGTAGCCTGAGACCACCGTCCTTGGGCATTAAACAGGGCTCACCAAAGTCTCCATCCAATTTCTTTCTAAGAAATAAAGTTTCTCCATCTCGGATGAGGGAGGAGATCAGATGACATTTCCAAGTGCCCTTCCAACATTCCTCTTTGTTTGGAAACCATTGTATCAACACACAAACACACACCACACGATACACACCACAACACGTACACATACACAACACACACTACACACTACACACATACATAACACAAACACACACATGCACAGCACACACACATACACACAACACACACACTCTATTAGCGCACACTGGTTTCCAACAAAGAGAAAGAAGGCCATGACTGATGTCACCACCGGCTTGTTACTTCTGCTTTGAGCTAAACGACAAATGTGGAAGCATCTCCTCCAATCTCCTTCCGACCCCCAGACCCGTTTCCCCGTTTTTTTGAGCAGGGACTTAGCAGAAGGCTGTGGACCCCTCCTTGGAGTCTGTTCCCGCCCTCGCTTTCACGCCACTGCTCGGGGAGGTCAGCGGGGTCCAGAGCCAGGACCATCTTGGGGGGGAGAAGCAGCCCACGTGACGCACGATGGGGCGCGAGGAGACCGCGTCCAGCCTCTCTGCTCCTGGTGCCTGTAATCCTTCACTCCTGGCAACCCTGTTGTCTGGCATCTCCCTCGGGGGGGCTAGGAGGCCTGAAGCTAAGCAGCTGCCCCTTCACAACGCCTTTCCAGACTGCGGAGCACCCGATGTGCGAGCCCACTCTTCTGCGGGACCCCTCCACCCCAATTAGTGATTCCACCACACGGGCAACATGATCTACGCGTGACCTCACCCCACTCTGCGACCTCACCTGACGTGTGACCTGCTCAGGGCGGAAGCCCACCCAGTGAACGACCCCACTGACATGTGACCCAACCCCACCACGTGACCCCAAGAAATATGGGATTCCCCCGCTGGTGTGGGCCCCACCTGGTGTGTGACCTCACCTGATGTGTGGCCTCACCTGGTGTGTGACCTCACCTGGTGTGTGACCTCACCTGATGTGTGGCCTCACCTGGTGTGTGACCTCACCTGGTGTGTGACCTCACCTGGTGTGTGGCCTCACCTGGTGAGTGACCCCACCTGCTGTGTAACCGCACCTGGTGTGTGACCTCACATGATGTGTGGCCTCACCTGGTGTGTGACCTCACCTGATGTGTGGCCTCACCTGGTGTGTGACCTCACCTGATGTGTGGCCTCACCTGGTGTGTGACCTCACCTGATGTGTGACCTCACCTGGGTGTGACCTCAGCTGATGAGTGACCTCACCTGGTGTGTGACCTCACCTAATGAGTGACCTTACCTGGTGTGTGACCCCCCCCATGTGTAACCCCCCCTGGATATATCACCCCACCTGGTGTGTGACCTCACCTGGTGTGACCCGCCTGCTGTGTGAGCCCCCTGACATGTGACCCCTTCCCACGGTGCCCCATCCCCACCCCACACCTGTCCGGGCCTTTGCAGAAGTTCCTGAGCCACCGCGGTGGCAAAGATGGCTCTGTTGCTCCCAGGGCTGAGCTGCAGGGAGAGAGACAGCCCTGCCACCAGCTGCACCCCGAGGTCTGTGATCGTCACCTTCTCGTCCAGCACGGTGATGGTCTTCTCGGCCAAGATGGCATCTGACAGAGGCGACAGGATCTGAAAGGCAGAACCGACATAGGAAGGAAAAGCTCTCTGTGGTTCCAGAAATCCCCCCGATGGTGTAAACGATGCGCCGTGCAGGGGGTGGATAGAGACAGACAGAGCCAGAGGAGCCGGAAAGAGCAAAAACGGGTCTTTCCCACTCATGCCTTCTTCTAAAAGATACAGCTTGCTTGTGAAAATATAGCGCATTTTTTAAGTAACAGCAAGATGGTATCAAGGAGTGGATGGGGTAGGACCTGGCCTCCCACCCCCAGCATCAAATAAACTCCACTGCCTACCATGAACTGCCCTCAGACCTTGAGAGGAAGAATTAACATTTTCACTCATTTCAGCACTAACTTCACGATTCTTCTAACAGCATGGATCATTTCTAGTATTACTTAGTGCATATTTTGTTTAAAATTATTTTATGTAAATAATTTGTTTAAAAAAGCTTCATAGCGTCATAGAAAAATGGTTTCGATATGCTAGCTATATATTTCTATATTTCTCTCTTCTACGCATGATCACCAATGACCAGTTACACTCAAAGAAGAGACGGTCAGTCCATGTACCACCTGAAGCATCCTGTGTGTCACCGGGAGCTTGCACTCCACACTTTGGGCAACACTGAGCAGTGACAGTTGCATTTTGGAATATCAGCTTGCATCCTCCGATAAACTCAGCTGCGAGTCCTACCCTTGACACCGATGTCCCGAAGTCTCATTTGTCTCTGGACACCTGTGATGCCCTGGGGAATGAAGCTTCCGTTCAATTTAGACCCTGAAGAGGAAATCCTGCTTTGGAAGATTGTCAGTGGAAGCACCTCTGCTCTCCCCGTCCCTCATCCAAGTTACAAAGAGCTGATTTAGACTCCCCTCTATGAATCCTTAATCTTCTGGGTGAAACAGGTTTCATTCTCCCTTCCCCAGCTTTTTTTGACGTATTTCTCTTTTCAAGTTGCTGGTGATATTTATGAAGATGTATCTCAAGATAGTTTTCCCTGGATTCATTAAATTCCTTTATCAAAGCCCCATATTTTTATTCAAATACCTTCTTCAGTTTCTAAGTCTGGTTAGGACAACTTGAATGGCGCTGGGTATGAAACATGAGTCCCCAGAAGAAAGTGGCCAAATGAATTTATAACTCAGGAGGACTCAGTGGGCATAAATAAGAGGGAAAAATGAAGGGTCTCAGGAGCAGATGCCCCACTAGGACAATTTTCATGTTTCACGCATGGGAAGCTGGCCCATTCACACTCATTGATTTTCACAGAAATACCTGATTTCTGAACAGTGTTTTATTGCGTCTTTGTATTTAAATGATCATTTTGAGCGGTCAGTGTCAAGTTGTCGTCTTGGTTCCAGTTTCCAGATATCAGCATCACTTTAGCCCATGGATCAACTTTAATTTAGATCTTTCAAGCAAAAGTCAACTGTGAAGATTACAAGCGCTTGTCTATGGGGCAGATATGTTTTGTTTGACATAACACTTCAAAATGGGATGAATGGCCATCCTTAAAATACAGAGGATTTCGTATGAAAGATAGATTTCTAGCTATTCTGGAAAAGTTGCAGCATCTCTCCACACTGGGCTCCCATTTCCTCTTGGCACCTTTTGGAGATGAGTAGCAGCCTCCCTTTGCCACACTCCTCACCACTCCCTATTGTCCTCCTAACACTTAGGGCCCAAATCAGTCATCCTCTTTCACCTGATGCCCTGGCTGCTTTCTTCACAGAGGGTACCTTCACAGCTTTTAGAGAGCATTGGAGCGTGTGACTCCTGAGTCCCAGTTCAAAGTAATTTACTTTCCCCCTTGAATAAAATGATCTCTTTTATTTTTATTTTTTTCCAGTGGCTAAAGTATTTTATTAAATTAAGTACGTCATTTGCAAATGGTTTCATATGAAAATTTAAAAGCAAAATTATAAAACATTTTTAATAGAACAGTACAGAGTTAACAGCAAAATTACATTTTCTTGATTGTACAAATAAAAGCATTTTGTTTCTGATAGACTGTCTGAAAATTTTATAATGTATTCTCCAACTGACAGCTGCAATATTCTATTTTAATGAGACGTCTCAGGGTTAATTCAATCATTTGATAATAATGGGTTCAAAAATGATCTCTCTTAAATATCAGCCCATTTTCCAGAATGTTTTAAATCTTCTGCAATCTAATATAGTTTCACTTTTAACTGCTTTAGAAACCTCACTGTTTGGCTAATAGGATGATCACCTCTTCTATAAATGGGGCAGTCACTGAGGAACAATATTTGCTCTCAGACAGGAGGTAAGTAACTCCCAAGTGACCTCCCAGAACCGTGTCTTGTGAAGGTGTTTGTTTCAAAGCTCTCATGTTGCATACCGGTTCACCCCATCCATTCCTAGCAGTAGGTGCTTACAAGACCAGTGGAATCATAATAACTCTGTTGCTTCCTTCAGTACATTTCTGAAATGCTCCAGGTTTCATCATGTGGCAGGCTGGGACCTGGTGGAGACAGCTGAGCTTCATGGCAGGATGGGAAGCTTTTCAGTGACGATGGTCAGTGAGGTGGAGCGACCAAGTGAGAAGCTGCTGGCCACACCCATGATTCTGATGAGCTCAGCCCACCCCAAGAGCTTTTTAAAAAATATTTTTAAATTACAAAAATTTTATTTTATATTGGGGTATGGTTGATTTACAAGGTTGTGTTAGTTTCAGGTGTACAACAATGTGATTCAGCTATACATGTACATGTATCTGTTCTTTTTCAGATTCTTTTCCCATATAGGATATTACAGAGTAATGAGTAGAGTTCCCTGTGCTATACAGTAGGTCCTTGTTGGTATATGCTAATTTCAAACTCCTAATTTATCCCTCCCCAGACCTTTCCCCTTTAGCAACCATAAGTTTGTTTTCTATGTCTGTGAGGCTGTTTCTGTTTTGTTTTTTTTGTTTTTTTGTTTTTTTTTTAAAGTTAATACTGTTTTTTTTTTTAAAGGTTTTATTTATTTATTTATTTATTTATGGCTGTGTTGGGTCTTCGTTTCTGTGTGAGGGCTTTCTCTAGTTGTGGCAAGCGGGGGCCACTCTTCATCGCAGCGCGCAGGCCTCTCATTATCGCAGCCTCTCTTGTTGCGGAGCACAGGCTCCAGACGCGCAGGCTCAGTAATTGTGGCTCACAGGCCTAGTTGCTCCGCGGCACGTGGGATCTTCCCAGACCAGGGCTCGAACCCGTGTCCCCTGCATTGGCAGGCGGATTCTCAACCACTGCACCACCAGGGAAGCCCTGTTTTTTTTTTTTTTTCTTCTGTTTCTGTTTTGTAACAGTTCATTTGTATCATATAAGGTTTATCATATGATATTTGTCTTGCTCTGTCTGGCTTACTTCACTTAGTATGATCATCTCTAGGTCCATCCATGTTGCTGCAAAGCATTTCATTCTTTTTTTATGGCTGAGTAGTATTCCATTGTGTATATATACCACATCTTCTTCATCCATTCATCCATCGATGGACATTCAGGTTGATTCCATGTCTCAGCTGTTGTAAATGGTGCTGCAGTGAACATTGGGGTGCAGGTATCTTTTTGAATTCGAGTTTTTGTCTTTTCCAGATATACGCCCAGGAGTGGGATTGCTGGATCATATAGTAGCTTTATTTTTAGAGCTCTTGTCCCAAGATGGTAACATCCACCATGTCTTAGAGACAAATAATGTCTTGGAGTTTCAAACATGACCCATCCTGAGAAGCCAGTCCATCATTATACCCTTTCTGTTGTTTATTTGACAGCTTCTTTCAGTCTGTTCACTCTGAAAATGGATACTGTCAAATAGCGCTACCGTATGATCCAGGGATACCACTCCTGGGCATACATCTAGACAAAACTCTAATTCGATACACGCACCCCAATGTTCACAGCAGCACTATTTACAATAGCCAAGACATGGAAGCAACCTGAATGTCCATCTACAGATGAATGGATAAAGAGGATGTGGTACAGATATACAATGGAAGATTACTCAGCCATAAAAAAAAGAATGAAATAATGCTATTTGCAGCAACAGAAATGGACCTAGATATTATCACACTAAGTAAGCCAGACAGAGAAAGACAAATATCATATGATATCACTTATACGTGGAATCTAAGAAAATGATAAAGTGCACTTATTTACAAAACAGAAATAGACCCACGGACATAGAAAACAAACTTATGGTTACCAAAAGGGAAAGGGGGGGATAAATTAGGCGTTTGGGACTAACATATACACGCTACTATATATAAAATCGATAAACGACAAGGACCTACTGTATAGCACAGGGAACTATATTCAGTATCTTGTAATAACCTATAATGGAAAAGAATATGAAAAAGAAGAGATGTATACATATGTATAGCTGCATCACTTTTCTGTACACCTGAAACTAACACAACACTGTACATCGACTCTACTTCAATTAAAAAAATAAATAAATAAAAATGGATATTGCTCTCAGTGACAACAAACAGCCGAGTTCTTGTCTGGGTAGAGACGTGACAGGAATACAGAGAGTCTTTGCCTTGGGGGGTTTCTTACCTGAATGGTGGTCATCCCGAGCTCCTGGCCAATCAGGACTTGTCCCCCTTGCAGCTTGGCAATCCGGGGCTCCTCCACCTGCATGAAGTCCTTTACCAGCTCCGTGATGTCCACCTGCCAATCTGAGCCCAGCAGGTGGGCCAGCTGTCCCCCGGGCTCAGCCGCCTCGGCCACAAACTGAGTCAAGACCCGCACCATGGCGTGCTGGTACTGGAGAGCGCAGCCCCGGCCTTTCTTCTCGTCTTCGTCCTCTTCCTCGCTGTCCCGAGCTGGCCTGTCAAGGGGTCAGTTCGATTGAACAGATGCTGATTTGTTGGGTCAACGGTTGGGCGCGGGGGATGAAGCATACATGGTAGGGGCCGCAGAGGTGAGTGGGCATGAGCCCTGCCCTCGGGGAGTTCACAGCCCGGGCGGGGCTCAGACAGATGTGCAGGGGTGTTGCTCAGGAGATCTGAGCACTGCTGTGGCCTGACCAGTACTGACCAGGCGGAATGGGCTGGTGTGGTCCGCAGAGTTCTAAGGTGTCCCCTCTGAGCCCCATATCTCCCGGTATTCACTTTGTGAAATCCCCTTCCCTTTGGGTGTGGGCTGGACCTAGTAAAAGTTTCTTCCAATGAAAGATTACAGCGGGACTTCCCTGGCGGTCCAGTGGTTAAGACTCCACGCTTCCGATGCAGGGGACACGGGTTCAATCCCTAGTCGGGGAACTAAGATCCCACATGCCGTGTGGTGCGGTGAAAAAAAAAAAAAAAAAATTACGGCAAAAGTTATAGGATGTCACCTTCAAGATTAGGTTTTCAGAAACTATGACTTCTGTCTTGTTCAGCCCTCTTTCCTTGGTTCTTCCCTCTTGCCTGCCCTGATGAAGTCAGCTGCCATCCTGTGTGCGGCCCTATGGAGGCGTCTTACAGCTGGAAACAGCATCCTCTGGCCAACAGCCAGTGAGGAGCTAAGACCTCCCAACAACCACATGAGCTTGGACATAGGTCCTTCCCCACCAGAGCCTTGTGATGAGACTGCAGCCCCAGCTGACAACTGGACTGCAGCTTGCGAGAGACCCAGCTAAGCCTTGCCTGGATTCCGGATCCAGAGGAACTGGGAGATAATAGGTTTTTCTTTTAAGCCACTTTGTTTTGGGATAAGCCACTAAATTACGTAGCAATAGATAATTGATACAGTTAAGGCCCTGGGTGACCACTATAGCCCTACAAACCAGTACCCGAGGGAAGTGAGTGTTTAACTCAAGGTAAGGTATTTTGTGATAATAGATGCAGAAAGGACCAGGCAGGAGGCAGATGTTAGCAGATGTTAGCTGCTCCCTCGACATCTGATGCCTTATGTGCCGTCAGTCCTTCCTGGCACCATCATGGTCTCCATCAGAAGAGCCGCTCCCTCCTCGAAGTGGCTCTCTTGCCGTATCTGAGCTGCACAGTTGTGGCAGCATCTGGACTGTTCACGATCACACTCGGCCAGTCCTTGGGTGAGTCTTTCCCTGCAATCACTTGCCCTCAGTAGTGTCAGTAATCACACTGAACTCCATTCTCCCCACTCAACCTCAGAAACCCCCGTGGTTGAGGAAAGGGGCATTGCTGAAACCATCTTCCAATGGCACACAGGACCTAAGCCTTCATTCCTGAAGCCCTGCCCTCTCCCAGGTGCCGTAAGAACTCAAAGGGGTGGACTTCCAAGGGAAGGAATATAAAAGCTGTCCCTCACCTAAGTACCAGTTCACTCCTCCCTGCTGAGTACCCAGACTCCAGGAATATTTCCTTGTCTAATTCTGCACATGCTCACTTTTGACTTTCTACAAGTCCCTTGTATACGATTCCTTAAGCATGGGTTTCTCCAAGGTGACCAAGTCTCTGAACAAAACTCTCTTTGTACCTGATGCCTGTTTATTTGCCTGATGTGGGGGGGTGCAGACTTATCAGTCCATCTAACGCCATCAGAGTGATGCACCAGGCACACAGGTGACAAGCTTCGGACTTCATCTCCCCAAGGGAAAGTGATCTCAGTGTTTCTGGGCTGGAGGGACAAAGAGACTGCCCAGGTCAGCCAGCATCTGTTCAGACAGCTCTCTAGTGGACCTCTGTTGCTTGGCTCCTCCAAGAATCAATTCTTCCCTCCTCCTGGTATTGACCTCTTGGTTCAGGCAGGGTTGACCTCTTTCCCTAGCTCCTCTGGCCCCAGCCAGGGGAATGTGGCTGCAGCCTAGCTGGCCAATCAGTGTATTCTGTCTCCTCCTCCTCCCCCTTCCCTCCCCCTCCCCCACCCCTCCTCCCCCTCCCCTTCCCCTCCTTCCCCCCTCCCCTCCCCCTCCCCTCCTCCCCCCCCTCCCCCTCCCCTCCTCCTCCCCCTCCCCCTCCCCTCCTCCTCCCCCTCCTCCTCCTTCTCCTCCTCGGCTACAGTGATTAGATCAGGAATGGACATATAACCCAAGTGAAGATAACACTGAACTCCAGGATTCTTGTATGAGTTATTGGGCAAGAGAGGATGTACTTTCTGCACAGTCGTGGAGAAGGTAGAGTGAAAGTCTGGAACCTCATGAGAAAAGCCTGATGGGTGATGAAGCCAACACAAAGCAAGCAGGAGCCAAGAGGTGGAGAGAGAACCAGTCCTTAGGGTACCAAGGAACCCCTGGGACCAGACATGCCTGCAATCAGCTGCCCTGTAAATCTCCGTCTTCAGCCTAAGCGCACTTGACTTGGGTTTCTGCTATGGCGCCTGACCTGCACACCCACCTCTTGTTGGAGACGATGGGGACTCTCCAGCCCTTGATCTGGTTGAGCTCGGTGTCCGAGACCTCGATCTGCAGGGGCAGACGGGGCACCCACACCACCATCTCCAGAGGACTGGTCAGGTGCTGGTAGGTGAAGTTCACCACCACATTCACCTTGCCCTTCATTTCCTTCCCGTTGACGAAGACGTAGTCACATCTGTCAGAAACCTGGGAAGAGGGGAGAGAAGGGTGGGGGACGCATGAGTTTTTATCACATCCCGAAGGAAGAACAAGAGAAAGCGGCAGAGGAAAGCAGTGTCGTGACTCTTTTGGGGTCACAATCATGGGGAGTTAGTCCTAACGTGGACACTGGATTTTGCTTTCCGAGACAGCAGAGGCTGTGATGACAGATGCCATGGGGCCCCATCCACCTCTCCTGGGAGCTCTTCAACAGGTTGGGTACACTCACCCCTACCTGCTGCAGGTGCTTTGCTGCACCTCCTCTGACAGACTGCCCTTAGGTGCTGGAGCCGAACCTGCAGAATTACCTGGGTGCTCGGTACCACTCAGCCCACCTTTTTGCCCGATGATGACTTCCTGGTTTGCCTCAAGGAGGGACGAACCGTGTGTGTACAGTTCATGACCCGGAGCTCCCCTGGGGATCGGCCGAGGCTCGATCTCATCTGAAGCCATCCCGGCTCCGCTTCTCCCCTTTCTGCATCCGGCCTCCCTCACTCCCGTACGGACGTCTCCAGAGAACACCCTCGGCAAGTCACGTGCAGACAAGCTCCCATCTTAGCTGTGCGGGCAGGTTCCGAGATGTATTCCTCGTGGTTCCTGGGACCCTCTCAGTGGGATTCTCCCCACCTGCCCGCCGTGGTAACTAGCTCAGTGATTCACTTCCCGTCTCTTCCATTTAGGTGCCCTGTCCTGCCCCCCCCACTCCCGCCTCCACGTCCTGGAGTCAGTCCCCAGATACACCCGCCGCCCTCGAGTCCGTGGCTCAGGCTCTGCTTTCCAGAGAATGCAGACACGTTAATCCAGGCCCCTGTCAGCTCATTTCATCCTCAGAACAACCCCAAGACAAGCATTCCCATTAGCCCCATATTCCAGATGAGGAAGCTGAGAGTTAAAGGAGCTTGACTGTGGTCCCACGATTCGGCCCTGGGGTCTGGCTGTGGAACGCACGTTCGCAGCTTGTGCTGGTGTACGAGACTGCTCCCCTCTGCCCACGTCTGAGAGAAAAGCCAAGTTCAAAGAAAAGACCTTGTCCCCTTGTCTGTGTCTCCCAGCTCTCCAGGGGAGCTCGTGCTCATCCTAAACACGACTTGGGGCAAAGCTTTGGGGTCGTGTGGTAGCATGAACGATGGCCCCCAAAGATACCAGGTCCTAATCCTCGGAACCAGCACGTTACCTTATTTGGCAAAAAGGACTTTGCGGGTGTGATTAAGTTAAGGATCTGGAGATGAACAGATGACCCTAGATTATCCAGGTGGGCCCTAAATGTAATCCGAGTGTCCTTATAGGAGAGGAACAGAGGGACATTCGACCACCGTGACAGAGGAAGGACATGTGTCACCAAAGCAAGATGCTACACGGCTGGCTTTGAGGATGCAGGACAGGGCCAAGGAATCCAAGGACGCCAAGGAAGGCGTCTCTAGAAGCTGGAAGAGGCTGGGAATCATTCTCTCCTAGAGCCTCTGGGGGGAGTGCGGCCCTGCTGATACCTTGTGAAGCTGATGAAGGACTTCTGGCCTCCAGAACTGTGAGAGAATAAACGTGTGTGGTTCTCAAGTAACTTTTTTTTTTTTTGGCCACACTGCACAGCTTGTGGGATCTTAGTTCCCTGACCAGGGATCGAACTCGTGCCCCCTGCGGTGGAAGTGCAGAGTCCTAACCACTGGGCCGCCAGGGAAGTCCCTAAATGTGTGTGGTTTTAAGCCACCGGGCTTGTGGTCATTTGTCCCAGCAGGAGATGGCCATAGAGAGGGAGAGGAGGATGGGCAGAGGCCACGAGGGCTCCTTCCCTGCTCTGGGGCTTGGCTGGTTACAGCAAACGTCCATACACCCACCACCTAGCTTCTGTAATGAATACATTCTGGATGGGCTTTATCACACATCTATCCACTTTTCAGCCCTCTGTCCTCCTTTTATGATTCATTTCAAAAGAAGCAGCAAACATCCATTTTCCCTAAATGCTCCAGCTCTCCCAACTAGAGTTCAAGAATCAATTCCTTTCCACTTTAAAAAAAAACTTGTACTATTGTCAGGGATGGAAAACTAATATCATTGTACATAAATAGAATTAACTCCTCTTAAATAAGGACAATGAAAACACAGCAGGGTTAGAAGAAACCAGTAGCACTCGTTCAGAATTTTTTCACAATGGTGGGGTCTGTGTAAGTTTTTCCTTCTGGGTAAATCCCAAGGCAGTCTAGTGTCACTAAGCTCTGGATCCAGATGTTCCACGATGTTTTATATTATTCCAGCTCCTTCACTCACTGGCTGTGTGACCTTGGGCAAGTCACTTAACCTCTCTGTGCCTTGGTTTCCTCATCTGTAAAATGGGGGTGGTGATAATAGTTCCAGCTTCATGGGTTGTTTCAAGAGTAAATGAGTTAATATATGTGCAGTTCTGAGGCTTCTGCATGCAAACACTCAGTACAGCTATTGACCGCTCTATACCTTAGGGTCTAGTCTGACGAGGGTGGCAGGATAGATGCACAGCAGCTGTGGGGGGTGCTGCTCAGATCTCCCTTCAGCAGGAGCCCACCATCAGGAGCGCCATTTGCTGGCAGACCTCAAGGGGCATCGCCCAGACCCTCCTTTGGGATGGACTGCAGTCAGCACCCAGCCCTCGCTGTCTCCCCTTGGGCTCTGCCTCAGCTGCATAGGTCACCTCCTTGTGGCAGGTCACTCCCGGTGCATGAGAGAAGAGGGGGCACCGCCCAGCGGTTCAGCCGGCAGGGGACAGAGCCCCTGCTGTGGCCCGATTTCTCCCTCTGCCTGATGCTCTCCCTCTTTCTCTTCACTGGGCTTGATCCCTAAGAGACATCTTGGGACTTCCCTGGCGTTCCAGTGGTTAAGACTCCGCGCTTCCATTTCAGGGGGCACAGGTTCGATCCCTGGTGGGGGAACTATAAGACCTTACATGCTGAGCAGATAGGCCAACAAAGAAAAATAAAAAAAGACCCGAGACATCTTGGCCCCAAATTCCAGCTCAGCATCTGTTTCTGCAGAACTCACCTGTCTTAGTCAGCTCAGGCTGCCATTAAAAAATGACCAGACGGGGTGGCTTATAAACATCAGACGTTTATTTCTGCCATTTCTGGGGGCTGGAAGGACAAGACGATGGCTCCATCAGATCTGGTACCTGCTACCTGCTGCACAGACGGATGTCTTCTCTTTGTCCTCACAGGGTGGAAGGAGTGAGGGAGCTCTCTGGGTCTCTTTTATAAGGGCACTAATCCCAAAGTGAGGGCTGCATCCTCCTCACCTAATCACCTCCCAAAGGACCCACCTCCTGCCACCGTCACCTTGGGTGCCAGGTTTCAACATATGGATTCTGGGGGGACACAGACCCCTCAGTCTATAGCACCACCTATGACACGAGCTTCTTAGTATGTCCTTTCCTCCAGGCAGCCCTCGATTTGTCTTGTGTTAGTGGAGAATGGTTCATGTCAGCAGGTTCCTCACCTTGAATGGTCACGGACCAAGGTCATGGTTCTGATGGCTGAGTTTCCACTAACAGGGTGCTACGCAAGATGAGGACTGACTACATTTCTCTGTTATTTGAAACCATGTGGAATATTGCCAAAGAAGGATAAAATCTAACAAATGCAGACCTCCGAGATCTTCTGCAGACCTACGATAGTGGATTGAATCCCCCCAGATTCCTGTCTAGCCAGCACCTCAGATAGTGACCTTATTTGGAAATAGGGTCTTTGCACATGGAACTAGTTAAGATGCGGTCAGACTCGATTAGGATGGATTCTAAATCCAATGAGAGTGTCCCTGTAAGAGACAGAAAAGGACACACAGAGACTGAGGGAAGAAGGCCAGTGATGACAGAGGCAGAGGTTGGAAGGATGCGGCCACAGCCAGAAGATGCCAGGAGCCCCCAGTAGCTGGAAGAGGCAGGAAGCCTCCTCCCCTAGAGCCTCCGGAAAGAGCGCGGCCCTGCCTATACCTTGATTTTGGAATTCAGGCCTCCAGAACTGTGAGAGAATGAATGGAGTGACCCAGTTTGTGGCAATTTGTTACGGCAGCTCCAGAAAACGAGCAGACCTCCCAGGCGAGACCTCCCAATTAAGCCAGTGAATCTCCATTTTGACGGATGCCACGGCTGATTCTCATTTACACTGACAGTTCAGAGCTACTGACGGGAGGGCGTCCCGCGCCCAGAAAAGGGGTAGTTCTATTACCCTCTCATTCCACAAAGAACGGGCTGATCTGAGTAGCTTCTTACAAAGATGAAATCCACCCGTCTGTTCTGAAAGGCTCTGGCTTTGATTTCATCTTCTCAGGTGAATGAGAACGGATGGTGAAGCCCCCTGTCCCTCTCAATCCTTCAACAAAAGCCCAGCTTTCCTGGCTGCTTTGCGCCGTAGGATTCTCTGCTTAATATCCAGCAATGCTGGACAGCAATCCTTACGAGGCCAAAACAAATGCCATCTAAAACACTCATCGCAAATGCAGCCTGATGGTGCCTGTGTCGACTCAGCGTTACCTACTGAACATGTTTATTCACCACCGCCGTAAGTGACGTTACTGGTGGTACAGGGGTCCCGGACCAGCAGCTCAGGGGGTGCCCCTGCAGCACCTTTTGTTTGGTGGAGGTGGTGGGGTGGCAGTGCCATGGCTGGAAATGACTGCTACACTTCTGACATCCCTCCCTCCCTCCCTCCCTCCCCCCCCCACGCATGCATCCCTCCCTCCCTCTCTCCCTCACTCCATCCATCCATCCATCCATTCATCCATCCACCCATCTATCCATCCATCCATCCTTCCTTCTTTCCCTCCCTCCTTCCTTCCTTCCTCCCTTTATTATTTAAATAATCTTATTATGACTTATTTTTCTGTCTAACTTTTTTATTACCTACAGATAGGTGTACACATCATGACTGTTCTGCTCAGTGACATTTCACAGTGAACAAACTCGTAACCCGAACCCAGTTCAGAGCCAGAGCACTGCGGTTCACACCGGAAGCCCCTCATGCCCTTCCAGCCCTAGCCCCACCCCGACCTGGGTAAGGGCTAACCTCTTTCCTGATATCTTTGCTTAGTCTTCCCTGTTTTCAGTCTTTGGTATAAATGGGATCACATCCTCTGTACTTGTGTTTGTGAGACTGATCTATGTGGTTCATTCCTTCTCATTGTGTGAATACACCGCAGTTGATGTACCCATTTTCCTATCTGTGGACATTTGGGCGTTTCCAGTTTTTGGCTATGACACAAGTGCTGCCACGGACCATCATACACATGACTTTGGATGAACAGACATAGGCTTTTCTGTGGGTACATACGTGGGTCACAGAGTTTACATGCGCCCCACTTTTATTTGTACAAAAAGTGCACAGAGCATTCTTTAAAGATGCAAACTTATCATATTACTACCACATGACTCTCTGGACACTATTCTAAAAACTCATCCAAGGTTCTCCACTGCTTTAGGGTAATATAGTAGATTCTTCACATGAGCCGCCAGGTCTGACATGGTCTGGCTCCTGCTGGGTTCCTTGGTCTCATGCAACACAACTCTCCTCCTTGACCCTGCATTTCACTGCCTTTCAGTTCCCTGGAGGTGGAAAGATGGGACAGTCTCCTTAATCGAGACTCCAGGATGTGATGGAATCCATGGACGAGTGGTTGGGTCTTGGACATCTAGAAGGGTGAGGATGGTGAGGAAAATCGGGCTCACCCACACCCGGGCATCATGGAACTCAACAGAATTGGCTGGAAATCACTTACTAAAGAGAGGTGAGGCCAGAACACATTCCTTTTCTATTAATAAGTAACACTCAGACTGTATGAAAGAGAAGACACGTATGCACGCATAGTAGAGACATATTTCAGATGGGAAGTGGAGAAGTGAGTCAGGAATAGTGAGTCTGCTAGATGGACACCAGGAGCCTGCGGGCACCCTGGCCGTCAGGAAGGCTGAGCCCTGCCCCCAGGCTGGTGGAAGCCCGCGCCCAGGAGAGCCACGTCACAAGCACCAAGGTGGCACGTGATGTTACCTGGAGGAGTTCCTGCTACTTCCTGGCAGGACTCGCTGCAGGCTTTGGTGCAGGGGGCCCAGCAGATGGCAGGTGAGGGCAGCTACACCTCCCCTTGGCTGGACACACTCTTTTTGAGGGCATGGAGGAGGGTGTAAGCAAACCGTCTTAGGGCCCCCCGTTTCCCTTCCCAAACGGGACAAAAGAAGCAGGGTAGCAACCTTAGGCAGAAACATCCGGCACAGATTTCTTTGGCTTTTGACTGAATTTTGCAGTGAAAATGCTTCTCCAGGCCACCTGCAGAGAAGTTCTCCCTCCCCGCCTCTTGGCAGGCACCACGTGGAACTCCTATCTCCAGCAAGGTCTCCCACAGGGAATCCCTTATCCAGTGAGACCCCAGATCTGTCCTCACCCACAGAGTCTTCCTCTGGTGCACCCCTGGCCGGCGAGTGCAGGAGAGGCTGGGTCAGTTAGGAGATCTGACAGGTCATGCTAAGCCCGAGGGCTTGGCACAGAGATGGAGAAAATATGCTGTCGCTTCTCACTTAAAAAATGATGCCAATGAACTAATTTACAAAACAGAAATAGACGCACAGACATAGAAAACAAACATGGTCACCCAATGGAAAAGGGGTGAGAAAATGATAAATTAGGAGTTTGGGATTAGCAGATACTCACTACTATATATAAAATAGATAACCAACAAGGACCTGCCATGTGGCACAGGGAACTATACTCAGTACCTTGTAATAACCTGTAATGGAAAAGAATCTGAAAAGGAATATATATATATATATATATATATATATATATATATATATATATATATATACATACACACACACACACATATATATATATACGGCTGAGTCACTTTGCTGTACAACTGAAACAAGCACAACATTGTATATCAACTACACTTCAATCAAAAATAAAATGATAAAAAATTCTTCTTAGGTAAAGGAGCACCTAACCAACCCTTGTCATTTCTTAGCGAGAAAGGCACAAGAATACTGCAAATCGAAATTTATATGACTGATGGAGAATGATAGTAATAACAGCTAACGTTTAGACAAGCCACAGCCTGGGAGAAAATATCTGCATGCATCTGATAAGGACTGGCCTCCAAAATATACAAAGGATTCTTAAAACTTAACAATAAGAAAAAATAAAATAAAATGGGTGAAAGATCTAAACAGATACCTCGCCCAAGAAGGTACAGAGATGGCAAATAAGCACATGCAAAGATGTTCCACATGCCATCAGGGAACTGCGAATTAAAACAACAATGAGGGCTTCCCTGGTGGCGCAGTGGCTGAGAGTCTGCCTGCCAATGCAGGGGACACGGGTTCGAGCCCTGGTCTGGGAGGATCCCACATGCCGCGGAGCAGCTGGGCCCATGAGCCACAACTGCTGAGCCTGCGCGTCTGGAGTCTGTGCTCCGCAACAAGAGAGGCCGCGATGGTGAGAGGCCCGCGCACCGCGATGAAGAGTGGCCCCCGCTCGCTGCAACTAGAGAAAGCCCTCGCACAGAAACGAAGACCCAACACAGCCAAAAATAAATAAATAAAGTGTAAAATAAAAAAAAAAAATGCTTCTATAAAAAAAAAACAACAACAATGAGATACCACCACACACCCACTAGAGTGACAAAAATCCAGAACATTAACAACACCAAATGCTGGCGAGGATGCAGAAAAGGGACACTTTCCTTCATTGCTGGTGGGAATACAAAACGGTACACAGCCACCCTGGAAGACAGTTTGCCAGTGTCTTACAAAGCTGAGCATGTTCTCACAATATGATCCGGCAATTGTGCTCCTTGGTATTTACCCAAATGAGCTGAAAAACATATGTCTACATGAAATGTTTTTAGCAGTTTTATTCATAATTGCCAAAACTTGGAAGCAACCAGGATGTCCTTCAGCAGGTGAATGGATGAATAAACTGTGGTCCATCCAGACAAAGGAGTATTCAGTGCTCAAAAGAAATGAGCTATCAAGCCAGGCAAAGACGTGGAGGAACCTTAAACACATGTTGCCAAGTGAAAGAATCCGATCTGAAAAGACTACACACTGTATGATTCCAACTCTATGACGTTCTGGGAAAGGCAAAACTCTGGAGACAGGAAAAAGATCAGGGGCTAGGAAGGAGGGAGGGATGGATGAATAGGCAGAGCACAGGATTTTTAGGGCAGTGAAGCTATTCTGTATGATACTGCGATGGTGGATACATATCATTATGCTTTGGTCAAAAATCATAGAAGGCACAACATAGAAGTTTCACCAAGAGTGAACTCAAGAAAATGAAATAATGTGGTTTGCAGTAACATGCATGGACCTAGAGATGATCATACGCAGTGAAGTAAGTCGGAAAGAGAAAGACAAATATCATATGCTATCACTTATATGTGGAATCTGAAATATGGCACAAATGAACTTAGCGATGAAACAGAAAGAGACTCACAGACATAGAAAACAAATTTATGGTTACCAAAGGGGAAAAGGGATAGGAGAGGAATAAATCAAGAGTTTGGGGTTAACAGATACACACCACTATATATAAAATAGATAAACAATAAGGACCTACTCTATAGCACAGGAAACTATATTCAATACCCTGTAATAAACCATAATGGAAAAGAATCTGAAAAAATATGTATACGTATGTATAACTGAATCACTTTGCTGTACACCAGAAACTAACAGAACGTTGTAAATCAACTCTACTTCACCAAAAAAGAATGGAAACTATGAGCTTTAGTTATTAATAAAATATCAAAACTGGTTCAAAAAGCCCCCTAGTGTTTTTTATAGTATTTTCTATACTCCAGAAACTGTTCTAAGTGCTTTTCGTGTTTTATTTAATCTTTATAATAACTCAGTGAGTTAAGTATTGTTATCTTCACTATGTTTTTGAGAGAGGAAACTAAGGCATCAAATGGCCCAGGTCACAGCCGTCAGGAATCTAAGTATCCTGGATCCTGGGGCTGCACTTCCAGGCTCTCTCCTATACTGAGCCTCGGACTTCAACCCAGAACACGCCGGTCAGCTCCGAAAAGACAGTCTGATCTCAGACGGCATGGCCATGCAAAGAAATACTGCTGTCAATAAGTCCAGGTTTCCTTTCAATGATTTTTTAAAATTCATAAAGCTTTGTCATAGGTTGGAAGCGTTTTAGATTGGCTTTTCAAGTCTGAACACCTCCTTGGAGATTTTCTTTTCAACTGTTAATTATTTTTCAGTATAAGAAATGGAAGTTGATACGGGTTCATGGTTGAAAGTCACACAGAACAGGAAGAAGCACGTGCATTGAAATGTGAGCCCCTCCCCCTCCCAGCCTGAGCTCCCCGGGATCCCCACCCTGAAAGTAACTGTCATCATCAGTCTCTTGTGCCTCCTTCCAGAAGACTCTATGCATGCACAAGCATTGAAGTATACATTTTCTTATTTTTTCAGAAAACATGATGGCCAACATTCTATGTTCTGTGCTTTTTCCTTAAAAAATATAGCTTGTGGGTAGTTCTAAATCCTTCTCAGTCCATTTCAGGTTTCTAATATTCGAGAGCCTAAGAATCAAAGCCATACTTTTGAGTTGCCATATCCCACTCCTGGGCATATATCCAGACAAAACTATAATTCAAGAAGATACCTGCACCCTAATGTTCATTGCAGCACTATTCACAATAGCCAAGACATGGAAGCAACCTAAATGTCCACTGACAGACGAATGGATAAAGAAGATGTGGTATATATACAATGGAATAGTACTTAGCTATAAAAATGCACGAAATAATGCCATTTGCAGTTACATGGATGGACCTAGAGATTATCATACTAAGCGAAGTAAGTCAGAAAGAAAAAGACAAATATCATATGATATCACTTATATGGGGAATCTAAAATATGACACAAATGCACTTAGCGATGAAACAGAAACAGACCCACAGACATAGCAAACAAACTTATGTTACCAAAGGGGAAAGGGGGGTGGGGGAGGGATAAATTAGGAGTTTAGGATTAGTAGATACACACTACTGTATATAAAACAGATAAACAACAAGGTCCTGCTGCACAGCCCAGGGAACTATATTCACTATCCTGTGATAAACCATAATGGAGAAGAACCTGAAAAAGAATATATATATGTGAATCACTTTGCTGTACACCTGAAACTAACACAACACTGTAAATCAACTCTACTTCAATTTAAAAAAAAAAGCAGGGGATGGTAGAGATTGTCTGATTTCAAGAAGCTAATGGTATCGTCGGGGGCAAAGACACACATTCAGATCATGGTGGGATTGAGAAAATGAAACAGAACCACTGCTAGGCTACAGAGGGTTGAGGGAGGGGCATGGAGACAGGGGAAGAAGGCGATATTTTAACTGAGACCTGAATCTTAAGTCATGGGTCAACCATGAGAGGACATGAGCTGAGGGTATTTAGGAAGAGGAAAAAGCAAGTGTGAAAGTCAGACAGTAGAAATGACCATGAAATCTTGGAGAAATAAAACAAGTGCAGGACACGATGGCCGAAGCCCAGGGGAGAGAAGCAATGTGGGTGAGTGGAGGTTGGCAGGGCCAGATCATACACAGTTAAGGGGAGGAGGTTAGATTTTAGTAAAAGCACTGCGTAAGGCCATTAGGATGCTTTGTGCGTGGGCCTGGTTTACATGTTTAAGAAGCCACTTTGGCTACTTGGTGAGACGTAGATTGTGGGGAGCAAGGGCTGAAGGCAACGTCCCCAGGCGGGTGCTAATGTTGGTTCGCGAATGTCTGAGGAGAAGCAGGATATTTGCACGGCAGCAGGGTACCACCCTGAGATTAACTGCAAAGGGGAAGAAGTAACTTCACAGTGGAGACACCTGGCCGACACCACCTCCGCCACGTCATCAAAGCGAACATCACCGGGGAGGAAACCACATGGATATCCCATCACATCACTTTGGGGCTGTGTTTGTCAGAAAAGCATAACCTCCATCTAATCAGGAGAAAATATCAGACAGACCCAAATCGGGAAACACTCTACAACGTATCTGACCGGGACTCTTCGAGAATGCCAAGGTCATGAAAAATAAGGAAGGATGGAGGGATTGTCCATGGGGCTCACCTGGCCCCAGGAGGACCAGTTGCACCCACGCCCCGGACCTCCACGTCTCACCTGTAGGCACACGTACTTCTGTTTCTAAAAAAAGTTGAGTTATAACTTACTACCCCAATGTGCACGCATCTTAACTGTACAACTCGGTGTCTGCTTGCACGTGTGTACACCTGTACAGCTCTCCCGACTCCAGACCACCCGCAGCCCTCCCAAAGTATCCCTCATCCTTTTTTCCATCACTCTCCCACCCATTAACCCTTATTTTGGCTTTTCTTCCTATGGATTAGTTTCACGCGTTCTAGAACTTCTAGAGAAGAAATGATATTCCACGTCCTCCCTTCTTTCCGGCTTCATTAGCTCACCTTTAGGCTTGTGAACTATGTCCACGCTCACTGCTCGTTGAGCAGCGTTTCATTTTTCTTTTTTTTGTGAGAGCAGCATTTCATTGCAGGAACCCACGACTCTATGTTTATCTATCCTCCTGGCTCATTTCCAGCTTTGGGCAATCACACATGCTGCTGCTGTGAACGTTCTCGTACACAGCTTTTTCTTTTTAATCTTTTCTTTTTAATTAAAAAAATTATTATTGGAGTATAGTTGATTTACAATGTTGTGTTAGTTTCACGTGTACAGCATAGTGACTCAGTTATACATATATATAATATATGCATATATATATATATAAATATTCTTTTTCAGATTCTTTCCTCATATAGGTTATTAAAAAATATTAAGTATAGTTCCCTGTGCTATACAGTAGGTCCTTGTTGTTTATCTATTTTATACAGAGTAGTGTGTCTATGTTTATCCCAACCCCCTAATTTCTCCCTCCCCACGCCCTTTCCCCTCTGGTAACCATAAGTTTGTTTTCTATGTCTGTGGGACCTGTTTCTGTTTTGTAAAGATGTTCATTTGTATCATTTTTTTTTAAGATTCCATGGATAAGTGATGTCACATGGTATTTGTCTTTCTCTGACTCAGCCATAAAAAAGATGGAAATAATGCCATTTTCAGCAACATGGATGGACCTAGAGATGATCATACTAAGTGAAGTAAGTTGTATACAACTTTTGATGATGCACGCATGCCCTCATTTTTCTTGGATGAATTTGCTCAGTTCCGGAAAGACCTATGTTTCAGCCCCCGCACTTCCTCTTCTTTCTTGGCGGATAAAGTCAGTTTCTGCTGAGCTCTCGATGTAATTACATTTCCGCATCCCGTTACAATGTAGTGGCTGCAGCTGTAACTAATCCCAGGAGGAAGACGAGAGGAGAATGGACCGTTTACCTTCGGGATGAAGTACATCCGAACAAGCCTGGGACGGCGGGGGGAGATGCCTGATGGTTTTTAATGATGCTTCATGCTTTTCTGTCAGTTCCCACAGAGCCATGATGCGACCCAGATTAGAAATAATGGGACGTCTTCCTGGAAGTGTGCTCGTTGCTAGAGGGATTATGTATGTTGACATTAGAAAAATCTAGACCCACCAGTAGGCACTCTTCTGACATACTATCTCCTAATAGATATTGTATCCAAGAGGTTGAGCGTGACATCCTGGAAACTCATCCCCTCCATCCTTCCAGAATTTAGCAAGAAACTAGCTCAGTGGGTCTGAGTTATGCCAACATAAGAACACAATTCTGGGCTTCGCTGGTGACGCAGTGGTTGAGAATCTGCCTGCCAATGCAGGGGACACGGGTTCGAGCCCTGGTCTGGGAAGATCCCACATGCCGCGGAGCAACTGGGCCCGTGAGCCACAACTACTGAGCCTGCGCGTCTGGAGCCTGTGCTCCGCAACAAGAGAGGCCGCGACAGTGAGAGGTCTGCGCACCGTGATGAAGAGTGGCCCCCGCTTGCTGCAACTAGAGAAAGCCCTCGCACAGAAACAAAGACCCAACACAGTCATAAATAAATAAAAATAAAATAAATTTAAAGCTGCAGTCTCTATAAAAAAAAAAAAAAAGAACACAATTCTTCCAGCTCAGGGCTCCTTAATCTCTGTGTGATGGAGAAAACTATTTCTTTTTCTTTAATTTCCATCTGGCACAGACTAACAGTTTTGTAAAATACAATAAAAATGTGTTTGGAGGATGTGTCAACGGTGAGTTGCTATAAGCCTTTCTATCAGTAGATGCTCACCCTTGGCTTCTGTACCTGGCTCACTGAGGATGTGTAGCAGAGAATATGCGGATCTGGGCTCATCCACGGACCACCCTGAGCCCACAGCGATGAGACACGGTCCTCTCCCTGGCCAGAAGCTTCCTCTCGAGACATCATCAACATGGCATTCCTTGCCCCTCCCAATCTCTTGCTAATTTACACAGTGCACAGGGCCAGATCACCTTCTGGAGGAGAGGCCCTGCTTGCCCAGCCGTGCCTGACCCAAGCATGCCTCTCTGTGAGGTAAGGGGAGCTCGGAGCATTGCGTGCTTCTTAATAAATTTCCCTTTACTTTTGCCCAATGCGAAGCGAGAAGTACATGGGCTTTAAAATTAGCCCAGGCCAGACGTACAGACAGAATATTGAAATGCACTGATAGTAATATCTATAATCGCTCTCTATATTTATATCTATGTGTCCATGTTCATGTAAATATCTGTGGCATCTATTTCAGTGGCATTCCAGAGCCAATTAAAAATCTTTGCAGGCTTCCCTGGTGGCGCAGTGGTTGAGAGTCTGCCTGTCAATGCGGGGGACACAGGTTTGAGCCCTGGTCTGGGAGGATCCCACGTGCCGCGGAGCAACTAGGCCCGTGAGCCACAACTACTGAGCCTGCGCGTCTGGAGCCTGTGCTCCGCAACAAGAGAGGCCGCGATAGTGAGAGGCCCGCGCGCCGCGATGAAGAGTGGCCCCCGCTTGCCGCAACTAGAGAAAGCCCTCGCACAGAAACGAAGACCCAACACAGCCAAAAATAAATAAATAAATAAATAAATAAATAAATAAATAAATAAACAAACCCAAAGTTAAAAAAAAAAAAATCTTTGCACTCAGCCATAAAAAAGAATGCAATAATGCCACTTACAGCAACGAGGATGGACCTAGAGATGATCATACCAAGTGAGTAAGTCAGACAAAGACAAATACCATGTGATGTGACTTCTATGTGGAATCTAAAAAAATGATACAAATGAACTTCTTTACAAAATAGAAACAGAGTCACAGACACAGTAAACAAATTTATGGTTATCAAAGGGGAAAGAGGGGGCAGGGATAAATTAAGAGCTTGGGATTAGCAGATACAGACTACTCTATATAAAATAGATAAACAACAAGGACCTACTGTATAGCACAGGGAACTCTATTCAACATCTTGTAATAACCTATAACGGAAAAGAATATGAAAAAGAATAGATTTATACATATGTATAGCTGAATCACTTTTCTGTACACCTGAAACTAACACAACATTGTAAATCAACTATACTTCAATTAAAAAAAAAAATCTTTGGGTGGTTTTGAGACCTGGGGGACATGGCTTTCTCTCTGTTGTCTCCATTTTTTCCTTTTCCAGCAAGATCTTGTTTGCAGTTTCTGGCCCCCAGACCTCTCCTCCAGCAGAGTTCCCGGAGCACTTGAATGTATATAAGGAAGGAACAGATGTCAGAAGCAGCGAGAAATGCTACAGTGGGTTTCTTCTATCTCAGGTTAATTAGCATAGATAACATCTCGTGTACATGAGGTCACCCAAGGCTGCAAGCGTCCCATTCGTATCTAAGGAATTTGCCTAATTGAAGAACAAAGATATGACAGCACTATGGGGTGGTGGGTGAATGGTATGGGAAAAACTACCTGAAAATACGTACACATTTGGCAGGAATTTATATTAGGGATTGAATTAGCATTCCTGGAATTAACACAGGGTTCTAGTTCAATACATTTTTCAAGAGTCTGATAAAATGAACGAGAACCGAGAGTTTTTTTCTATCTTAGTAGCACTAAAATTTAAATTTAACCAAGAGCTTTTCTCTTCCTTATTAGCATCAGGCAGTTACAAGAGAGGGCTAAATTCTACATGAAAGGACGTGTCATGAGCGCTAACAGATTGGGACGCTGAGGTGCCAAGAGTCATGAGGAAGATGTCACAGATGCGGTGATTTTGGGTGTGGGATGCCCTACAATTGAAGATGACATCGGAGGGATGCAGTCCAAACTAACTCAGTGGTTTCAGGGAAACATTTAGAGGAAAAACATTTGGCGTCAAGGACCGACAGAAATGCCCATCAATCACAGAGGCCGAGAGAGAGGGTCTCATAAAATGAATGAACACATTTGCGTCCAGGCTGTCTTATCATACTAAAGGTACCAAAGCACACATTTCCTTGTTTAACTTTTTGATATTTCTAATCACTCACATCCAAAGAGTGCTTTTTCTCCTCACCTTAGGATCTTTTAAAGAAAAACTAACTCGTGGTGTGGAACAACGCACAGACAAACCTTTCCTGCTCCCTCATGCCAAATGCCTCACTGGCCCCAAATCCAAACAACCCCGGAGCACCTGAGGCTAATTTCATGACAGCGGCTGAGATTCAACAATCATCAGATGTGGGGAGACTTGCCCAGGGCCTGCGCCTTCCGGCAGGTCCGGAAGGTTTCCCAGGAGCCAAATGTTTGTCCTTACTCGTATACAAATGAAAGCAAATAAGCCAAATGCCCAAGAAAGTCGGCCATTCAACAATATGTAAACAACCTACGCTCCAGGCCTTTGCTAAATATTGGGGCTTTTGAAAACGCTTCTATTTTACCCTCGAGTTTTGGCCAGGTTGAAAGCAGAAGGCCACAGAGACACTCCCTCAAGCCAAGAAAGAAGCAACTAATTCAACCACAGCAA
The DNA here is from genome assembly GCF_028023285.1 of Balaenoptera ricei. Classification (NCBI taxonomy): domain Eukaryota; kingdom Metazoa; phylum Chordata; class Mammalia; order Artiodactyla; family Balaenopteridae; genus Balaenoptera; species Balaenoptera ricei. The sequence goes on along the minus strand of NC_082652.1, from coordinate 3,335,836 downwards.
AACAGATCTTTGCTTAATCGGTGTATCTAATTTTCTGAATGAAGATGTCTGGCTGATCCAGAGGAAGGGTGAAGATGACTGGCGTTTTGTGCCTCCTGTGTCTTGTCTCACACGCGCTCACCTGTGATGGTCCTACTGCAGTCAGCATCTGCAGGCGTAGCCCAGAAGATTGTCTCCAACTGCCACACTGACACCTGGAGGAACTGGTTCATGGGGTGACCAACCATCCCGGGTTGCCCAGGATGGAACAGCATCCTAGGAGGTGGGGCTTTCAGCACTCAGAGTGGGGCAGCCCTGGGCACACCAGGACAGCTGGTCCCCTCCTGTTGGCCGCTGGGATGCACGTGCACACTTGAAGTGCAAGGGCGCTAAGGGTCCTGGTCGCCCCTGGACCAGTGGGGGATGGGAGCTGGTAGGGAATTACTCCCCTTCGTGGTGTCGTGGGCAGATGATTCTCAGGTGCCCTCTGCAGGCCTCCTACGAGGGTCCTGAGCAGGACTGAGACCTGTGGCCCACAGCTCTCTGGTGGCTTTCCTCCTTCCCTGCGTCACTCTCCCCAGTCCTCCAAGGCTGCTCCTTGGGATAACTCTCCAAGATGAAGCACATGCATGCAAGCTCAAAAATCACAGCACTGCCTTTTGGGGGGAAAGCAGAAAGACACACTTTCTGAAATATTTTCGAGCACTGTGGTGCTTGCTGAGATGTGTCCCCCAGGTCCCCGTCTCTAGGAAGGAAGGGTGAGTTCCCCCAGCTGCCAGGAGTGCGGCTGGAAGGTGGTCCTCCGCTGTCAGCCCTCGGCAGATGGCTTCCGCTGAAGAAAGCCACCTCCCCCAAGGAGGCTCTCCTTCCTGGGAGGCCCGCACCTGGCGACTGATCAGTGGTCGGGGGGAGCGTGCAGAGGCCCAGCATCCTCGCTCCAGCTCCCGGCCCCAGGACCCCCTGGGGGCTGCATTGCACTCAGCCTCTCCTCGCCCCACCGTGCTCTGCCCCCTCCCTTCTACCCGTGTGGATCCCCAAGGAATATCCCGCAGGCTAACCTCCATCCCAGGGTCGGCTTCAGGGTAGCCCAGCCTGCTCCAAGCACCTTCTAGAATGTGCTAGACGCTTGAGACACAACAGTTAAAAAGTCCTGTCTTCGTGGAACTTTAGGAAGGGATTTGGACAATGACCAAGATACAGATTCAGGGCACAATGTCAGGGAGTGAGATGCCCTGTGAAGATGCGTAAGGTGCGATGGGGCACAGAGAGTGAGGGCTCCTCTTCCAGGTAAGGTGGGCGGGCGGCATGTCCTGGGGGAGGAGCCATGCTCTAAAGAATCAGCCAGGGCTTCCCTGGTGGCGCAGTGGTTAAGAATCCGCCTGCCAATGCAGGGGACATGGGTTCGAGCCCTGGGCTGGGAAGATCCCATATGCCGCGGACCAACTAAGCCCGTGCGCCACAACTACTGAGCCTGTGCTCTAGAGCCTGCGTGCCACAACTACTGAGCCCGTGCGCCACAACTACTGAAGCCCGCGTGCCTAGAGCCCGTGCTCCGCAACAAGAGAAGCCACCGCAATGAGAAGCCCTCGCACTGCAACAAAAGAGTAGCCCCCGCCCGCTGCAACTAGAGAAAGCCCGCGCACAGCAACGAAGATCCAACGCAGCCAAAAATAAATTAAAAAAAAAAAAAAAAAAGAATTAGCCAGTGTAGGGACTTCCCTGGTGGTCCAGTGGTTCAGACTCCACGCGCCCAGTGCAGGGGGCCAGGGTTCGATCCCTGGTCAGGGAACTAGAGCCCAAGCGCCATAACTAAGACCTAGCGTGGCCAAATAAATAAATATTAAAAAAAAAAAAAAAAAGAATCAGCCAGTGCTGATGGTCAGTGAACGACGGCACGCTACAGAACATCACACCTGCCAGTTATCCCGGATGTGTACTTAGATGCTGACCCACACTAAGATTGTGGGGCTGAGCCCACCAAGTGTGGTAGAATCATCATGCCCAGAGGTTCTCGTTCAACTGGACAAAGGTGAGGCCCAGGCATCAGCGTTGTAACAGCCCCCGAGGTGTTTTATGTGCAGGTGGGCTGACCCCACTCACCTAAGCACTCATTCAGCTGATGCACGTGGAAGAGCATGACACACGGATAACAAAAAGTACTCATGAGAAACCTAAACACATATTGTCTTTTACATGCCATTACATATGTACATAGTCACATGTAGCATATACATGACTGCATAAGTATGTGTGCACTCACATACAGAGCACACTGGAGAGGTATTCCAGAACCCAGTGCATTTTCCTGATTTTGGGGTCCAAAGATGCCCGCTTTGGGAGAAAACTCGTGCCCGCATACAAGAGATTCTTGCAGGTCACGAGCAGGTATCAGAATCCAGCATACTCCAAATATGTCTAGTGAAAAAATCATGAATAAGGACTTACCTAGCAATACTGGCAACTTTATGCTTTAATACCAACCAATTCTATTTTCCTGAATTTTCGTGGAGCCTGTCAGACCCCAATAACTCATTCTAATAATTAAATTCCTACTAAGAGCACACAATCTTTGCTCCTGGACCCTTTCAATGAACTAACCAAAATTAAAAGCAAACATTTTCTTAATATTTCCAAACTTTTGCAAGAGGACAGACACTGAACGTTTAGCTAGGCTTCACTTGAATGGTTTCACATTTAGCCATCCCAAATTGTTGAAATCAAGACTGCAGAGATTCATGGGCACAAAGCAATTATCCTCTGTTTACAAAAGAGTTGAATTCTAAGTTTTATCCTACCTTTCACTCTCATTTTTATTTGCCATGAGTAATTCAAAAAGCATTTTTAAGGGAAAGAAAAGCTGGTACAATCAATTGCTCTTAAAGAAATGTCTTCCTTTAAATATTTTTGCCAGGAATCTGTTTGTAAAATAGTAGAAAAAAATATATACATATATATGTGACTATATACATGTACATATAAAATATATAACATAACATATACATGTAATATACATGTAATACAAACACATATAAAATACATATAATTAAATATTATAAATTATGTATATTGTGTATATAATTATAATAATATGATATAATACATCCTATATATGATATATATATTCTGTATATCTTAAGTTCCTAAATTAAGAGTGTCTTAAGGGGAGCTGTTACAGTGGAGGATTACTGGACTGAATGTCAATATTATGACATAGTATAAGCGTGTTTCATGTTTGGTAATTGCAATCATTGTTGCTTTTGTTGTGGTCATCCATGTACAATGCTTGGTGTCAGTCTATTTATCTCTTGTAAAAATAAAATACAGTGTGTGTGTGTGAAAACAAACAAACAAACAAAAACAAACAAACAAACAAAACAAAAAAAAAAGAGTGTCTTAAGGAAATAGGAATGTAGTCCTCACACTTAGAATTTTTAAACAGTTAAATTATGAGTAATTGTTCCTCTGGTCAATTAAAAGCAACAATTTCCATTTTCAGAGACCTTTAATAAAAAGACAAAGAAGAGATTTGCCCCAAGCACCCGTGGAGGTTGCAGATAAACCAAAAGATCATTGGGAAATTAAGTGGGATGTCATTGATTCTAGGTTAGCTGTCCTAGGCTGCAGGGGCCCTGGAGACTCACACATCAGGTTTCCCGTCAAGAGAGCCAGCTGCAGGGTGAGTAGCTGACTGACAGCCTTCGGTTGCTACAACTTTGGACCTGACGCAGTGTGTTCATCTCTCCATCTCTTGGCTCTGCTTCCCACGTAAGTAACTATTTGTCTACAGTGTAAATGTCACTTCTTAGGTGTAGCTCCCTTGTGCAGTACGCAACCTGAACAACCATACAGGGTGAACCTGAGAGCTGCTCAAACTTGGGCAAAGCATCTTACCTCTCTAAGTCTCTATTTCTTCTGTAAAAAGGGAATAATCTGAGAACCTCCGTCAGAGTGTTATCTGAGGATCCAATAAGTAAATGTTGTTGCTGTTACTATTATTTTCCCTCTTCCCCAGCTGCTTCTGGCTGATGGCTGAGCCTGCTGGTGCTGCCTGACTGAGCACCCCATGAGGGCAGCCTGTGCTCTGGGGACCCCGTGCGCTTGCTGGAACTTCTCAAACTGTGCTGAATTCGGGGCACCTCCTGCCCAGTCCCCCTTGCTTCCCACTCTCCTTTCTCAGGCAGCAGACGTGCATCTTTCTTTTTTTTGTAGTAAGAATGTGTAACATGAGACTTACTCTCTTAACAAATGCTCGAGTGCACAAAACTGTCTTGTTAACCGAGGGACAGTGTTTGCAGATCTCTAGAACTTATGCACCTTGGAACTTTGCACCTGCTGAACAACCCCTGCATATCCTCAAATATCCATCAGGTGATAAAGAAAATGTGGCATTTACAAACCATGGAGTATTATTCAGCCTTGAAACAGAGGTCCTGCCACATGCAAGGACAGGGGTGGATGTGGAGGGCACATGCACACCTGCATCTTGATCTGAAGACTTCTCTGTCTTTACCCTGCCCCGTGCCCTTTATCTCCATGGGCGTTTCTCCCAGTAAATCATATCAATGTCCAATTCTCTCTTGGTGTCGGTTTTTTGTGGGACTTGAACAGACACATAGGCTGAGTCTGGTTATAAAGACGCTGGTGGACATCAGGTGCTTTTGTCTCTCCAGCATTTATCCCCACTCTTCTTTTCAGGCCCTCCCCTTTGCCCCACCTAGACAGCGACACTGAAGTGAGGTGGACCCTCCATCTCCACGTGGGCACATGGCTCAGGACTTGCCGAGTAGAGCATCTCATTTCCTTGCAGTCTTCAGTTAGTTGAAGGTGAAGTTGGCCAATAAAAGTTCTATCCACAACAGTTGTTGGAGCTATGGGAATATAGGCAGGTATGTATTTCCTCCAGGGTTACTAAGCTGGAAGAAGATAAACTAAGAGCTGTTGGAAATCGTATTTGCCACCTCATGGAAGAGGTTGCCTGAGAACGAAGCTGGTACTTAGGGAAGTAGAGCCAAGAGATGAAGAGAGACAGGTCCTCGGGACATCTCTTGAGCTGCTGGAGCCAGCAGTACCTGAAGCTCATAGGATTTTAAAGTTATAGGAACCAACACAGTATTGTGTATATATGTGTGTGTTTGTGTGTAAACTAGTTTGAGTTGGGTTTTGGTCACTTGCCAGAGAAAGAGTTCTGAAAACCCAAATTACTAACAACAGAGTTACGTGTGACACTGCACTTTCTCCAACCAGTCTTGAAATGTTTGTTCTCATCAAGTACACAGACAGAGACAAACAGCATGGAACTTTAGTGGGGGCATGATTTATTGCTCTCCCTCTGCCCACCCCGTGATTCAGGACTGGCTCCGTTTCCTCCTTCTGACAATAGCTTTAGCTCAAGGTAATTCTTTTCCCTGATGCAGACAGGGGTTGGAAATGATTTAGAGCCTTTATTCTTTGCCAGACACTGTTCCAAGGACCCTGTGCACATTATCTCATAGAGGCCACATGACCGATGTGTGAGATAATTTGTATTATTAATCCCATTTAATAGTTAGAAAACTGAAACTCCAGGAGGATAGCTTGTCCAGTGGTATTCAGTAAGTAACTGATGGAGTCCTATTTCAAGCCTAGGCCGCCCACCTCCTAGCTTGGGTTCTTCACTGTTACACGAGATACAGGATTGTGTTCTTGGCCCTTATAAGGCATATTTCCAAGGACTGAGGGAGACTCTGGGCTCAGCAGGTCAGAAAAAGGTTGTCTGTGGTTAATGGTCTGATCTTTGATGGTGGACAGACTAGCCCACTGTAACCACTCATTATGGGGTGACGTTGGGCACTTAAGCAAAGACCTAAATGATTCCTCTCATGGCCATTCCTTTGATTACCCCACTTCTGGGATAGACCTTACCCCGCAATTGGCACAGGTCTTGGCTGGACCCATCACAGCACCTGGCTACAGTGACTTGTCCAAGAATGTGCCCTCAACCCAAGCTGGACCAATCAGAGTCCTGCCCTGATATTTCGTTTCAAAGGAAAGTCTATGAAGAGACATTCTTTCATCCTCTCTGGTCATGGGTCTCCATGGTGGAAGAAATACATGAATTTCTCGTGACCATGCTCCCATTGCCATGGGGAAAGCTTGCTGGGGGTAGGAGGAAATTATGTGAACACAGGCAGGAAAGACCAGCCAAGATGGAGAGATCAGAGACCGAGGACAGTTCCTCGGTCTTTTCTGATCACTCATGACCTTGACAGTTCAGGGACTATCATTCAGTTATTTGGGAAAATGCCCCTTGATTTGGATATGTCTGGTATTTACTCATGATTCAATTGAGGTTACGCACTTTGGGGAACAGTGGTGTGCCTGTCTCAGAGGGACATTAGCACCACTTCACAACTCTATTCGAATTTGAAAAAGAATAGATACATGTGTATGTATAACTGAATCACTTTGCTGTACACCTGAAACTAACGCAACAATGTTAATCGACTCTACTCCAATATAAAATAAAAATTAAAAAAAGAAAGTTCTATAGCTTCCATGTATAAGTTCTAAATGAAAACCAATCATCATCATCATCATCACCTTTTATGATTGCCAACCCTGTGCCAGGTACTGTGTGAATTACTTCATAGTCACGAACTCATTAACTCTCATGAAAATCTGATATGATAGGTACTATCACTACCTCCATTTGCCAACTTAGAAACTGCAGGTCAGGGAGACTAAGTAACCTGCCCAAGGTCACACTGGTAGTAAGTGGTTAAGTTAGACCTTGAATCCAAGTCTTAGTGACTGTATGTCCCATATTATATTCACCCTTCCTCGAATCTGATATTTACCCCTTTCTGCCCATACAGTGTTCAGTGCTGCAATGTGTCTACTTTTCTAAATTCCCTTGAAGGTGCTTGGCTATGTGATACCTTTTGGACAATAGGAAATAAGCTAATGTGTTCTGGAAATATTTTGCTTTCCTGATATAGTTTGTATTCCTTTCGGTTTCATTCTTTGTCCTGTTTGGAATGTAGACCCGTGGCTGGAGGTGAGGCAGCCATCTTGCAACCATGAGGCAACAAACCTGAGCAAGAAAACCAACCTGCTAAAGATGGTGCCGCAAAATGAAAGAAAGAGGCTGGCTCTCTGTTAGCATTGCTGAGCAGCTACAACAGCTCTGGACTCCAACCTGTGGACTCCTTGTCACAAGTCCAATCACAAAAATAGAATTTTGGTTTTGTTTTTGTGTATGTTGCTACTGTCAGATCCTTGTTATTTTTAGCGATGTGTGATCCTGACTGATCCCCAAACACAAATACAGCTTCCTTCTGTTTAAGGCATGCTAGTTTCTAAACATTTTTTGTAAAATTTTTAGTCAAATTTGGGGGTCACCAAAGTCAAATGGCTACAGAGGGTATGTACCATAATATAAATAAATGAGTTAAGTGTGAACTAGAAAGCTCCCTCCCAGGCAGAAGAAGAGCAGCTGTTAGATTATCTTGTTGTTGCCTTGTGAAAGAGGGGGTCAGCTACCAGTTATTCCATTTTCTAAGAGAAGCTATAAATCCCATTTTAATGTAACTTCTAATGTAACAATTCCAGATTTTAAAATCTTGGCCACTATTCTAAAACTTTAAGGCCAAACACAATGTGTGTATTGGCTGCACACACCCAAGGACCTCGAACTGGCAACTTCTGACTTAGAATAAAAAGCTGGCATCATGATATTTATTTATTTTAGGGATATGGGAGAAGAAACGTGCTCCAAGAAAGCAGGCTGGAACTTTGTGATCTTTGAACCAGCCATAAAAACAAACAGCAAAAACACGTTGACAAATAGAACCTTCTCACATTGCCACTGTTCATCAACACAGAGGCTGGAAACCATGAAATATTGTGACGGGAAGCCCGTTCTTCCAGTCTCTGCTGTGTCTCTAATTGTAGCACCCACACCAATGACCCCACCTTCATTCTGATGACAAATGGTTGCCCCCAGACTTAGCCTTGGATGCTGACTTTTAGAGCTGGAAACAGCAGCCCTGAATATTTTAGTAAGAGCACATTAAAATCCTCCCCTCACCCAAACACTGCTTTTTTTTTTTTTTTTGCAATATTAGTTGAAGCCTGCAAGGATCAGGAAAGCTGAGTCCCAGCTTATAGTTAGAAAAACAGAGAGGGGAAAAAATTATCAATTCTCTAAGGTCCAGCAGGAGGAAGTCTGATGTTGCCTGGAGCAAATGACATGACTCTCAAATTTTTTTCTCCTTCCAGTAGAGTTTCTGGCTCCAAAGAAGGGGTGTGTGTGTGTGTGTGTGTGTGTGTGTGTGTGTGTGTGTGTATGTGTGTGTGTGTATGTTGGGAGGTCTGAATGGTTTTTGAGTTGCTGTTACTTGCAATGCTGGTTTTCAGAATCTTCGACTTCTATGGCTAGAATGGCCACCTAACCAATCAGATACCAGCTGTAAACTCTCGGTTCAGTCAGAGTGGAATTCTGCTGAACGCCCACCTTGGTCACAGAGAAGACCCAAAGGAGTAAGGACAGAGGGAGAGAAAGGAAGCCTATTTACCCGACTGATTCCACTTGCCACTGGTAAATAATGACATAAAAGCACATTTGAAATCTTGTCTCTGCTGCAGAACTGTTGCTTGGTCAAATAAACAATTGGTTCTTCCAAAGGCTGTATGCACTTATTTTAGTGTATTTCAAAGTCTGCAGATCTGCTGACCGGCCTGGTGACCCCACCCACTTTTGCACTCCCAGAGGAAATTCCCTGGATTTAAAAAAAAAAAAAAAATTTATTTATTTATTTATTTTTGGCCGTGTCGGGTCTTTGTTGCTGTGCACCGGCTTTCTGTAGTTGCAGCGAGCAGGGGATACTCTCCGTTGTGGTGTGCGTGGGCTTCTCATTGCGGTGGCTTCTCTTGTTGCGGAGCACGGGCTCTAGGTGCACGGGCTTCAGTAGTTGTGGCACACGGGCTCAGTAATTGTGGCTCGCGGGCTCTAGAGCGCAGGCTCAGTAGTTGTGGTGCACAGGCTTAGTTGATCTGAGGCATGTGGGATCTTCCCCGACCAGGGCTCGAACCGGTGTCCCCTGCATTGGCAGGCAGATTCTTAACCACTGCGCCACCAGGGAAGCCCTGGATGTTTAATTTGGAGCTGTCTTGTGACAGCTGAGCGGCTGCCCTGATTCATTATTTAGCATTTCTCTTGCTGGACCCTTATCTACTCAAAGAGCTGATCAGTGGCCTGAGGGCTAAGATGATATCTTCTTACCTCTCCTGGTATCCTCCCGTACTCCTAGCATTGAGGCTTCCCTGCAAGAATCTCAATTAACGAAGAAGAAACGGGGGGAGAAAGGAAAAGAGGGATAAACCAGGGTGAAGGACTCAAGAACAAGCAGAGCATGGAAAAGACACAGCAGGAATCACGTGCTTGTCACTCTGTAGTAGAGGTTATGCTGATGGCCCCTGATCACTCATGCCCCCCCGACAGTGTCCAGATCCTTGGGGAGTCCCTTCCCACATCGGCTCTGGGCTTCATGTCAAAATGATAATTTTCCAACTCACTTTGGCTAATGTAACATCAGTGAGCATGACACAAAGGCTTGCTACGTGCCTACCTGTCCTTTAGGAGCCCAGGAAGCCCCAGCCGGCCAAGTGGAGAAGGCTGGTGCAGGAGAACCGAGGCCACCAGCTGACAGCCTAGCTGAACGCCAGACCTGTGAAAGGGTGTCTGAGATCATCCAGCCCTGGGTGGGCTTCCAGACGACTGTAACTACTTGTGAGATCACTGCATCACTGCAGAGTAAGTCTAAATTGCAGTCATACATATATTTGCATATAACTGGTCGTTGTTTGAAGCCACTCTGGTTTTTCATGCAATAGATAACTGATACACATTCCATTTGCAATCATCGAAGGCAGTATGTGTGTGTGTGTTTAAACACATATATGAATTATTTATATGCATGTATTATTTTATACATGCATAGGCTGAGACACAGTGTTCCTACAGAAGCACATATAACCAAAACGAAAGTTGTAAAAAGCAAGGCTTGCTTTTGCTACATCATGCATGTTATTTCCTTTCTTTTCATTCCATTCTTTCTCTTGTTCCCTCTCTTCTTCTTTCTCTAATTCTGGTTAACCCACTAAATTGATTTCACAATCCACTAATGGCTCGTTACTCACAGTTCGAGACCCTGACCTAGAGAAGAGGCTTTTAACTTCAACGAGGAGGGAGGGGTTGGGGGGGATGAGCTTCCAGTGGTCGTTCCTTAAATTTATATGAAGATTTCTCAGTGTAAGTGGGCATGCGCATTTTCCAGGAGAGAACCACAGATTTTGTCAGGTTTAAAGACCCTGCCACTCGTCCTGAGAGTCACCCTGTCTGGGTGACATTATCCACAATCACATGGTCACCAAGGTGACAGTGATACCCTTGAATCTCTGTCTCCAACCCTGAGCTCTGGGCTCACAGCCAACAGCCTATCGGACATTTCCAACTGGATGTCCATTAGTTTCCAAACTGTTTCAATTTTTTTATTGTGTGAAAAAATTTTAAAATAATTTAATACACGTAATGCCTTTCTTTCAATTTACACTCTGATACATTACAAAGTATTGTTCACTTCACAAAACAAAACCATTTCCAGATAATTTTTTGACAGTATCCAGAAGTACGTAAGCTACAACCAACAAATCTGTGCAGTTGGGAGGAACGATAACAGCAGGGACCCAGCAGAAGCATTTTGACCCCTGTGGGCCAACAAAGTCCATCCACACGGTCCTTGGGATGTTCCAGGATGACAACTGCAAGTCCCCTCTGCCCCAAACCAGCTCCTCCTGCCGTTTTCCAAGCCAGAAGCCTGGGAAGGCATGCTTTTTTTTTTTTTTGATTGAAGCATAGTTGATTTACAATGTTGTGTTAATTTATGCTGTACAGCAAAGTGACTCAGTTTTATACATATATATATATATATATATATATATATATGCACATATATATTCTTTTCCATGATGGTTTATCACAGGATATTGAATATAGTTCCGTATGCTATACAGTAGGACCTTGTTGTTTATCCATTCTCTATACAATAGTTTGCACCTACTAACCCGAAACTCCCAATCCACCCCTCCCCCACCCCCTCCCCCTTGGCAACCACAAGTCTGTACTCTGTGGGTCTGTTTCTGTTTCTTAGATAAGTTCATTTGTGTCGTATTTTAGATTCCACATGTAAGTGGTCTCATATGGTATTTGTCTTTCTAACTTATTTCACTTATGATCATCTCTAGGTCCATCCATGTTGCTGCAAATGGCATTATTTCATTCTTTTCAATGGCTGAGTAGTATTCCATTGTATATATATGTACCACATCTTCTTTATCCATTCCTCTGTCGATGGACACTTTGGTTGTTTCCATGTCTTGGCTACTGGGAATAGTGCTGCTGTGAACATTGGGGTGCATGTATCTTTTTGAATTAGAGTTTCGCCTGAGTATATGCCCACGAGTGGGATTGCTGGATCATATGGCAACTCTATTTTTAGTTTTTTAAGGAACCTCCATACTGTTTTCCATAGCGACTGCACCAACTTACATTCCCCCCAACAGTGTAGGAGGGTTGGGAAGGCATTCTTGGTGTTTGCTCAACACCCACCAAATCAGTCACCCAAACTGTGTTGATTCTACCCATTTTACCTACTAGACACCTTCAAATCCTTTCCTCCCATCTAGACTTTCTGCAGTTTCCCTGGTTCCAATTCTCATTATCTGTTCCCTGGACTGTCACCGTCCCTATCCACTTGCTGGCACGTCGTTTTGATTTGTCAGGTCTAGTTTCTGCCACAGCTACCAGAGTGGTCTTTGAAAATTACCAATGTTATGCCATTACTCACCTGTTTGAATCTACATTAGTCACCCAAACACCATCCACGCTACGGAACGACAAATCGTAACACTCCTTCGCAAGGAAGAACCACACGTCACCATCCGGCCCCTGCTCACCTGTCCAACTTATGCGACGTCCCACCTCTCACTATAGTTTTCAGCAACGTTTCCCTCAAATCGACAATGCTCTTACTCTGCATAGCCAGCTGGCAAACTTTTACACATCTTCCAAATCTCAGCTAAATATTACCTTTTTCTAGGAATAATAACAACACAGTAGTTCTGCTGAGCACAGAACCCCCTCTTCCAAGGGCTTCCTGTGAGTTAGTTCATCTGAGCTGCACACAGCCCGACCAGGGAGGTGCTGCTTGTATCCTTATTTTACAGATGGGGAAATAGGCACAGGCTGAAGTTCATAGAGCTAATGAGAGGGCACAGCCAAGACTCAACCCCGGGCAAGTCTGGCTTTGAACTCACACTTTGTTCACTAAAAAATGCTTTTTATTTGGAAATAATTTCAAACTTACAGAAAAGTTGCAAGAATAATACAAAGAGTGCCCTTGACCTACATTCATCTACTGTTAATATTTTACCCATTTGCCGTAGTTTGTTCTAACCATGAGTCTATTATCTATCATCTCTATCAATTTATCTATCTATCTATCGATCTATGTTTTCTTTTTGAACAATATGAGAGTGAGTTACATACATCGTGGCCATTTGCTCTTAGAGACTCAAGTATGTTATTTCTTGAGAACAAGGATACTCTTCTTGAGAAATACATACTTGAGTCTCTAAGAACAAATGGCCGTGATTACCATGGTGCAGTTATCTAATTCAGGAAACAACATTTTATTTAAATTCATCTAATCTTCCTTCCATATTCCAATTTCCTCCATTGACCCAGGAATCATTTTTTTCTCTCCAGTACAAGAGCCAGTCTTAGATTGGGCATTGCATTAGGTGTCATGGTTTTTCTTTAATTTGGAACATTTCATCATATGATATCGCTTATATGTGGAATCAAAAAAATGATACAAATGAACTTATTTACAAAACAAAAACAGACTCACAGACTTAGAGATCGAATTTATGGTTACGGGGGGTGGGGGGAAGAATAGATTGGGGGATTGGGATTGACATATACACACTACTATATATAAAATAGATAACCAACAAGGACCTATTGTATAGCACAGGGAACACTGCTAAGTATTCTGTAATAACCTAAATGGGAAAATAATTTGAAAAAGAATAGATAAAATAATTTTGGAACATTTCCGTGACCTTTACTTCTCTTTCACAATATTGACATTTTTGAGGGATATTGCCAACTTTTCAAAATAAGATGTTCTCCATTTGGGGTCAGTCTAACAGTTTCCACATGATTAGATAACTCTATGCCTTCCCAGCTGGGATGCTACCAAGGGGATATTGTATCCTTCTTGGGGGGAATCCCATCCATAGGCACTAGATGTCCATCTGCCCCTCATTAGTGATGTTAACTGACGCCCTGGTCAAGGTGTTCTCTGATTTCTCCACCCTAGAATTACTACTTTTTTCCTCCTTGCAACAAATAAGCTTTCTCTGGGAGACACTTAAGACCGTGAGAACATCCTGTTCAATCAAACACCCCCTCCCACCCTAGATTTAGCATGACTGACGATTCTTGTCAGAATCAACTTCAGTGTTATTGTTTCAAAATCATGACTTTCCATTTCTAGCACTCCACGTTTCCTGGCCAGCACCTGCGCATATCCCATGATTTCCTTCATTCTTCCAGATTTAGGCATCCCTCATCTATTTCCCCATGCTACTATAATAGTAATGTATTGCTTTGCAATTGTTTTATTTGCCTAGCTTTTTCCTCTATTAAACCTACAAGCTAATTGAGGGCAAGCACCCCACCTTTTCCTCTTTGTATCCACAGTGCTTATGAAGAGCTTGTCCTAAAATAAGCACTCAGTATTTGCTTTTGAATGAGATAAAATCTGTAGCTTAGTGGGGTAGACAGACTAATGGCCCCCCAAAAGATGTCCACATCCTAATCCCTGGAATATGCTGCCTTACATGGTAAAGGTAACTTTGCAGATGTGATTAAGTCAAGGCTCTTGAGATGGAGAGATTATCTCTTTGGTTACCCCAGACCCCTTCCTGGGACCCTCAAGACATGCCCATTATACAGCAATTAAAAAGGGAAGCGCAGGCTCCTGGCATTGACTCTGTGTCTGCTGCCTGCCTCTGCTCTGGTTTTTCTACGCCTCTGCTACCTTTGTTATATATTTGTATATCACCTGTCCAAAACCCCGTGCCTTTAATATTATTATTTAGTTACTCTGTACCTTTTATAAATTCCAGCTTGATTGAAGTATAAAATTGTAAGATATTAAAAGTGCACATGGCGAAGATTTGATATATGTATACATTGTGAAAGGATTCTCCCCATTTAGTTAATTAACACATCCATCACCTCAGATATTTATTTTTTGTGTGTGTGAAGATTTAAGTTCTACTCTCTTAGCAAATTTCAATGATACGATACAGTGTTACCACCTATAGTCACCACAGTGTACCTTAAATCCTTACACCTCATTCACAGTATCTACCTTTGAATCAACTCTGTTTTAAAATCAATGCACTTTATGAATTATATGAAACATTTAAATAGCTACATAGTTTTTTTTTTAAGTTTTTTGATTTTTAATTTTTTTAGCTGCACCACAAGGCTTGCAGGATCTTAGTTTCCTGACCAGGGATCGAACCCGTACCCCCTGCAGTGGAAGTGCAGAGTCTTAACCACTGGACCCCCAGGGAATTCCCTAAATCAATTCACTTTAAAACAAACAAGCAACACATTCTGGCTTTCCGCGGCTGGGCTGGGACATTTTCCCTGTGGTTCTCCAGCCTCTGTTGCTAGGTGATAGGGTGTCGAAATAGAGCATTTTCCTATACTCCTGCCAACTTGAAAATTCCATCAGCCGAGGTCTTAATGCAGAGACTCCAACCCATCTCATCTTCAATCTGCATTTTGATCAGTGTCAGGGGAGGGAAAGCAGGGGCAGTTGGGCTTGTTAACTCTCCAGTCCTCTTAACTTTCTGCTCAGTGAGGCAGGGGCAGCACGAATGTGCTTGAAAATCCCCCGGGGGGGGGGGACCTGAGATGGGTCTGGGGTCTGCAGTAAGGAGCAGTTTGCCTTGGGCCGGCCGCCCTGTCAAGACTCTCCAGCCACTGCTGCAAGGGGCGTTCTCTCACCCAGACAGAGAAGGATTCTGGGGCATCCAGGGAGAGAATCAGCATTCCTGGAGGCTGGCTCCCTCTCTCTTCTGTAACACAGAAGTTAGGTCCTGTGTACCTGCCATTTCCTCCTGTAAATTTCACCCCCCCCCCCGGCCGCCTTCCACTGCTCTGAATCACAGGTCTTTGCAAACCATTCCCAGGCTTCAATGTCAGCTGCCTTCCAGGTAGGTCGGGCCACCTGGAGGGAGGGCGGGGATGGGTAGGAGTGGGGATGCCGGGGGATATCCCCACTCTTTCTCTCTTGTGTTTTCCATAGCATTTCTGGTAGGGGCTGGGTCCCTCCGTGGTTCTGGAGACACCGCCTCCTCCGTTCATCCTTCCAGACCTGCTGCTAATGGTACGTGCTGTTGCTAATCTCTCGATTCTTCCATGATCTCCCCTTTGCCCTTTCAGCTCCTTGACACCAGTCCCACATCTTAAGTTGCCTCTCTGGAGCTTGCTGCCTTGGTTTCCAGTGTCCTGATTGGACTTTGCTTAACGCACTGACTTTGTATCCAGCCTGGCGCCAGGTATGGGGAGAGAGGAAGGATTCAGACATGATGATGTATCAGGTGCAGGCCAGAGAGACGTGTGTAAGGCATCCTTGGGAGAGTGGGTGCTCACCGATCACAGAGTTTAAATGTGGCATTGCCCACAGCATAGAGTCTGAATATGGTGAAATCAGGGGGTTTCTGCCTACATAAATGGAAATAGATGCTCTGTAGCTTTTCTGTCTCTCCCCTGAGGCTGGATCTCGGCGTTCAGGTCCCAGTGAAATGTCACAACCTCCTAGGCTCTGTTGGGGAGACGGAAAGAAGAGCTGTACATACTAATCATTTCTACCTTCGACTTTTCTGTGCTTCCAGCTGACTTGGTGAGGCATTTTCGTACTTCTAAACAAATATAATAAATATTCCATCTGACAAGTGAATCAGTGCTTTTCAAAACTGCCAAATGAGAAGGAAGCTGGCTTTTCAAAGAACCCCAGGCTCGGCTGGTTGTGGCCACCACCAGCAAGACCAGGATTTCCTGGGGACCCCCTCGTTTTGACTGAGAATCAGGACAGAGGCAGAGTTACCAGGTGAAGTTTACTGGGGTGACTCTGGGGGTGGGTGGTGGTGCCCCACCATCTTTGCCTGTGCGCCTGGGATGATGCTGGCTCTGATTTCAGCTGGGAGTCATTTCATGGATGGGAACCTGACACGGGCAATGAATTTTGCAGGAGTGAAGCCCTTTAGAAGTCGGGGGGTGATACATCGCAGCTGCCCGTTCCAGGCAAGACCATTCAGAACATTTACTAAGTTTCTGGTTATTCTTTCACTGTGACAATTTTCTTTGAAAATCATAATTCATCTTGTGTTTACAATGCATGACATCATCACGTTTCATCGCCTCTTTTCTGACAACTGAGAACAGCTTGATAGATTGCTGGGTGGTCCGCAGACCACCGTTTGAGATGTTCTGGGGAGGCAGTGAGGGGGAGTGAGACAGAGACAGTGCACTGGTGGGATTATAGTTCAGTAGGGTAGCAGAGACACAGGCAGGGACCAGCATCCAGAGGGACACCTGTATCATTCAGATTTGAGTGCTACCTTCCTGCACATTTTCAGAAACTGTGGAAAATATGCTTAAGTTTCCCCAATTTTGCAATTTATATTAGAGAGCCAGGCTGAAATGACACAGATTTATTCAATAATTCAACAAATATTGACTCTTTAGCATCCATGAGGATTCAAGATTTACAGAGTTGTGTAGAAGATGGATCTCGCTTTGGGGTACTGTTTCTTCAACGTTTGGCATCCTCAGATCATTTAATGAGGATTTGGATGCAAAACACACATTTATAAATAAAAAATAATATCTTAAAATTTAATAACAATAATACTTACATTACTGAGAAGGATTGTATTTCTGATAATTCCCTGTTACATCTCTGAGTCAATGACAGATAGCTTGCACCCTAAGCTGTTTTTCTCACTCACTTGGTTACTTTTCTCTCCCTTCCTTCCTTCCCTCCTCTCTCTTTCTTTCTCTCTTTCTTCCTTTCTCTCTTTCTTTCTTCCTTGCTTTCTCTTTCTTTTTCTTTTCCTTTTCCTTCCTTCCTCCCCCCTTCCTTTCTTTCTTTTGTTCAAGTTTTTTTTTTTTTTTAATTTGGACAATTTTTAAAGTCTTTATTGAATTTGTTACAATACTGCTTCCATTTTATGTTTTGGTTTTTTGGCTGCGAGGCATGTGGGATCTTAGCTCCCTGACCAGGGATCGAACCCACAGCCCCTGCATTGGAAGGCAAAGTCTTAACCACTGGACTGCCAGGGAAATCCCTCTTTCTTTCTTCCTTCCCTCCTTTTTCTTTCCCTCTTTCCCTCTTTCTTTCCCCCTTTCCCTCTTTCCCCCTTCCTTCATCTCTTTCTTTCTCTCTTTCTCTCCATTTCATTCTTCCTCCCTTCCTTCCTTCCTCCCTCCCTCCCTTCCTTCCTTCCTTTCTCTCTCCCTCTCTCTTTCTTTCTCTCCCTTCTTTCCTTCCATTCTTCCTTTCTCCTAGCTCATCAGAGACAGCAGGTAGAATGCATTGGTTCTAACAGTTCTGTATGTCTGAAATGACCACAGACCCAGAGCTTTTGGTGTGGCTTTTAATTGTCAACTGTTTCCTTAGAATTATGTAATTCCTGCCCCTTTTGCTGCACACCCCCTAAAAGGACATACTCCCAGGACATCTTTGATCACATTTACACCTCTCTGGCATTACAGAGTCAAGATCAAGTAGCATATTGTTGACCACAAAATAATGAACAGGATATGAAGTCATCTAACATTTCTTTCTCATACACACAGGGAACAGCATACACACAGAACTGTTTTGTATGAAACACACGTTATCAGTGATTCCTTACATTTGTAAAATAAAATATTTGTGAGAATACACAAATACGAATGATTGCTTTTCCACATAGAAAGCCACCTGATAAAGGAACTTACCAATACCGTATTGCACTCTCTCTCCAAGCATCTCTCGCATTCAATTTGCACCTGACTTTGCAAGCTTCTTAGAACTAGTGTGTTATGTACTCATTTTATGGTACAAGGAATACATACATCTTTGTTGGTGATTATGTAATTTTGATTTCTTTACCTTTAACCATGATGCTAGTTTGGTACAAAAAGCATTATGTTGCTCTTGTTATAATAGTTGTATTAGAGAGGTACTTCTTTTGAAATGTCGCAAACATTTCCATGGCTTCCTGTCAGTTTAGTAAAATCCAATTTTCAGGGAGTCATTATCATTCTTACTAGTTAGACTTTTCTCTTTCATGAAAGCTCATCATATTTTCAGATTCACCGGCCTCAGTACATTCAGATCTACACTTGGGATTTGTCCACTCTTTATGTTAATATCATCATTCTAGATAAAATACTAATATTACTATTTTAATCACTCAGTTTGACACTTAGTTAGCCTGTGTGGAATCACTGACCTATTTTTATGAATTCGGAATATAACGACAACACGATAGAAGCAATCCACCTTGCATACTTAACAAATGTCAATGAAACCCACAAATTATATAAAAATACATTAGCTGATATTAATTCCACCCTGATCACTGTCGCTGCAAATAAAACCCCAGACCATCTGGTCATTGCAGTGCCCACGTAACTTTAAAGTTGTAATGATTATTAAGAACAGAATGCGGTTTCTTTGATAATCATAGCTCATCTTAGATTTACAATGTATGACATATCTAACTCCATTGCTTTTTCCTCTGCAGCTGTCAAAGCACTCGCTAGATGGCTAGATGTAATCTATTAGGAGAAGGGTGTGGAATTTATAGCACAGTGTGTTGGTGGAAGAGTAGCTCAGTTTGGCTGGAGAAATACATTTTGACAGGTGAGTGGGGGACAAGATGGGACTGGGGAGGAAAGCAGAGGCCAGGTCGTGAAGTACCTTGGTACTGATGAGTGATAGGTCAGGTTTATATTTTAGTAGCTTGGAGAGGGTAAACTTGGGGACCCAAGGACGACGTTGGGAGTTGTTGTAGAAATCCGGTTGAGAGGTGATGGTGGCCTGGTTGAGGAAAGTCGTGACAAAGAAGGAGAGAAGAGGACAGCTTGAAAATATATATATTAAGGAAAATAAGTCTCAGATCCTGAGCAGACTTAAGTGGTAGACTCCCAGTTAACAAGCACATGTGTAAGTTGTGCAGGCAGGAGGAGGAAAATGAAGAAGAAGGAGCAATCAGGAATGACTCTCTGCTTCTGAAATAGAAAATACAGGTGGATAAGGAGGTTTCGGAGAAACAAATGCTGCTTCTGATTCTGGACATCTTGCGTTCAAGTGGTCCACGTGACAAGTGAGCTGGCACGTGGCACGGACGCCGGAGCTCAGGACAGGCAACTGAGTTGGAATTCATATTTGAGGATCATCAGCTGGTGTAGATTTGTATCCAGAAGTTAAGTGAAACCATGGAAATGGGTGGAATCCCTCAGAGTCACGAGTGACATCATGAGCGATGAAGAGGCAGAGGACGGGACATCGGTGTGTAAGTTGCCAACTGAAGAATGTCGCCTGCCATCCAGGTCCACAGGATTGAGGCATTCGCCACTGTGGCCGCTGACCTTCAACACCCCCTGAGAGGAGTTCAGGGTGGAGATGAGGAATGCGGTGCTCCGTGCTCTGGGAAAACTGGTGGAACAGACTTTCCGATAGATATTTTTGGGAGAAATTTTTTGTGAAGCTGGATTCTTGCATCTTCCCATACTTTGAAAAGCACCAAAACCATTGACTAAGACATCTGCCCCTCCTGACTGGCAGAAACCTTCTACCGAGATGTGTGCTTGGTTGCACGTACCCCCTTTGCCAAAATCACATACATACTAACCTCCCCCCTTATCTCTTCAGAACAGTTTCTCCGAGCCACCTGAGAGGCTGTCTCCCAAGCTATCGTCCTCAGTAAGATGCTGAATAAAGTCGACTTGCAGCTTTTATATTGTTGTTTGTTTTTTTAAGTCAACAAAGTCTTAGGCAGAAGGATGAGTCATATGAAGGAACAGGAGAAAAACTGGAAGAGTGTATCGTGGAATTTCAGAGAAGAGGGTTTTTCAAGGAAGAAAGAGTGGTCAATTTTGGCAAATGTTGCTGAGAGTTCAAGGAGGATGAGGATGGAAAAATGTATCTTTTTTTAACAGTGGTTCTGTGTGACCCTGGAAGGAGCATTTTTAACCAAGTGATAGGTAGATGACAGCAGGTTGGGGGTTGAGAGTGAATAGGGGATAGGAGAGGACCTCATGGGTGCAGATGATGCTTTCAAGACGTTTAGCTGTGAAAAAGCCCCAATCTGGTCACTAACTGGAGGGACACCTATATAGAAGGTCATTCCTTTTTTTTCCCTTTTATTATGGAAGGAACTTAAACATGTTGACGTCTGGGGAAGACACCTGTCAAGTGAGACAGATGGGAAAGACAAATATCATATGACATAGCCTATACACAGGATCTAAAAACAAAATACAAATGAACTTATTTACAAAGCAGAAACAGACTCACAGACATTGAAAACGAACTTATGGTTACCAAAGGGGAAAGGGGGGGGAGGATAAACTAGGAGTTGGGATTAACAGATACATACTATTATATATAAAATAGATAAATAACAAGGACCTATTGTATAGCTCAGGGAACTAAACTCAATATTTTGTAATAACCTATAAGGGAAAAGAATCTGAAAAAGAATATATATATACATATATGCATATATGTGCTGTACACCTGAAACTAACAGAATGTTGTAAATCAACTATACTGCAATAAAAATACAAAAATAAAAAAGAGAGATAGATGGGATATGCAGAATAGAAAAGGGAAAATCGAGAAGACAGGGACAGTTGGGATTCAGAGAGAAACAGGTTCAGCTTCTATTCTAAGCAGAGGAAGGCCACCTCATCCCCTGTGACAAGAGGGAAGGAAGTTGGGATGACTATAGATGCAGGTGAGTATATTGATCTGTTTCTGATTTCTCTGTGAGCTAAGAACTGAGCTGTTGCCTGAGAGGAGAGAGGTGGTAGAGTTAAGCTAGAAGAGCACGGGACGGGCTTCCCTTGTGGCTCAGTAGTTAAGAATCCACCTGCCAATGCAGCGGACACAGGTTCAAGCCCTGGTCCGGGAAGATCCCACATGCCACGGAGCAACTAAGCCCGTGTGCCACAACTACTGAGCCTGTGCTCTGGAGCCCATGAGCCACAACTACTGAGCCCGCGTGCCTAGAGCCCGTGCTCCGTAACAAGAGAAGCCACCGCAATGAGAAGCCCGTGCACCACAATGAAGAGGAGCCCCCACTCGCCCCAACTAGAGAAAGCCCATGTGCAGCATGAAGACCCAACACAGCCAAAAATAAATAGATAAAATAAATATTTTTTTTTTTAAAAGAAGAAGAGCATGGGGCACGTGTAAAATACCCACCGCTGAACGTGGAGTGAAGCACCTGTGGAGCTGAGATGAGCTCTGATTTGAGGAGTCCAGGACCGTCATCAATTACACAATGTATCACGGCTGATTGTGTTTCTGAAGGAACCTACGCTTTGCTACAGCATCAATTCCTGGTGAATATTTGTTGGGCGTCTGTTGTTTCGGTCTGCATCACACCCACTGCATCCTCTGTTAGATACAGAATTCCTATTTTCCTTGGGGAATCACCTCTCTCCCACTCACGGGCCAGGTGGTTCAAACAGCTCACTTCAGAAGTGGCATCACCCAGGTCTAGCCAGTCAATCAATTCCATTCTGCCTGGTCACATAGATTGGTTCAGAGATGGGCAAATAACCCCAAACTAGCAATCAGACTCAGCTCCAGGACACTAGTTTGAATTACTGGAGAAAAGAATGTCCCTTGCTATTGTGTTGCTGACAGCGTGGGTCATGTAACTCAATCTGCTGATGTCCATTTTGCTGAAGAATGAAGCCAACATGCAAGCACCAACATCCCCAACATGCAGGGATGGGTAGAGACTGGTCCTGATGACAGTGTTTGAACCCCTATACCTGAAATCAGAAGCACCCCTGGACTTTTCAGTTACATGGGCTAATAATTCCCTTGGGGATTAAATTTTCTGACCTTCCAAATGAAGGGTCCTGGCTACTACAGAAGGACATGGCCTGATAGATTTGGGCACGGAATGAAAAGTTCTCAGAGGTAACTAAAAAGAAGAAAGCGACAGGACTTGACGACCGACTGAACATGAGAGATGGCGAGACAGGAGTTTTCCAGTGTGAGTGACTGAAAGGACGGTGGTGCTATTTAGAGCAAATGCAGGTCACGAGTGGAGGGAGGTAACAGATTTGGCTTTAGATGAACTGATCTGAGATGTGGTTGGATCACTGAGGGCAGAAAAATCTATGCAAACAAGGCTTTGAGAATTCAGGGGATGTAGCGTTTAATGGAAAAACGTGGTTCATTTCTCTCAGAAATGAGAAGTGTAGCTGCAGGTGTGGATCAGTAACCTGAGGGTGAGAAACAGAGAAGGAATAAGGCTGAAGACAGGACCTTGTGAGATGCCCAATTTGCAGGATGAATGGATGGATGAAGAGAGAAGTCACAGAGGTAAATGGGAAACCAGGAGTCCTAGAAAGTGGGAGGATGTGAATGTAGGCAGATGTTATGAGAAAAATAAACATTTTACCAACAACACTCAGAAAGACGGGAGAAGACAGGTGGTTGTAGTGGTCTGAGGTGGGGACATGGCAAGGAATGGTCATTCAATGGTCAGGAGAGCGAGGGGCTGAGGGAAGGGACCAAGCTCAGCTGAAGAGCAGAGGGCATGTGTTACGGGATCAGAGAGGTATGTGCAAGTCATCCTGAAGTTAAGGAGCTGAAAAGGGGTGCAGACTGAACAATAAACTCAACACGTGTAGAGGTCATCTGCTGTTTCTTTTATTCCCCCAGCTTCATTGAGATAAAGTTGACTTGCAACATTGTGTAAGTTTAAGATGTACCATGTGATAGTTTGATACATGTTTATATTGCAAAATGATGACCACAGTAAGGTTAGTTAACAGCTCCAGCACCTCACATAGTTATCTTTTTCTTTTGTAATGAAGACTTTTAAGAACTATGTTCTTAGCAACTGACAAGTATATGATACATTATTGGTAACTACAGTCCCCATGCTGGACATTAGATCCCAGAACGTAACCGTCCTGTAACTAAAAGTTTGTACCCTTGGTCCAACATCTTCCCATACATCCTCTACCCGACAGCTCCTTGCAACCATCATTCTACTCTTTGTTTCTATTAGTTCATTTTATTATTTTTTGATGTTTTTTAATTGTGGTAAAAGTCACATAATATAAAACATACTATTTTAACCATATTTAACTGTACAGTTCAGTGGCACTAAGTACATTCACATTGTTGTGCAACTCTCACCATCATCCGTCTCCCAGATTTTTCACCTTCCTGAACTGAAACTGTCCCCATTAAACACTAACTCCCCATTCCCCCTCCCCCTCAGCCCCTGCCCCCTGGCATCCACCAATGTACTTTCTGACTCTATGAATTTGGCTATTCTAGGTACCTCGTATAAGTGGAATCAAACAGTATTAGTCTGCACCTAATGTAAATTGGAATGCATTTTTAAGGTTATATTAGTTTATTTTTTAAAGATTCTACATATAAGTGATTTCATGCAGTATTTGTCTTTATCTGATTTATTTCACTTAAGATAATGCCCTCAACATTCATCCATATTGTCCTAAATGGCAGGATTTCCTTCCTTTTAATGACTGAATACTATTCCCTTGGATATATATACACCACATTTCTTTATCTTTTCATCCACCCATGGACACTTAGGTTATTTCCACACCTTAGCTATTGTGAAGAGTGCTGCTATGAACATGGGGGTGCAGATACATCTTCAAGACAGTGCTTTCCTTTCCTGGACACATTGTTAGATGCACCTTTATTCCTTGTGCTTAAAACAATACTGAAAACAACAACCAAAAAATCTGAGCAGAAGCATTTAACTGAACACTGTAGACTTTTAAGACAGGCTTCAAATATAAAAACCCAGAACTTTCTGGTTAGCAAAGCTTTCTGCAGACATTTAGCAGGATAACTGATTTATCTCAAGGAGCTATTTCAGAGAGCTGGGAAACATTTATAATAGATTCCTTCTCTGTTAACAAAACAAAGGCAAGCATATAATATCTCACTTCGAAACCAATCCTTTATGTGTTTCCAGTAATTTTACAATCTCTTACGTAACTGTTAATGTGTAAGAAGTTAGATCATAATCCCACTCTTTTCTTTCAGCTTCCAGTAAAGCATTACTTCCCAGAACTTGCTGGTTTTATGTCAAACTGCTAGGTTCTCCCTACATTTACCTTATCGTTTTGGACAATTCCAATTTTTTTCCTGACTTTTAATTTTTCACAGCCCCAGCAATGCCAAGATTTTTGTTAGGATCTTGTTTAAAAGCTAAAGCTTTGAGCAGATTCCGAGATGAAACTTTCTTCTTCCTCTATGTGCTCAAACCCACTTCTTTTTCACTGTTACCCTAAATCCCTGAGTCATAAATTTCTCTTTGCTTCTCTCTACAACCTGGATTGATTCTCACCTGGTGGGCACATTAACACGCTGGCTGGCTTCTGTTCCAATTATTTGGTACCTTGGCCATCTGGACCATGAACTGTTTTGAGTACCAGCTCTCCTACGTAGGAAACAGCTAAACAATCCCCTGAATCCTCTGCCCTCTTCTCTGTCCTCAGGCCCTAGAACTTGGAACTTATACTCCCTTCTTGAAAAATAGTTGCAATAGACAGGAAAAACCTAAATGCCCCTCATTAAGAAACAGATTAAATAAATCATGGTACATCCACACCACAGAATACTACAGAGCAGTTAAAGCAGAATGGTGCAATTCTATGTATGTGTGATATTGTGATTCATAATAAGAAATATATATTTGGTCTTCTCCAGGGTTCCTGGCTCACAGCTCCCCAAACCCTTGGAATTTCCTCAGCTATAAAAACAATGGGAGCATCTTTTGTTGTAATATTTGGTCTCTCATCCTCAGTTCCTGAAAAACTGTTTCAGAGCCATAAAGATGAAATGGGTGTCTTATTATTCATAACAAGCCTCTTTCCACCTCAACAGTGTTCATGCTAATGAGGTGACTTTTGGAAATCCTTTAAAGGTGGGGAAGCTGCCTGCCAGGGGAACTACCCATGAATAGAGTGCTGGAACGTTCATTCCTACTCCCTGATTTTCTGGAGCAAAAGGGAGAGGGGCTGGAGGTTGAATCAATCACCAATGGCCATTGATTGAGTCAATTTTGCCTATGTAGTGAGGCCTCCATAAAAACCCCAAAAGGATGGGGTTCAGAGACCTTCCAGGTTGGGGTATCAGAACACATCCATGTGCCACTGTGTCAGGGCCCAAACTTCACTAGGACAGAAGCTCCTCTGTTTGGGATCCCACCTTATGCATCTCTCTCTCTGCCTGTTGATTTGTACCCTTTAATATCCTTTATAATAAACCAGTAATCTAGTGAGTAAACTGATTTCCTGAGTTCTGTGAGCCATTCTAGCAAACTAGATGAACCCAAGGAGTAGGTGTGGGAACCTCTGATTTATAGGCAGTTGATCAAAAGCACAGGTGATGACCTGGACTTGCAATTGGTGTCAGAAGTGGGATGGGGGTGTGTGTCTTGTAAGACTGAGCCCTTAACCTGTGGGATCTGATGCTGTCCCCAGGTAGAGTGTGTCAGAATTGAGTTGAATTGTAGGACACCCAGCTGGTGTTGGAGAATTGCTTGCTGGTGGGGAATTCCACCCCTCCCCCCAAACAGACACACATTTGAATTGATTCCTGAACTTTTAGTATGCTAATCTGATATGATCTCCGAGTTTTAGGGTTAAGTGGAAAAAGCAAGGAGCAAGACCCTACATATAGTGTGATACCTTTTTGTATCAAAAAGGAGGGGGTTAGAACTGGATGGGCATTCACTGGGCATTTGAACTGGTTGCTAAGTAGAATGGGTAACTCACTTGGATGAGCTGGGCGCTGGGGTTCAGGTGTGCCTTTACATCATTTCACTGTCAAGACAGCATTAAAGTTAATACATGAGTCCTATAACCAGACAGCCTGGGTGCCAATCCTGGCTTCTCCACTTACCATGAGTCACCATAGGCAAGTTATTTAACCCCACCGAGCCTCAGTTTTTCCATCTCTATAGTGGGGATAATAATAGTACTTACCTTATATGGTTGTTAGAAAGATTATGTGAATTAATATATGATTATTAATTGGCTCATACTAAGCACTATATGAGTGTTAATTATTATATAATCCCTGGTTGGAATGCTTTACCATGGACATGTAAAGCCTTTGGAAAATTAGAGGAAAATGTGTGAAAAAAATAGATGAAGGTAAAAGAGTAAAACGTTTCACACACAGACCCTGATCTGGACTCAGAAGACCTCTTGTCAAGCCCAGGAAATGAATGATCTTTTCTCTTCACTGCCTGCCACCTCAGCTCCCGGCATCACCAAAGATGAAAGCAGAGAGAAGCAAGGCTGCCTAGAGAAAAAGACAGTACTTTTGAAAAGGACTGAATAACAGTGTCCACATGCAATAAACACCAAAGGACATGGTACCCAGAGGTTCTCAAGTTGGGGGGCTCCAGGCATCAACTTGAAAGTTGACTTGAAAATTCAAATGAACACTTGGAGCCTCCATCCCACCTTCTATGGTGAGACCTTTCCTGGCCTGAGAAACTGAAAATATCAAGAGCTTCACACTCTTCCTGTCAGTTCAGTTTAGAGCCCACTTCCTCTTTGCCTCTTGGTCATGACCCTGTGGTTCTCTTTGTACATCCCTGTGACCCCGGCATGGCCAACGCCAAATTCCCTTCCTCCCCCTCCCAGAGGGAGCAAACACACCAGACTTTTACCGATTGTTTCAGAGTAAGAGAGGGGTCTGCTGGGCAGACGAGGACAGACAACAGTTCCCCCTGCATGCTGGACAAACTGCCAGCAGCACAGAGGTGCACGTCCGACCACTAGGGGGCGTCCCTTGACCACGGAGCTCCATCGTCTCTTCCTGGTCCCTTCTCTTTTCTTCCTTCCAAATGTCAGTCTCCAACTTTTAGGTTGTTGCTTCTGTTCTTGCAGCACTCGCTTCATATTCGTCCCCTCCTTCCAGATGATGCCTCGTCCTTAGGGTTAAAGACGGTGGCGGGGTGGAGACAGTGCCGGGTGGAGGGAGTAGTGGCTTACTTTCTGTCCTTCAACAGCTATCAAGGTGGCTTCATAAATCTGTCAGTAGTTTCCCGAACCCAGGTTCTCTGATACAGCGTTGCCTCTCTCTCCATCCCTCTGCCAGGCAGAGGCGG
Source organism: Balaenoptera ricei (assembly GCF_028023285.1). Lineage (NCBI taxonomy): Eukaryota > Metazoa > Chordata > Mammalia > Artiodactyla > Balaenopteridae > Balaenoptera > Balaenoptera ricei. The sequence goes on along the minus strand of NC_082652.1, from coordinate 3,308,317 downwards.
GGTTGGAGGACCATTGAAACAGTCATCCAGGTTAGGCCACCTGTCTTATGCCGACAAGCGGTCGCCACAGGCCCCCTTGAGGATGACCTACTTTGCTGTGTCAGAATCTCATCATTCTAAAAATGGAGTGTTAGGAAGCATCTAATGTCCTGGAGAAAGGGGGCAGTAAAAACCTTGGGGGCTTCTAAAGCAGGGCCCTCCTAACACTCCTTTGGTTCTAGGAAGGAGGTAGATTTTTAAAATCACGTGAAGGTATTGAATGACCCCAAGTGGGGAATTCATCAGGAGTAAATGACTAGTCTGCCTTGGTGACTCAGGATTAGGACAAAAGCCTAATGGTTTTTTTTTGTTTTTTTTTTTTTTTTTTTTTTTGCAGAGCATGTGGTTTCACCTTCTGGAGTGTCATGTTTTGGAGAAAAATGGTTTTCAGTTTTAGAAATTGTGTGTCTCTCCCCACCTCCAATTCATATGTTGAAGCCCAATACCCCACTCCTCCCCACCACCACCAAATGTCTTTGGAGACGGGTCCTTTAAGGAGGTAATTAGGGTCATAAGGGTGGGGCCCTAATCCAAGAGGACTGGTGTCTTTATAAGAGAAGGAAGAGACATCAGGGTCCTTCCCACTCCCCCGGCCCTCACCCATGCACAGAGGGAAAGCCATGTGGGAACACAGCAAGAAGGAGGCCATCTGCAATCCAGGAAGAGAAATGCTGGAAACCAACACCGATGGCACCTTGATCTTGCACATTCAGCCTTCAGCAGCGAGAAAATAAATTTCTGTGGCTTAAGCTGCCCAGTCTGTGGTACTTTGTAACGACAGCCCGAGTAGGCTAATGCAGTGAACGTGTGAAGTGAGTGAGTGTTGATCTTGGCATCTGTGCAGGCCTGTCTCAGACCTGGGTTAGCAAGGTCTCCACCTCCACATCAATCACGTGGCCCCTGGACTCTGCAAACCCAGGTCTTGACAGTGCCGCCACGTCGCTGCAGGATGCAACAGCGGTTGTGAACCTACCACAGGGCGACCTGTATGGGTGGGAAACTTCCCACCCATGCCCCCTATCCTCCTCGTTCTCTGCAAGCCCCTGTAGTTCTTGGACAATGCACGAGTGGGTGGCCATGGAAAAGAAGATTCTAGACAAACTGATAATAAGGCAGGTGTGCGCTTAAGAAATTAGTTTGCAACAATACAAGAGGTAATTAATTGTATTTGTGTCCAAATTGGTGAAGCGTTTCATGAGATAACAATGCTAAAGCAGCTGCAGCAGTTATTGTTTTAAATAGCATTTTAATTTCTTCCTCCTACAGCCAAGCCACAGCTACTATGAATTCAGTGAGCTTTGGGACTGTACTGTGTGTGTGTGTTTTTTCCTCTTTCTGCTTCTTTGGGTACATTCTCTGCCCTTCCCTGTCCTCCCCCAGGAAGCCGACGTCCATGAATCAGATCAACAGATCTCCTTTTCCCACTTAGATTCTGGGCTGGGTTTGACCAAAGGAAGACATTGACAGGAAATCAGACGAGGAGCAGGGAAAGGCTGGGGTATTTATTCCTCCCTCAGCTCCGTGCAGGGGTGCTGACTGGCCCCTGGTGCCTCTAGTTCCTGTATACACGGGCACAGCTACTCAGGGGCAGTGTCTCTCCTGCTGTGACTTTTCCTGGGGTCCAGCACCAGCTCCTTCTCCCTGCCCCTCCCCACCCCAGGAGTTAATGGTTTCCCACTGTTACTGTTTCCCGGGTTCTCCATATTGTCTGCCCACACCTCTGAAAATGCCCTTCATTCAATTCTCTTCAGTTACCTCTTCCAGTTTCCTGCTAACCCTGAGTGGTATAGGATAACGGACTCCTTAGTCTACTCTCGTTCAATTGTCTTGACTCCTTAATCCACTTCACCCAAAATTACAATCTACTCTGTAGGAAAGAGGAACGTTTAGCTCTATCAGCTGGATGGAAATTGGTGCCTAATGATTGTCTGCTCTTTGTTCAAGTGTGTGATTTCTGTGACGCTGCATGGTCTCCTGTAGGACCGAGGACCCCAATACTGTGACCTTCTCCAGCAACTCAGCGAGTTTCCCCATGGGCAGCTTGATTGATAGATATGCAAAGTCTTCAGGAAAAACCCACAATACATGCTTGGGCTCTGGAGGCTGGTGGGAGATCATTTCAGCTCCCGGCTTTGTGCCCACCAGGACCACCTTCCCCGGTCAGCTAGTGGCAAGAACTGGATATGATCCATTTGCTCTGAACCAAGTCAAGCATTGACGTCCCTGGTACCCACAGTTCTACACTGGCCTGGTGGCTCCTTCACCACAATGAGATCTGACTGTGCACCCACTGGAGTGGCTGCAATGAAAAGGGCTAAAGGCATCATTTAAATATTGCTTGAATGTTGGCAAGAACGTGGAGCAACTGGAACTCAGACTTGGTGGGTGGGAAGTCCGGCTGTTTCTAATTATAGGAATCGTATCCCTAGCTTATGACCCAGAAATGTTACTCACATTTACAGGAAAGCCATGAAAATACATGACCACGGAAAGACTTATAAATGTTCACACCAGTATTCATATGAGCTAAAAACTGAAAACGTCAACAGGAAAACACACAAACAGTGGTATATTCAGACAATGGAAAACTACTCAGCCATTAAAAGGAAAGAATTATTGATTCACACAATAACATGAACGAGTCTCAGAAATATTGCACTAAATCAAAGAAGTCTCCCACACATACTGAATGATTCCATTTATGTGAGATTTTGAGACAGGAAAACTGATCTATTGAGGAAATCTCAGAAGAGGGCTAGGGTTGACTGGAAAGGGGGAATGAAGGAACTTTCTTGAACAGTGGTAATATTCTAGGTCTTGACAGGTGTTTAGGGTACACAGGTGTATGCTTTTCTCAAAACCCATCACTGGGGCTTCCCTGGTGGTGCAGTGGTTGAGAATCTGCCTGCTAATGCAGGGACACGGGTTCGAGCCCTGGTCTGGGAAGATCCCACATGCCACGGAGCAACTAGGCCCGTGAGCCACAACTACTGAGCCTGCGCTCCGCAACAAGAGAGGCCGCGACAGTGAGAGGCCCGCGCACCGCGATGAAGAGTGGCCCCCGCTTGCCGCAACTAGAGAAAGCCCTCACACAGAAACGAAGACCCAACACAGCCAAAAGTAAATAAATAAATAAATAAAACCCATCACTGGGTACTGTTAAGATCAGTGCATTTCATGCCATGTAAATTTCACCGAAATAAATGAACTGAAAACAAATATTGCACTCTAGTTAATGATAGGCATACTTAAGTGTTCAGAGGTGAAATGTACTGATGCCTGCAACTAACCTTGAAATATGCAAAGAAACAGATCAGTGGTTGTAGGTATGGATAGATAGAAGTGTAGTAAAGTAAGTACAGCAAAATATTAACTGCAAGAAAACCAGACCCTTCCTGACCTGGTTCCTCCAACACTATTCTCTATAGGTATTCCTCCCACCCCCAGAATGGAAAATGACTGCCATTACAAATGAAGATTTGGCCACGGGCAGGGCAGTGTCACATCTTTCTTCCTTTTTTCCCCTGCAGAAGATAAGCATGTTAAACACAAAGCATTAGAGAAAGTTAAATAGTGACCCCAAGAGTGCCATCCCAGGGAGCCTCGAATTCTTCTGGCTAGATTTTCCCTATGTTGTTGCTTTTGGTGTAAGTACAGGAAAAAAATAAATCAGAAAACCGACACCTGTGTGACCACTGGCAGAGGCAGGCACTGCCCTGGGATGCATAATTTATGATCTGATTCCCTTAGAAGAATCAGCTTACAGGGTCCCGGTGACTTGCCAACAGCTAAGACCAACACCTAAAACCAAACCATGATGTTCTGTATTAGGGACTGAACATCTGCATTCTTCCAAAATGCATTATGTTGAAGCTCCATTCCTTAATGTGCTGCTAATTAGGAGGGGGAGGCTTTAGAAGGTTTACACGAGGTCATCAGCGTTAAGACCCCTGTGATGGCACTGGTGACCTTGTAAGTAAAGGAAGTGATGGGGGCACTCTCCCTCTCTCTCCCCACTGAGTGAGGACACAGAAAGATCGTCTGCTAGCCAGGAGGAGGGCTCTCACCAGGAACTGAATCTTCCTGTGCTTTGATCTTGGACTTGCCAGCCTCCAGGATGGTGAGAAAGAAATGTCTGTTGTTTAAGCCCCTCCCCACCCCGTGTATAGTATTTTGTTATGGCAGCCAGAGCTGACTAAGACACTCGTGACATTATTAATAGTGACCATCCATTTTATAGCTTACTAGGGGCTGGGCACTGATTTATCATATTTACATGTATCACCTTAATGCTCCCAGCCACCATTTGAAAGCGCAGCTATTATCACTATTTTATGGGTGATCAAAACTAGGTCCAGTGAGGTTATGTAAGTAGCCCAGTTACACAGTGAACAATTAGGGGCTGGGACCTGACAACTAGTCTTTAGGATTTTAAATCAGGCGTCAGAAACTCACATGCCTGCAGGGCTCAGGGAGGAAAAAATAAGCGGTGGGCTCTGTGTAAATGGGAACACCTGACTGGACCGTTCACTCTCATTTGATTCAGTGCTGCGGTTGAATAGGGGCTGATGGAGACTGCAGCAAACTGGAACCCGACCCCCCGGGTCTGCTTAAAGGGCCAGATGGATTTCAGTTCCAGCTGACGTCTGATGGGCATGAACGTGGGCTGGGTGTTGCAAGTTTTTTGATATCTCAAGTGCAGGCCAAATCTAGATTCTGACTTGCAAGAGCTAAACATTTAAATATCAGCAACAGATTCAACATTAAAATGCTGTAATTAGCTAATGCTATGTGACTATTAAAATATAGTATTAGGGGACTTCTCTGGTGGTCCAGTGATTAAGACTCTGAGCTTCCACTGCAGGGGGCACGGGTTCAATCCCTGGTCGGGGAACTAAGATCCCACATGCCTCGCGGTATGGCCAAAAAAAATAAAAATAAAAAAAATATAGTATTAAAATATAGAAGCAAACAATAACAAAAAACTAAAATATTTCTGAGCAGAATAGGGAACCTCTGGTGTAAAACTCTGGATGTAACTATTACATAAACTGCCAGGCATTTCTGGTCCTAGGCAAAGGACCATTTTGGGGGGGCGTGGTCAATGGCAGAGACATAAAAGGCACAGTGCTATTTCCTGGGATTGCTCAGCATCTGAGAAAACACACAGATGCTGAGATGGGTAGCAAGCGGAATCTTCTTAAAGTGACCTCAGGAACTCTGTATGTTCCTTGGTCAGCGGACTTGTTGGGGCCAGTGGCTCTGGCCATCACACAGTGGGAGGGATGCAGTAAACTCAGCATCGTATGAGATCAATGGCTTGCTCTCCCCTGCAGGAGGGGCGGCAAAGTCCCCAGCTACTAAGCAGCTAGCTTCCCTGACAACTCCTACAAACAGCCGGCATCTAACACCAGACTACCGGTGTCTAGGTCGTCTGCTGGTTTACCAGCTGATAGGGTTGCTTCACACCTGCCAGGTAAAAAGCAACAGCAGCAGCAAGGGTCAGGGCCCCTCTGCAGGTACCCTGCAGCCCTTGGTCTCAGCACATCTCTCCATGGGATGATGAAAGATCAGGGGAACTTGCCTTCTCTCACTGATTCTTGATTCATTATTTTCCCCATGAAAGCCCACCCCTTAACATGTATTGTGTGACATTGTGGACTTTGCCTTAACTCACTTTGCACAAGAGGAGACATAACGTAGGTCTACAGGATGTGCGTCTCTGCAACATTTAAATAATCTAATTTTTAAAAAAATATTATTTATTTATTTATTTAGGCAGCACTGGGTCTTTGTTGTGCCATGTGGGATCTTTAGTTGCGGCATGTGGGCTCATAGTTGTGGCATATGGACTCAGTTGCAGCATGCATGCGGGATCTAGTTCCCCAACGAGGGATCGAACCCAGGCCCCCCCGGCACTGGGAGCGCGGAGTCTTACCCACTGGACCACCAGGGAAGTCCCTGAATAATTTAACTTTGAATTCAAAGGGCAGTTTGACAAGTTGGGAGCCAGCCCACGCCCCGCATTCAGAGTTTCTAAGATATGCGAGCTCAGGGAAGTGCAAAGAATTACCTTGACCCAGAATACTACAGAGGCTGCCCTAAGCACAGGGGCTCACGCACTCTGTAGCTGCTCAAGGAATGTGTGAGGAGGGTTGGAGGGAACTCTCCAGAAGAAAGCTGTCGAAAATAAGTCTTATTCCTCTGATCTGCTCGTAGTGGTTTTCAAAACAATCAAGCCTTTTGCAAAAGGTAAAAATGATAGCCATATTCACAGAGATAAGATGACAAATTCAGAGTTAATAGAAGGAAAAGTACCAAGTCATGATGATTCTTGGAAAAATGTATTCTCTTTTGAAAAAAGTTATTAGCAGTGGGAAAATTGCAGCTTTTTCTATGAGATAGAAGTGTGGTTTCTCAACAGAAAGAAAAGTTCCCACTGCAGGTAATGGTTTCACTAGAGTCTTCTCTTTAGGCTTTTCATTTCACCCTCTCATCCTTTTTTCCCCAATAATATAGTTCGCATACCATAAAAACAACCCTTTTTAAGGGTGCAATTAAGTCGTTTTGAGCATATTCAGAGTTGTGTAACCATCACCACTTCCAATTTTCATCGCCAAAAACAGAAACCCTAGACCCATTAGTAGCCACTACTCTTTCCCCCTCCTGCCGGACCTGGGCAACCAATAATCTACTTTCTATCTCTATGGATTTGCCTCTTCCAGATATTTCATATAAATGGAGTCCTACAATATGTGGCTTTTTGTCTCTGGCATCCTTCACTTAACAGAATGTTTTCAAGGTTCACCTGTGTCGTTACATCCCTAGAGCCGCCTCGGGGCTCCCCAGCGTTGGCACTATTGCCATTTGGGGCGGGATAATTCTTTGTTTTGTGGTGCCGTACTTTGTATTGTAGGCTGTTTAGCATCATTGCTGTGTGCCACCCACTGGATGCTAGTAACATCCCCTCTCATTTTGGCGGCAACCAAAAGCGTCTCCAGATATTGCCAAACGTCCGTGGGTGGGGGGAATCGCCCCCGGTTGAAAACCACCGATCACATCAAACCTCTTCCCAAACCTGTCCCCCAACTCCTATTACCATGTAAAAAAATAAAATCCGGGAGGTTAATTTACTTCCTGAAATCACACAGTTAGCTAGTGGCCGAGAGAAGGACCAGAGCTCTAGCACCTGATACCTACTTTATGTCTTTTTAGCATCTACCTTTCAAATTTAACTTGACTGAAATCAGGCTGCTTTTTACCCAAAGAGCATTTTCCTAAAGCAGTGGTTTTTAAACTTCATCATGCAACTAAATCATCTGAAGGGCTTGTTAAAATACAGATTACTGGTCACCACCCTCAGAGTTTTTGATTTGGTTGTTCTGGGGTGGGGCCCAAGACTTTGCATCTCTATCCAGTTCCCAGGTGATGCTGATGCTGCTGGTCTGGGGACACCGCTTTGAGAACCAGCGGCTGAGAGTAAGCTCGTCCTACCCTTTATTATGGACTAAGACTCTCAAACACAAGTATCTGCTGTGGCCAGGCAGGAAACATAACTATGAGACATGGCGGTGTGAGGATGTTGTAGCTGGAGCTGTGGCAGCCATTCTGTGACAGTGAGTAAAAAGCCAAGAGAATCACTGGAAGCCAGGTTGGAGCCCTGATATCAGGGGCTGCTGACACAGCCACATCTGGAACTGGCAACCTCTGGGCATGTCGTCTTGTACAATGGATTATAACTCCTATTAACCATTTTTAGTCTGTTGTTCTATTATATTTATCTGATAGCATTTTGAAAGATCCATTCCCATCTTAGAATGTAAATACGCTGAGGGAAGTTACTTCATCTGTATTTGGTTTGTCTCTGTATTTCCATTATCTGTTATGGAAGAGCGTCTGACATTCAGAGGGGTTTCAAGATGTACTTATTGAATGAATAAATGAATGAATGAATGAATTTACTGCTATGACCCTTGTCAAGCTTCAGGCACCCATATACACCATTTTCATTATTTTTGCCATGTATCTAAATACCACTTCTACTATTACTTTTTTAACAAAAATACCCTTAACATTCTTCCAAGCAAAATATTTGCAATCCCAGTTTTGATATGTTACTTGTATTTTTCTAAGAGAGTAAATGAAATACACAAATACTGTGTCTCAAGAACATCCACCTATGTACCACCTAGAATCCTCATGCTTGCTGTGGGTTGTAGTCATGTCCACACTTCAGGATGCCCTGCTGGACCACAGCCAGTCCCTAATTGGGTCCAGGGCAGTCTGACTCTTTCGTGAATAATGAGAAAGTCTCCAAATCCCTTTCTCATTTAGAGCCGCTCCTTCTAGGTCAGGGGTGAGGCAATGAGGGGAAATTGTTCCTGAATGCTCTCATCATATGCAAACTGTGAATAAATAAAAGATAATGACATCTGAGGCTGGTAGAAAAGATCCTCAAGGCAGTAACTAATTCACCAACAGATTTGGGGTACGGATTATAGTGAAGAGAGCAAGCAAATATGCCCAGTAAGTATTTGTTGCTCTAAAGATTAATATACCTTGTCTCCTCCAAAAGTCTCTAAAATGGACTCTATTTTTAGAAAAACTACTTTTGAGGTGAAGGACATGATGCTTTGTGCTCCTGGACATTTCTCTTACATCGCACCTAAAAACTGTAAAAAGGATGTTCCCTAATGAGACGTTATTTCTCAGGCCAGCTCAAGCAGCCTTTTTCTAGCTGCCTCTTTTTGTCCAAACCCCGATTATTTCTCACCAAAGATTTCCAGCCTGGGGGACTCTTCAGCCCATGAGTGGATGATCTTTTCAACACCGGCAGTTTCTGACTCTCATATTGCATTAATCCAATCTTCTTTTGTGATATATTTATGCTGATGTTCAATTCTTCCACCTTTTCCTTCCCACAGCCTCAATTTCCTCTCCAATTCTTTTTGTCCTGATAACATCATTTTTGTAGCTAAGTCATAGGCTGTCACTTTACATTTATGAACGGAGCGAGAAATGTGCGTGGTTATTTTTACGAATGTCCATAATGACTAATGCATCGATCGAATCTCTAGGAAGGGGTTTTAACTTCTACCTAATGGATTGTCCCCCCCCCCCCCACTGCCCACCCCAAATGCTCAGCTTTTTAGCAATCTGCCTGTGCGGGACTGTGTGATGAAAATCTGTCATTCTTTTTCAGATGTTCTTTTAGATATTGTGAAGAAAGCCAAACCTATCTTCCAATTGCTTGAATTTCAGAATAATTTTAAGTTGTGGTTCGAGACAAGAGGGAAAGGCACATCTATTTTAATAAAAATTGGACGAGAATGAACTTAGCCTGGCTATATAAATACTCCTCCAAAGTCATAATGAGGCCATCTGAAGAAACGATGTTCTGCTTTTGCAAGGGAGATGCAGCGTGGTGGGCTGAGATGACTCCAAGGGGGATATGCAGGGCCAGGTTCTGATGCCACCTCTTACTTGGTCATCTGATATCAAGCATGTCACTTCACATTACGTATTTCAGTTTCCTTATCTGCCTTACAAGTTTTTGTAAATGAGGGAAGTATAAGAAACTATTCAGAAACCTGTAAAGTGCTACATAAATAAAATCACCCTAATAAGGCTAGGCCAGCTTGACAAAATTTATTACTGTTGCAAATGCAATGGTGCTTTGTCTACCTACCTTCCTAGAATTAGTATCCTTAGCCTTCCAAGCTTGTTTTTGTCACACCCAGGGACCGTCTAGATTTAGCAGAATGGAATCTCCTATAGGGGTTAGGATGTAAGGCAAAATATTTTGGAGAGCCCACACCCCCCTTTCAAACTCCTTAGAGCAGCATGGCGTTGGATCTGGAGACTGTCTCAGTAGTTCCAACACGGTCCCGCCTCCTCCCAGCACTTGACTTGGTCACCGTTTCTTTGGTTGGGCAGTGGATCCAGTGAAGGGGCTTGTACCAGGGACCACACTGTGTGGAACTAGGTATTTTCAAAAGCTAGTGCAGGAAGAAGCTCACATCCGGAGAAGCGTCTGGGGAGGAAGATGGTCAGGGGAAGAGGAGATTCTGGCTCCCTTCTTGCCATTGCCCCCAGGGAGCTCCTCTGTGTGTGGAACGTGGGTGGAATCTCCTTATTATGTGATTAAGACTTCTCTCTCTAAGCTCATGCATGTACTTGACTTCCCATAACCAATTCACACACGATGTGGCCCCACTGGGCTCAGAGGCAGCTGCCATTTATAGCTATGACTCCTGAACTTCAGAAAATCTTCCCACCACATGGCAAAGGCCATGGAGAAAGTGGGTCTCCAAGAGATGTCTGAATATTCAGATGTTTTTGTTCTCTACACTAGAGAGACGACTCCTGGCCTTCTGGAACTTGCCATCCCCTAGCCTCTTTGCTTCGATGACTCTCTCTACAACCCAGCAGAAAATACACTTCTTTTAATTACATGCATTAAAATCCATTTTGAGGCTTTTGTTGTGGCCTCTGAGACAACGTGAAACATCTCACTGTCAGTAATTAGCTTTGCTGAAGGGCAGCCAATGATGGCAGGTCTGGCACTGCTCGTCACAGCTGTGGGGACCAAGTTCAGAGGTTAGCGTCTAAGAAATAAAACGACTTTCCTCGACACGCGCCGTGGGCACTGCCCAGAGCCAGCTGTGACGAAGCAAAGTGCCACGCACAGAGGTGTACTCAGCCTGAGAAGAAAAGCTGCCATTTGGGAAACAGTCTGTCAAACACGTTGGAAGGGAAATATGCCAATACAGCCAAGGATCGCCTTCAGTGGTCTTGCCCAAACTTCAGTTACTCTTCTCTTTAACATGGCACATGGCTTGGAGATTCCTTACCAATGAAGGCACCCAGAGTCCTGAAAAGTCTGTTGGTAAAACCACAATGGGTGAGATTTAATTCTCAGGAAATGGGGAGTTGATGGAACTAAAGGAAAAAAGAATGACATGAGATACTTATAGGTGGAATCACAAGGAAGGGTTACACTCACTTGTAAGTTAGGTTCTAAGTCAATGAATTCATTCATTAAAACAAATGTTTATTGAGGGCCTAATGAGTGCCTGGTGAGAAATGTCCCCATATGGGCTCCATCAGTCAATACAACAAACAGAAATCCCTGTTCTTAGGGGTCATGTATTCTACTGAGGGTAAAGAGACAATGAACAATCAATATGATAAGTAAGTACGTTACATAGTAAGCTGGAAAGTGATACGTGATATGGAAAACTAGATCAGAGTTAAGAAGGATGGAGAGCCCGTGAGATTTTAAATAAGATGAGTAGCCTAGGCTTCCTTGAGGTGATATCTGAGCAGAGACTTAAAGAGGATGAAAAAATAAGAGTAGTCAAAATGACTATCAAAAGCCCTTAAATTGCTTTAAAAAAATTATAGAATACATGATATGGGTGAAAAAAAAATGGCTGCATGTTCATCCCATGCACGTGCATTTGCTACTGGGCTTTGCTGAGGTCGCTACCATCATGAGATCTATGTCTTCACCCCTTGCACCTGGGTTTGCTCCTGTGGCTGCTTTGACCAACGGAACATTAGCAAACGTGAAACAAGCCGAGGTTTCCAAAGCACGCGTGCAGTGAGCTTCTTCCCCTGCTACCCCTGGAACCCTGGGACCACGGTGAGAATGGCAGGAACTAGCCTGCCCGAAGATAAAAGACGCATCGCAAGTCACACCCGCACCTGAGCGGGATGCCAGACTGTAGACTGTCCTGCCCCAGATGAGCAAGCCAGGTGACTGCAGCCCTGTAGATGTCAACTGAGCGGGCCTGGGGTGAGGGGTGGTTCAGAGAAGAGCTGCCCTTTGCCACACAGGTGGGGAGGGGCAAAATGTGGTCTCTGGAGGAGGATGGAAAAACCATTAGCAGGAGGGGTGGGATGGAAGAGGAACGAGCAAAAGGGGCCACAGTCCATACACAGTCCCAGCAATGACTCCCAGAAAACCCAAGCCCGAGCTGCCGTTTCCCAGTGCCAGGGAGGGGGCCCCTCTGGAGGCGGCTCTTTTGGAGAAGATAAAGGAGCTGGCTTCTCAAGCTGCAGAAGGACAGCTGTATAGAGTTTCCAGGTTCTCTCCAGTTTGGGAGCCAAGACACAGGGGTCAGGGGGGTGGGGATCCCTGGTGTCTTTCTCTGTGGCAGACAAGGAATCTGGTGTGATGTTCCCCAACTGTTTCAGGACCCAGAGGTGTCGGGGGACGTTGGTGCTGCTTCCTTTATTTCCATCCTACCAAGGCCATTGAGCGATCCAGGCTTGGAGAAACCATGGCTTCAGACCCACAACGAATTGTACAGTTTCTCACTGGTTATGCAGTGCTCACATAGGAACCTGCTGAACTGTGGTCTTATGAAACATGAACTTGGGTCTGATGAAGACGGGGCAGCTTTTACGTTGTCACCAGCTTCCAGGAAGTGACACCAGGGAGGTCAGAGCACTGTCACAAATGGCAGAGTCTACACCTGCCATTCTCTCTGGACCACTGCCCAGTGAGCACCATTCAACAGGTGTGCAATTTATTCTCAAGCAGCACAAACAGGGAGGAGAGGGCAGTCTGTACTTAATTTTCTCCTCCCTCTGTATACGTTCCCCGGGCAATGAATCCATTCACATGGTTTCAACAGCTAACTTACATGAAAGCAACTGCAGCTGGACACAGCTAGCCCACAATTCTTTGATCAGCACCCTGAGTCATGCTGAGTGCCTGTACATGCATTTATGCACTTGTTCACATACTCATTCAGCCATTCATTCATGGATTTATTCAACACTGACATACTGAGCCGCTGTGTGCCCTGCTCTATTCTAGGCATTCAGAAGATGTTGAAGCCAAGATAGTCAGGTCTTTGCTTTCATGGATCTTAGAGGGAAACTTTCAGATAGTGTCAAGCTCTGTGAAGGAAATGATGGGAAAGATTAAGTAGAGCAATGGGATGGCTTAAGATGGGGGTGGTCAGGAAAGGTCTTTGAGAAAGTGACATTTGAGGGTCGAGTGATGGGAAGGAGGTGGCCATCCCCGGATCTGGGAAAGAGCGTCGCAGACAGGAAACAGAAAGGGCAGAGCCCCTAAGTCCCTCCTTTTGTCTCCTGGCTCATCAAGAATTGGCGTCCAAGAGAAAAGGGAAGAAGACCAGGGTAGTCATAACACGGTGAGTAGGGGTAACGCGGTCATAGAGAGGGGCAGAGGCCAGAGGACATGAGGCCTTATAAACCATGGAGAAGAGTTTCGATTTTCTTTCCTGGTGGGATGAGAAGATATGGGAGGGCTTCAGCAGTGAGAGGACACGATCTGATGGAGTTTATGGGACCACAGAAGGAAATATGGAGACCCAGAGGAAGGATGGTGCAGTTATCCAGGTGAAGGGTGATGGTCGCTGGACTCAGGTCGTGGTAGTGCGGCTGGGGTGTGTGAGCAGATACAAGAAATGCTGCAGGCAATACAAACTCGTTATAAACCAACTAAGTTCAAGTTCAACCACTTTCCTGCACATCTGCTCCTCCTCTTGCTTAAAGGTCAGGTACTGCCCTCCACCCAGAATGCTGGAAGCCCTCTGAAATTCCTCCTCCTCCTTCATTTCTGACACCCAGTCGGTCATCTAAGCCTGCAGACTCCATCGAAAGAGAGCCTCTACAATGCACCCTCTTCTCTTCAGCCCTGTTTTATCATGTCTCGCTCAGACTATTACAGTGACTTCCACACTGATCTCTCTGCCTCCGATTCCTCACCTTGCTTTGACTGATTCTGCAACATGAGGGAGATTTTTCCGAAATGGAAATCTGAAGATGCCATTCCATTTCTGAAATCCACTCAATGGCTCCCATCCCTATAGGATAAAGCCTCAACCTTGGCAGGGCACACGTACAGCTCCCTAGATGATGCTTTCCCACCTCTCCTGCCTTTTATTTCCCAGCGAGGTCCTAGCCCTAACTCTAAGCAAACCTGCCAGGCATAGAATCCAGGCTGTTTTCCCCTCTATGCCTTGTTAAAAGCCATTCCCTTTGCCTAGGATGCATTTCTTCTAAACCTCATACTGGATGAGAGTCTGTTTGATCTCAGATGACCCAGCTTCAACACCATCCTCTGACCATCCTCTTCCGCTGTGTAGCTGTGACTACTCCCTCCTGTGTGTACCTGCTATACTCAGTTTATTTTTCTATCATCTCCCATGTAATTCTTTATTGCACTATTTCGAAAAACTGTTTTTCTTTTAGTGCAGACAGATTTCTCTGTTTCTTACTGCCACCATGTGTTTTATTCATCTCAGTGTCCCTAGCACCTAGTAGAGCATCTGAGACACATCAAACACAGAATATAGCCGGTGGAAGGCATAAGCAAAGGTAAGAAGGATTTCTCTGCCACCCACATGAATGAAATGTGGAGCAAAAGCAACTGACCTTCCTGTTGACTGGTGCATCCAGCAACCAGAACATAAGCAACACCAAAACCAACCACGCTTGCCTTGGTGGGAAGGTGTACTGGTCAGGGTTCTCTAGAGAAACAGAACCAGTGGGATGTATGAGTATGTGTGTGGGTGTGTGTGTCTCTGTGTTTGTACACATATATTTATATATACATCTACAGATATCAGTGGATATCTGTATCAGATATCCATACCTGATATAGTGTCTATATCAGATACTTTGCTATATCTATGTATCTATCTATCTATCTACCTTTGTATCTATGTATCTATCATCTATCTATGTATCTATCTTTGTATCTATTATCTATCTCTTTATCTCTCTACAGATCTATGTTTTTGTATCTATGTATCTGTATGTATATTTGGCAAAGATATAGATATATTATAATATATGGAGAGATATTAGATATGTAGATATGGCAAAGTGTCTGATACAGGAACTATATCAGATGTATATATGATATAGATCTATGTTTTTACAATTATGTATCTATATATATTTGGCAAAGATATAGATATATTACAATATATATAAAGATATTAGATATATAGATATGGCAAAGTGATGTAGGAACTATATCAGACGTATATATCTGATATATAGATATATCAATTGATAGCTATTGATACTGATCTCTGTCTATGTTTCTATCTATCTACCCATGTATTTATGTCTCTGTCTATCTAGAGAGATTCTGAGGAATTGGCTCGTGAAATTGTGGAAGCTGGTAGAACCGGAGTCTGCAGGATAGACCGCCAGGCTGGAGAGCCAGGGGAGAGCTGACGCTGGGGGGTGCGTCCAAAGGCAGCCTGCTGGCAGGGTTCCCCCTTCCTTGGGGAAGGACAGCCTTTTTTCTATGAAGA